>NC_134403.1:266620492-267220492 GCF_038048845.1 Mixophyes fleayi
TGAGCAAATCATATGTTGTATTATTTTTCCTTATATGTCAGAACAGCTCTGGCAGAAAATGAATGAGAAATTTCTCACTAATAATTAGAGATTGCTGGCATATTTCGGTGATATATTTGGGTGCAATAAAGCCGACAAAAGTTAGAGGGATGTAAAAAATCTGATAAGTGTAAGCCCGACAAGCATGAAATATAGACTTATTAAGTTACAGCCAACATTCCCTTCACAATTACATCCCATCACGTGTAAAATCAGTTCTAATGGGCAGAGTGAAATTGCCGGTTTTAAAGCAGCAATGTCCAGACCCGCCGCCTGGTTTACATTTTGCAGACTATATTTCATGTTTTTTAGGGCTTACCGTTATCAGTTTTCTTAGGTCGCTCTAACTGTTGTCGGCTTTATTGCCGATGGAGAAATGACTACCACCGGGTAAAAGTGCATCCTACATCCTTATTGATGATGTAGCAGACATTTTAGACTCCCTTTTCTATCTATATGTATATGAAAGATGGAAACAGGTAAACTGGACAAAGCATTTTCGTTATGATACAATTGTATCCGCTCTCTGTATATTTGAAACCTCAACTCCTCCTTTAAGAGGGGTCATCATTACAGCTTTCGTTCAAGTGAGGCTGAGATTAACTTCTTTTTTTTCTCCTGGATTATTTGTTTTTACCACAGGAAAACTTACGCTGGTGCTAGAAAGTTTGTGAACCCCTCAGAATTTTCTGAATTTCAGCATAAATGTGACCTTAAATGTGTACATATCAAACAAAAATAGAAGAAAAGGAGAGGCATGTAGCAAAGAAGTGAGCAGCATGATGTTCGCTTTTATGGATGAGTACAGAGTGGGATGGGGGTCGAGGGTCAAAGGACTCCAGGTTTTGTAGAAAGAGAAAGGGAAGTTCTGTAAAATACTTGTCATTAGTTCCATCTCGTAGGAATACCAAATATTGCTCAATAGCTCTGCCATTGTAAGGAGGGGAGTAGCACTTTTCCAGGAGTTGGCTATGAGGCTGGTAGCAGTGCTCAGGATATGTCTGACAAGCCTATTCTGAAGTTTTGGAAGATCTGGAAATGGTAGAGGAAACAACACATACTTAGGGAGGAAGGGAGTAACAGTGTGAGTGAGGGTGAGAATTAAATCCTGGACTCCACACCAGAATCTCTGCAGGACTGGGCAACACCACCATATATGGAGGAAAAAGCTAGAGTCTGGGCAACCCCTCCAGTAGAGGGGGGGAAGAACCGTGGACTATTCTGTGCGGTTTTGTTAGAACTAGATACCATCTATACAAAAGCTGATAGGCTTTCTCCTTGATTAGTATGCTAATGGAGGTTTCGCTATTCCTGTCCAAATATCTGTCCAGTTATCAGCATCAGGGTCCTCACCAAGTTCCTGTTCCCAAGAGTGTTTGTGAGATGATTCATCAGAGGTGGTGGAAGACAACATTACATGGTAAAGGGTGGAGATAAGGTCTCTAGAAGAGGGACTGCAAAGACAGTGGCGTTCAAATGTCAACAGAAGGCGGAGGGCAGGTAGAGTGCCGTATTTGTATGTATTGATGAAAGATATGGGTGGAGAGGCTATATGACTATATTTGTCTTGTAGGCATGTGAAATTAGGGAAAGGGCAAGATCATTAAGGAAATTAATGTTCGAAGTAAGTCAACAAGTGAAGGCAGTAGAGGAGAAACCTGGAGGAAAATCCAGATTGAACCAGAGCGGTACCAGAGGGGAAGGAGACGGAGCCAGGGAGTTAAGTCTTTTGCAGCGGGACCAGAGTGTGAGTGACAGAGCGATAACTGGATGGGAGTGAGCCTCTGGGGAGTACCAGACAATTGCAAAGGTTGAAGTAGAGGGAAGGGAGGCGGATTCTATATCCACCCAAACACGAGACATTGTGCAAGTTGAGTGGCATTGACATAAGTACCTTTTAAGATTAGGTACAACCAAACCAACGGATAGTCCCGGTCTTTGGAAGATATGTGTTTTAACTCTTAGTTTTCAGGTTTATATTTTTCAAATAGAGCAGGGCCACCCAAACTCACATCTGATTGTCGCATTTAAGATCAGATTAATGCAGATGTTCAGAAAAGTTTAAAGGATTCACAAATTTTCTGGTTGGCCAATTTTCTCTTCCTGACAGTGTAACAGCTTTACTCAACCAATCTTTTGTTCTTCACGTAATTGAACTTGATCTCCCTGAACTGAAAACATGTTTGAATCGTGATCACCATTGACATTATACAAAGGTTTTGTCAGCTTGCTATCTGAGACAGTGCCTTTCCTGTTATTTTGATGTGCACACGTTTTGTTGCAGCCTTTGGCCCATCATTTTGTACTCTTAATTGTCGTCTTCAGGTGGTTACACACTTGGGTCGTGCATGCACGCTCAAGGTAACACTCGGGTAAATTTATCAAGTTGCGTGTTGAGATGTTGCTTATATCAACCAATCAGATTCTAGCTGTCATTTTGTAGAATGTACTAAATAAATGATAGCTAGAATCTATAGGCAACATCTCCACTTTTTCAAATCCTCAGCTTGATAAATTTACCCCTTAGTAATGTTCATGGAGCTCTTGTAAGACTCCTTTACACTTGTTTAAGAAACAGGCTGTGTTAATCGAGAGGAAGGCAATCTAAATCTCCCTGTTTGACAGTTGCCAATTTAGCCTCAGGGGGGAAAAATGTTCCTAACCCAAAAAATTACAATTCAATAAATTCTTTGCATCAATTAACCAACCATATATTATCCCCAGACAATTAGAGCTAGAGATACAATTTCTTGTTGGAAATCCATTTTCAGTTAGTGAATTTGCCATCACCACCTGATGTAAGAAATTCCTCAGGTTAACCACCCTTACATTAAAGAACCCTTTCATATTCTGATGGTGAAACAGACTTTCTTATATTCACAATTGATTACCACTTGTCCTCTGTATGGCCCTTGTTACAAAATCTATGCTACTTTTTCAAGTTTGACCCAACAATCCTCTCACCTATGGCAGACTCTAGTTGGCCTGATCTAATCTAGTTTATTGTTTATAAACCTGTTCATGCTCCACTGACCTATTGCAGGATTAAACTGGGGCTTTTCCATTTCATCCCCTATACAGGAAAGAGTTACCACTGGTGATAAGACTGAGCTGGTAGTGGGGAAGCCTATTTAACAAGTATAGCAGGGGTACCTGTACAACCGCCGTACCTCTTCTGTTATCACCATTTCAGTATGGCCAAAAGAGGAAAATAATTTTTTTTAAAAATGCTTTATTATTCAATAAGTATTTTTATAATGCCTAAGGTTTTAAAATATTTTTTGCAATATTTTTAATCTATTTTTACAATTTTTGTTTTGATAACAAAGTTCTGTACTGTGGAGCATACGTATTGTAACATCACAAGCCATGGCCCTATGTATGAGTCCACCAACCTGCATTGTGTATAGAGCATTTCTAGTTCTGCTCCAGAGGGATGCAGGTTACTGTTTCTCTGTTTGAAATTGTAATTTTTTGTAAAGAACGGACAGACAGCATGCCAACTAGGTTCAGTTTAAATATAAACACTTCAGCTCTCAGATTATTTTGTAATACTAAGGCGTTTTCATATATTAGTGTCTGAAAGTGGTTTTACTTGCTCCTCAAGATCTATTGAATGGCAGTGTTCATATGTTGTATGTGTACATGCCAGGCAACTGGAACAAAAACAAGAGTACTCAAAGTGCCTGTGTGTCGTTCATTCATATCTCAGCGCTGAAGTGTATTGTGTATGCAGTTCAGTTAACCTTACTGACCGAATTCACTACACACTAAAAAAAAGCAAGCATTAGCATCATTTACAGCGATACTAGCACATCTTTCATATGCTAACACAAGGTAATATCCACTGTGCCAGGAATCCTGCATGCTACTTTGTCAGTGCGGCAGAAGTTACCTTGCCTGTGAATGGGGCAGGTCAGCTGGCTCTCTATTCAGTGAGTTGTGCATGTTATCAGCACTGTCAAACCACACATATGCACAGTGCTCTTCAAGTGCCGTGTGAATGAGGCCCTTAACTGCGTTATGTGTGATAGTTATGATATAGTGTACTTTACAGAAGCAAATTGACTTCTGGCCATTATTTTGGACAGCATTATGGCAGTTGGCAATATATATTGACTGACAGCTTGTTTTTGTATCTATAAGGAAAAGAGAGCAGCTAGGGAGCGTAACTAGACATTTTTTGGGCCTCATAGTGATAATTTGGCAGCGCCCCGTGTACCATCCAGTCATGAAAAACTCATTTGCACACATGGGGTTTTGACAGGGAAGGTAAGCCTCCCTCAACTGGGGCCCGTAGTCACTGCAGCCCCTGCTACAACAGTAGTTAAGCCTTTGAGAACAGCCCTTTTGTCACTCACCGGACTGTGAGTGCTTCTTCCCGGACATTTAGGAACCGTGGCCGTCCTCCATCCTGAGGGACTGCGCATGCGCAGCCCTTTCTATACCTCCAGTGTATGTTCCTTTAACTTAATTGGCAGATCAGGCAACCTCCCTATATTAAGCACCTGTGGTCATCACCACATTGCCTGATCTTGGAGTCTCATTCCCCATGAGTCTCTGAAGGTGTTCCTGTGTTTCCTCGTTTATTCAGCCCAGCTGATTCTTGTGGTTTCCAAACCACTTCTACCTCTGTGGTTTCCAAACCACTTCTACTACTGTGGTTCCCATACCACTTCTACCATCTACTGTATCATCGTGACTGTGAGCTGATTCCTATCCGCTGCCTCCGTGCACTACAGTCTTCTAACCACTTCAACTCTACCTTGTATCATTGGGACTGTTAGCTGATGCCTATCCGCTGCCTCCGTGCACTACCGTCTTTCATTCACATCCACTCACCTGTTCATGATTGTGACTGCCAGCTGATTCCTATCCGCTGCCTCCGTGCACTACAGGCTTCAACCTGCAACTCGTCTGTGTTTCATCATCGTGACTGTTTGGCTGATTTCTATCCGCTGCCTCCGTGCACTACAGTCTTCAACCTGCAACTCGTCTGTGTTTCATCATCGTGACTGCTAGCTGATTCCTATCCGCTGCCTCCGTGCACTACAGTCTTCAACCTGCAACCCGTCTGTGTTTCATCGTGACTGTGTAGCTGATTCCTATCCGCCGCCTCTGTGCGCTTCAGTCTTCAGCCCTTGTCAACTCTCCCGTGTTTCCTTGAGTCTGCTGCCACTATTGCTACCCGCTACTCTCCGTGATCAACTGTTCCAGTTCAACTCTGCTCTGGTGTCCCATCGTTACTGCACCTGCTGGTTGCTATTGGCTACCTCCGTGTTCCCGCAGAGACCCGCTGCTGTTACTTCTCAGCGCTACGCATCCATCTACTGCTGATCCGCTCTCCACGCCTTCCTGGGTTCCCTGCTGGTCTACCTACCTGTGCGCTGCACCTGCTAGACCACCGCTTCACCCATCCAGGGACTTTGCATCCTGCCGGCCTCCTGCCGTTCAGGTATCTCTGCACTTCTGTCTGACTGCCTTCTCCTGAACCACGGTATGCATACTTCCCATTGACTGTGCTGTGTATTGCATACCTTGCTGGACTGTGTTGGTTCTCCTCTGGAGTGTACTATCCGCTGAGTCTATTGCCATCATTGACTGTGTTATCTCATGCTGGATTACTTCAAGAGACTTTCTATATTGGCAGTGTTGTTCAGTCATTTATACATTTATATTGTGCATATTACTGTGGATCAAAGTCAAGGTGCCCGTGTATATATTGTGTTGCAGTCTCTCCCCGTGCACCTCCTCACATATATATTCAGTGGTACAACTTGCTAGTGGCAGACCACTGACCCCTGTTTCCAGTTTCACCTGCTCCAGTATCCTCTCACATAGCAGTGGTACAACTTGCTAACGCAGACCACTGACTCCCCGGATACCTCCACTTGGATTCCATTCCTTCACTCAGACAGCGGTACAACTTGCTATCCGCAGACCGCTGACTCTCATCACCTCCTCGTTTCTGTTGGACATTCCTCCTCACTATAGCAGTGGTACAACTTGCTACCGCAGACCACTGACTACCTTCACGTGTCCTTTGTCCATACAGTTCCTCGTGTATTACTACCTCCATATTGCCAGTGCTGCTAGTCATAGACTTTCCTGAGCATCTCATCATCTGCTATTTCCTGTTCCGTGATCACCCTGCTACCAGAGTACCATATTACCACCTATACTGCTCTGGTAAGCCTATCACCTGGTGATCCCTGGGTAAAGACTCCTAGTGCCCGTGACAGTAAGATCAGGCCATGACAGACCCAGATACGGAATCTACCGCTAAAGAGATGCTGCAGCATCTGGTCAGCCGTGTGGAGCAACAGGATGCTCGCCAACAGCTGTTACTTCAATGTTACCAATCATTAACCTCCCAAGGAACATCTGGACAGACTGTTACAGCTAATATTGAAGCTCCTGTGCTTTCCTCCGTTTCCCCAGTGCCATCCCAGGTGTCTACAGCTCCTACGCTTCACCTGCCTACTCCGTCAAAATATGACGGGGACCCCAAAACTTGTAGAGGTTTCCTTAACCAATGTTCAGTCCATTTTGAACTCCAACCTCAAAATTTTTCTACCCATCGTTCCAGAGTGGCCTATCTTATCTCATTGTTTTCGGGACAAGCCCTGGCTTGGGCCTCCCCCCTGTGGGAAAGAAACGATCCAATTCTACAAGATAGTGCCAAATTCATTTCCACGTTCCGAAGTGTGTTCGATGAACCAGGTCGTGTGACCTCCGCTGCTTCCAGCATTCTTCGTTTGCGACAAGGCTCCCATACAGTAGGACAGTATGTCATTCAATTTAGGATCTTAGCCTCTGAACTTCAGTGGAACACTGAAGCATTAGTTGCCGCCTTCTGGCAGGGGCTCTCCGATAAAATTAAAGATGCACTGACTACCCAAGAGCTTCCTTCGTCACTAGAAGATTTGATCTCTCTTTGCCATCGTGTAGATATGAGATTTCGTGAAAGAGAGTCTGAGAAAACAACAGCTGTCAAAGCACCTCTTCGTTTAAACCCTCAATTTCGTCCAGCTCCATCCTCTGTGATTCCCATGGAGATAGGACGGTCCAAATTATCTTCAGAGGAAAGGAAACGAAGAGTAAAGAATAGACTCTGTATCTATTGTGCTGATTCCACGCATATGCTCAGCTCTTGCCCTAAGAGATCGGGAAATGCCAGGCCCTAACTAGTTCTGGAGAGGTGAAGTTAGGGTCCCTGGAGTCCTCTCCATTGGCTATGAAATCTAAAGTCTGCGCTTTTGATGTTACGATTTCCTTTGCTACCAAATCCTTTGAGTCACAGGCATTGATTGATTCCGGAGCAGCAGGAAATTTCATTTCTAAATCACTAGTGAATCAATGGTCCCTACCAGTGATCACTTTAAAAACACCCATTACTGTGACGGCTATAGATGGATCACGCCTCATCAATGGTCTCATCACCCAGAGTACGTCTCCAGTAACCCTTCAGATTGGTGTACTACACCATGAAGAGATTTCGTTTTTAATTCTTCCAGTTACGACAAGTCCGATTGTCTTAGGCCTTCCATGGCTTCAGTGTCACTCTCCCCAGATTGACTGGCGCACCCCTCAAGTTACGTCTTGGGGGTCTGAATGTCACCATCGTTGTCTCTCTCAAGTTATTCCTCTTAAAGTACAGCGATCTTCCATCTCATCTTCTTTCCCGGGACTCCCTCCTCAGTATGCTTCATTTGCCGATGTGTTTGATAAAGCTCAGTCTGAACGTCTTCCTCCTCATCGTTCTTGGGATTGTCCGATCGACCTTCTACCTGGCAAGACTCCTCCCAGGGGTCGGGTCTATCCTCTCTCGTTACCTGAAACTCAAGCCACATCTGAGTACATACAGGAGAATCTCCAGCGTGGGTTCATTCGACCTTCCACCTCTCCCGCTGGAGCTGGGTTCTTCTTCGTCAAAAAGAAGGATGGATCATTACGCCCTTGTATAGATTTTCGTGGACTCAACGCCATTACTATCAAGAATCGGTATCCCATTCCGCTGATCACTGAGCTATTTGATCGCATCAAGGGAGCTCGGATATTTACTAAGTTGGATCTTCGTGGTGCTTACAATTTAATTAGAATCCGTTCCGGTGACGAATGGAAGACCGCGTTTAACACCAGAGATGGGCATTACGAATATTTAGTAATGCCCTTCGGGCTGTGTAATGCCCCCGCTGTTTTCCAGGGTTTCATCAATGAGATCTTTCGGGACTTATTATATGTATGTGTCGTTGTCTACCTAGACGACATATTGATCTTCTCACAGGACCTGCCTTCTCATCACCAACATGTGGCAGAGGTCCTCTCCAGACTACGGAAAAACTCGTTGTTCTGTAAATTGGAAAAATGTTCATTCGAGTTACCCCAGATTCCATTCTTGGGGTATATAGTTTCCGGAGTTGGCCTGAAGATGGATCCAGACAAAGTAAATGCTGTACTACATTGGCCTCAGCCAACTACTCTTCGTGCCATCCAGCGTTTCTTAGGTTTTGCCAATTACTATAGACGCTTCATTCAAGACTTTTCATCCATTGCATCTCCCATTGTGGCCCTAACTCGGAAAGGGGCTAATACTAAGCAATGGTCATCTGAGGCTCTCCAAGCCTTTCAAATCCTCAAAGAGGCCTTCTCGTCTGCTCCCATTCTGCGACAGCCTGATGTGACACTCCCCTTCTTCCTAGAAGTAGATGCCTCTAATGTGGGCTTAGGAGCTATTCTCTCCCAACGCTTGGAGCAACAAAAATTACATCCTTGTGCCTTCTACTCTCGGGGTCTTCTGCCCGCAGAGAAAAATTATACTATCGGGGACAAGGAGTTGCTGGCCATCAAAGCTGCATTAGAGGAATGGAGATACTTGTTGGAAGGAGCTCGCCATCCGGTGACGATCTTCACGGATCATAAGAACTTGTCATATTTGCAATCTGCTCAATGCTTGAACCCTCGTCAAGCAAGATGGTCTCTTTTCTTTTCCCGTTTTGAATTAATTATAACCTTCAAACCAGCTGCTAAGAACAAGAAAGCTGACGCTCTATCTCGAGCTTTTGTGACGTCCTCTGATGTAGAAGAGGTTCCCAACCATGCTATTCTAGACCCCAAATGTATTTCTCTGGCTGCTTCATCCACCAAAATGCTACCATTTGGGAAGACCCTTGTGCCTCCTACTCTGAGGAGGAAAATCCTTTCGTGGTTCCATGCCTCTCGTTTTTCTGGACACGCCGGTGAACACAAGACCTTTGAGATTCTCTCTCGTAGTTACTGGTGGCCTTCAATGAGGAGAGACGTCAAAGAGTTTATTGCTTCCTGTGATTTATGTTCTCAGTTCAAATCCTCCCGCAGAACTCCAGCAGGGTTGCTGCGACCACTACCCATTCCGTCCAAGCCTTGGACCCATATTAGTATGGATTTCGTTACTGATTTGCCACCAAGTAAGAATCACAATACTATTTGGGTAGTGGTAGACAGATTTTCGAAGATGGCCCATTTCGTCCCTCTGTCCGGTTTACCTTCCTCGTCTACTCTGGCTGAACATTTCATTAAAGAAATCTTCCGCATCCATGGATGTCCGTCTGAGATTGTGTCGGATAGAGGAGTACAATTCGTTTCCAGATTCTGGCGGGCCCTTTGTAAAACCTTGGGCATACGATTAGCACTCTCATCGTCTTACCATCCGCAATCTAACGGACAAACGGAACGAGTCAATCAAGATCTTGAGACTTTTATTAGGATGTTCTCTTCAGCCAACCAAGACAACTGGGTAGAATTGCTCCCTTGGGCTGAATTCGCCCATAACAACATGTACCATGAGTCATCATCCAAAACTCCATTCTTTGTGGTCTACGGTCACCATCCGTCTTTTCCGGAATTTCCTGCCCTCCCGCCCACCCAAGTTCCTGCTGTGGAGACTGCTTGTCAAACCTTCAAAAATATCTGGTCTCAGGTCAAAACCTGTTTAAAGAAGACATCTAATAAATATAAGTCTTTCGCAGATAAGAAGAGGCGGGCTATTCCACCACTAAAAATTGGAGATCGTGTCTGGTTATCTACCAAAAATATTCGTTTGAAGGTTCCATCTATGAAATTCGCCCCTCGTTTTATTGGTCCATATAGGATCATTCAAGTTATCAATCCAGTATGTGTTAAACTTCTTCTTCCTAAGAATCTTCGGATTTCCAATGCCTTCCATGTGTCCTTGCTCAAACCTCTCATCATCAACCGTTTCTCGACTCCTCCCTCAGCACCGCAGCCAGTTCAAGTTCATCAGGAGGAGGATTTCGAGATTACTGAGGTATTGGATGCAAAAATTTCGCGAGGAGTCCTCCGTTTCCTCGTTCATTGGAAGGGCTTTGGTCCTGAAGAGCGTTCATGGATCAAAGCTGAAGATCTTAATGCTCCTGCCCTTCTGAAGAAGTTTTATTCCAAAAATCCGGACAAGCCCGGTTCCAGGCGTTCTGTGCCCACCTTTAAAAGGGGGGGTACTGTCACTCACCGGACTGTGAGTGCTTCTTCCCGGACATTTAGGAACCGTGGCCGTCCTCCATCCTGAGGGACTGCGCATGCGCAGCCCTTTCTATACCTCCAGTGTATGTTCCTTTAACTTAATTGGCAGATCAGGCAACCTCCCTATATTAAGCACCTGTGGTCATCACCACATTGCCTGATCTTGGAGTCTCATTCCCCATGAGTCTCTGAAGGTGTTCCTGTGTTTCCTCGTTTATTCAGCCCAGCTGATTCTTGTGGTTTCCAAACCACTTCTACCTCTGTGGTTTCCAAACCACTTCTACTACTGTGGTTCCCATACCACTTCTACCATCTACTGTATCATCGTGACTGTGAGCTGATTCCTATCCGCTGCCTCCGTGCACTACAGTCTTCTAACCACTTCAACTCTACCTTGTATCATTGGGACTGTTAGCTGATGCCTATCCGCTGCCTCCGTGCACTACCGTCTTTCATTCACATCCACTCACCTGTTCATGATTGTGACTGCCAGCTGATTCCTATCCGCTGCCTCCGTGCACTACAGGCTTCAACCTGCAACTCGTCTGTGTTTCATCATCGTGACTGTTTGGCTGATTTCTATCCGCTGCCTCCGTGCACTACAGTCTTCAACCTGCAACTCGTCTGTGTTTCATCATCGTGACTGCTAGCTGATTCCTATCCGCTGCCTCCGTGCACTACAGTCTTCAACCTGCAACCCGTCTGTGTTTCATCGTGACTGTGTAGCTGATTCCTATCCGCCGCCTCTGTGCGCTTCAGTCTTCAGCCCTTGTCAACTCTCCCGTGTTTCCTTGAGTCTGCTGCCACTATTGCTACCCGCTACTCTCCGTGATCAACTGTTCCAGTTCAACTCTGCTCTGGTGTCCCATCGTTACTGCACCTGCTGGTTGCTATTGGCTACCTCCGTGTTCCCGCAGAGACCCGCTGCTGTTACTTCTCAGCGCTACGCATCCATCTACTGCTGATCCGCTCTCCACGCCTTCCTGGGTTCCCTGCTGGTCTACCTACCTGTGCGCTGCACCTGCTAGACCACCGCTTCACCCATCCAGGGACTTTGCATCCTGCCGGCCTCCTGCCGTTCAGGTATCTCTGCACTTCTGTCTGACTGCCTTCTCCTGAACCACGGTATGCATACTTCCCATTGACTGTGCTGTGTATTGCATACCTTGCTGGACTGTGTTGGTTCTCCTCTGGAGTGTACTATCCGCTGAGTCTATTGCCATCATTGACTGTGTTATCTCATGCTGGATTACTTCAAGAGACTTTCTATATTGGCAGTGTTGTTCAGTCATTTATACATTTATATTGTGCATATTACTGTGGATCAAAGTCAAGGTGCCCGTGTATATATTGTGTTGCAGTCTCTCCCCGTGCACCTCCTCACATATATATTCAGTGGTACAACTTGCTAGTGGCAGACCACTGACCCCTGTTTCCAGTTTCACCTGCTCCAGTATCCTCTCACATAGCAGTGGTACAACTTGCTAACGCAGACCACTGACTCCCCGGATACCTCCACTTGGATTCCATTCCTTCACTCAGACAGCGGTACAACTTGCTATCCGCAGACCGCTGACTCTCATCACCTCCTCGTTTCTGTTGGACATTCCTCCTCACTATAGCAGTGGTACAACTTGCTACCGCAGACCACTGACTACCTTCACGTGTCCTTTGTCCATACAGTTCCTCGTGTATTACTACCTCCATATTGCCAGTGCTGCTAGTCATAGACTTTCCTGAGCATCTCATCATCTGCTATTTCCTGTTCCGTGATCACCCTGCTACCAGAGTACCATATTACCACCTATACTGCTCTGGTAAGCCTATCACCTGGTGATCCCTGGGTAAAGACTCCTAGTGCCCGTGACACCTTTGTTCTTGCTTTTATATATATATATATATATATATATATATATATATATATATATATACATACATACATACATACATACATACATACATACATACGAGTAATAAAGTTCTACATGCATCATTTCAGAAACAACAATTTAAAAATGATATTTAAAGGAAATGTAATTTACAATTATCAACACGAAGGTCAGCAAATAGTTAGTGACTCATCGATAGGTTCACCTGGAAATCACATGCGCTCAGGAATTATTTTTTTTATTACTAAGATGCCAAACAGCCAGGCTATTGTATTTACCACTACAGAAATACACTGCACTTCCCATAGCTTTAACCTGCTCCAATGGCTGCCTAGAAGGTGACAGCAAATTGATTAACCAGTTTATAAATTAATCCATAATGCCTCATTTTGTTAAATTACAATCTCACACTGCTGGATATAGTTTCTTACATTAGCCCCCTAAAGTTAGCTGTTTAAGTCTCTCATCATCATCCGTCAGCTACAACATAGATTGTTCACTGGGCTGTATAGGTAGCTGTATAATAGGTATGTCATTGGGCTGTATATAATAAGGTAGTCATGCAGCAGTATATTATGGTACTCATTTCTGCTGTGTGGTAATTAGACACAGGGTAATAGAATGGTCATTGGAACTATATTACATGGGGATCATATTCAGCATTATAGCATATTGACATGTTTGTATGAGAACTGTGACCTACAAAGTTTGAGCAGTATGTCCAGTGTTTTTTTGTTGTTTTTTTTTGTGGTGGGTATTTAAAAATTTGGTTGCCTTAATCAAATAGATAATCTGGTAACAAGTAAACTATTTACATTAGAAAGAGAATATTGACATGAATTAACTACACATAAAGGTTTCTAACTCAGTGGTAACTTTTGAGCATGGCCAGCTCTACCATTAAGTGAACCAAGGCGGTTGCCTAGGGTGCCAATTGTTAGGCGCCCTAAACCGCTGAATGAATGGCATACAGCCTTTCATCCAGTCTTTTTAATGCCCCCATGGTGCCCAGCCACAGAGCACCTCCCACTGACATGGAGGTAAAGCATCCACCAGCTTCTTAGCTGTGAGCCTGCCATCTGCTGCTCCTCCTCTATGTCTGTGATAGGCTGGGAATGCGGCATTTGGCTATGATGTCACAACCAAACGCTACATTCTCATTCTGAGGAGCAGAGGATGGCACTCCCGTCTCCTGCATGAACCATTTTTTTTTTTAAAAAAAACAAAAAACAAACAAAAATATTTTCCATTTGTTTTACTAACATACAGGCACAAAATAACGACAGAAAAACCACAAGGAGCCATTGCTGGAGTGCAGAAGAAACTAAAGGGCCCCATTGAGTGGATTTACGACCTGCCAGTTAACTGCCGCCTCTCAGAGTAAGAAAATAGGGTTTTTATTAAAATGTTTATTTTCTTGGAGTCTGTCGTTACAATTTCCTTGTTTTTATCAAATTATTATGTTGCTTAAAGATCAGATAATGACTGGTTACTATTTAGTGCCACATTCATAATTTAAACTATTGTGTTCGCTCATCAGATTTAATGTGGCGTTAGTGACTTCTGATGTCTGGGATCTTCCCACCCTATGGAATAAAGCAGAGGCTTGTCTTGGGAAATTATCTACTTAGCATGCAATTAATGATAATGTGTTAATTCACCATTGCAATCTGTTTTCTGTAAGGGCAGTGTAGCCCTGCATAACAGTAGGAGCAGGGTAAAGGGTCAGGAATATTTAATAAAGTTTTTGTGTTTACTGGCCCCTTAAAACAGAGCATTCAAATCGGGGAGGAAAGCGGATTATGAAATAGTCGTGTCACCTTTTCACATAAATTTTGAACCCGGTGTTTCCTGAAAAGTTTAAGAATTGTGGTAAAGAAACATTTTCTAAAACAGAGCCAGAGTAGAAGTGACCTACATACAGAAGTAGCTTCTACATCAGTGTTACCCAGACTTTTGGGGTCTACTTTTTGAACAGTCTTTCACTGTATATATAGTTGACTATTATACAGCACCTCTTGTAATAATTCTCCTTGATGCATGAAATGCAGCATAAACTACAGCAAGATATTCCAAGAGCACAAACACGAAAACATTACTTCATTGCCCCCCCTGTTCCTTTATTGCCCCTTCTTTTCTCCCTCTGCCACATCTTTCCTTACTTCCTAAGCAATATAATCAAGTAATGCCTTTCTAATGAAGCATCTCACAGATATGAGAGAATCAATGTTTTAAACAGCAACATTTAATTACAAAATTCAAGGACATACCAGCAGGATACTTATGTTATATATGTGGAACTGCCTCTATCCCCCATCCCCATTCCCATATATGAGTCACCTTCCTTATTTCACTCAGACCTGGAAAACCAAATATATAACATTAGTAACCAATTATATATTTAGTTATGAAATCCCTTGTTTGTTTTCCCCAATTGGCTGCAGAAACAATTATCTGAGCAGTTAATTTTTTAATTCCCCTTTTGAAGTATTCTATGGTTGGTCTCTTCCTCCCGCTGTCGCCCCTTCACCCCCAATATCACATGCAGAGCATAACGGTGCTGAGTTTCCTCCACCACGGTCAGTAAGTGCAGAGAGACACATTTTCACACACTGAGCTGCGGTGGTGGCTTCCCAGACATCTTCTACCAGCCATTGTCCTGCAATAGACTGTGATCAATCACTTAAGCTGTATACACATACTACAGGCTTTTTGTCCAATAATCGGCTCAACCAGCTGACATATGACTGCTCGTTCGAAAGTCAGGTCAGTGTGTGTAGTTACACGATGGTCGAAAGTCTGCCCAAATGGACGATTGTCATCTTGTTCGGTTGGTCGTACCGTTAAATATTTTCATTCCAATCTCCTATCCAATGTGTAGTGTGTATAAACTTCCGACCGATCCACGACAATCCTCCGATACTTCTTCGATCTTTGAATTTGTGATGCCTGTACCAGTCCCACGTGGTGCGGTATCCGCACATCACTGACTTGTGTTTTGTATAGTTGTGTATTGCACCAGTCTGGTTGCAGGCCATTTCACTTGTAAAAAGCATGTGTGTTATTACCCTTTGCATCTATATTGGGAACCTATTCATATTTACCCTTTATAAACTTATACCTTTATAAACTAATAAACTTATAAAGTCATATTAACCTTTAATAACTAATATTTGTAAAATACCCAGAATAAACCACACAGTTTTATTGCAGGAAAAAGTACAAAATTTTTTATTGCAGAATATGACAAGTGAAAAAAATAGTATTACACTTTAAAGGTGCTAGTGGTTTGTGGCAGAACAGTTCCAAACAGCATACACATTTCAACAAAAATGTTCTCAAGTATTTTAATTTTTTTCTTGATGTCTCTTGGGTTTCTATTCCCTTTGATTTCTTTACTTACGAAACAAGGAAATAAAAAATGTTTACCATTAAACTTCTATATCTGTGATTTATATCCAACACCAGAAATACTCTCATCTGCTCACCTTGCACACTGCTCGAGATCATATTATGTTATGGTCCCTCTGGCACAATCGCAATAATAGCGGGCTTAACCTCCATATATTCTGGAAAACAGACGCCAGTTTGGTTATTATAACGGTACAGGTATGTGCCCAAAGCATTTAGTTTTTTGTTTGATAACAGGTGTTACATTAGTGGTATAAGTGGTATCTAAACAGGACTTTTCACCGTTATTTCTTTGTTCTGACAAAATAAAATCTATGTTACAAATCAGGTGTTTGCATTGCTTCGTGTGAAACTAGAATACATAATACATAATACATAAAATCCTTTAAACAGGTACACTACACGTGCTACTCACTTTTTTTTAATGTCGTAGTCCTACTGGTCCAGTACTTTTACCATCATATCCACCTCTCTTGGGCTCATTGGATTTGCTCTTTGCTCTTCTTGAGCATCTCCATCCCCCACCTTAACTTTTTCAACATTTTTTGGCTCTTCCAGCATCATCTCTGACTCTGTCTCTGTCTCCATAGCTGCAACCCCCACTGACACCTTCTCCTCACCCGCCATCTTCTCACGTTCCTCGGCGCCAGACAGGCTCCTGTCATTTTATACACTCAGACATGGGTGTTCGTCTCTGCTTCGGACCAATCAGCGATGATGCCCGCAGAGAATAACCTTGTGTATGGAGATTTTGGGCTATTACTTTAACCTGTACAGGACCATTACATACAAAGGGATTTTATTATTAGGGAATAATTATTGCATTGCACTTTACAAGTTAAATGTTTTTTTCTAAATTTTATGTATGGTAATAAACTTCAATTTTATAGGAAAGAATGAAGAGACAGTGTGGTCTTCTCTTTTTATGCGGTTTTGGGTGTTAACTATAGTGAAAGCTCTGCCCCTTTATGCTAATGTCTTTGGTATATCGTCACATGCCCCGCAAATGTTGTTTCAGTGTGTACGAAACTAAAATCATTGCTCATGACAGCATTGCTGTAAAAAGTCGCTACTGGGACTGCCTGTCTTCCCTTTATCGTCAGAAATAAGGCTAGTATGTAGGCAGCCCATGGACCGAGCGATCGGACCATCGATCGGATGTAAAATTGATCGGCATAAAAAGTTGGTGGAAAATTCTGTAGTGTGTACCCAGCTTTAGGTAATACTGCTCTAGATCTTATCACATGAAGTGATCTTTTGTGCAGGAAAGTATTCTCTATGAAGTATCGTAAATAGATTAGCTGCAACCTCTGTCAGAAATGGGCCATTCATCAAGCATAAGGTTGATACAGGTGCTGAACCTTTTCAGATAAAAATAAGACTCTAATAAAATTGGAGCAAAAACATTGGGCAATTGCTTGTACCAATGATATAACACTTGGACGTACATGCTCAACAGTCATTAACAAATCATAAACATAAGAATCCACATTATATATTTTTTGAATGCACCTATTTCAGTATCATTTTCATACACTGTTCACATTCCACTCGTCAGTGGATATTAGTCAATGGAGACACTTCACCCAGCATTTTGTGATGATAGGGTTCTGTGATGGGAATATGCATGTGGGCAAACAGGAAAACATTACCCTAAAGTCCTACCTACTATCACTTTAATCACCTCTCTTAATTAAGTTAATTAGTTTTTTTGATAATAATACAGCCCATTAGAGACTCATTTGTGTTTTAATTAAATCATGAGAGTAGGGAAACATCAGGGCTGTCTTTATTTCATTTATTACGTTTTATCTGTGCATATTAATAGTATAGACCATTCCAAGTTCATTGGAATATCTTGTCCTACAAAACATAATCTCTGTGTTACATTAGGAATTAGAAATGGGAACATTAGTATGGGTAGCTCACATTGTCTATGGAACGCCCTGATCGCCATATCTGGCCAAGTCCTCAAATTAAAGCAATAATTTTTCTTCCCACACAATAGTTATCATGTCACCCTAAGATATGTCCCTGTAAAAGTAGGTGCAACTACATAAAAAAAGGCATTGTCATTGTGCCTCTACAATTTTCTGCGTTTGTGAATTTCCCATTTTGTGCCTATGAAAATAATGTGACTTACACTTCTCACCATCGGCTATTATCACAACAGCTGGTGGTTGACACTACTGTGCAAGGTATAGCTGATTTGAAAATTCAATCAAATCGCGTTTTGATAATTGTAAGCCCTACTTCTTTTCAGAGGATTGAAGACACAGCTGAAATCCATCCTTCCAAATATCCTCGAAGCTGATCAGGTCAAATGCTGGAGCTTTGATCAGTTCTTTGTCGAGACTAACAGCATGCTGGAGAGGATGGTCATCCATGTATTCTCCTTGCCCCAGGCCAGGATGCTCAAGATCTACTTACACCATTATAACTCGTAAGTTTCAAATAAATGATTAAATGCATTTGCACCATGGTTAGAACTGAGCTAGGCCAAGAAGAATCTCGAGCCTGATTCATTAAGGATCTTAACTTGAGAAACTTCTTATTTCAGTCTCCTGGACAAAACCATGTTACAATGCAAGGGGTGTAAATTAGTTTTCTGTTTTGCACATAAGTTAAATACTGTCTGTTTTTTTTCATGTAGCACACAAATATCAACTTTAAATTTCAGTGTACAAATAAGCTATCAAGTAGGTGCTACATGAAAAAATAGGCAGTATTTAACTTATGTGCAAAACAGAATACTAATTTGCACCCCTTGCATTGTAACATGGTTTTGTCCAGGAGACTGAAATAAGAAGTTTCTCAAGTTAAGATCCTTAATGAATCAGGCCCCTCCTCTTCTGTGAGGTTCAATTTGCAGATGCTGCTGTTTTGCCTCCCTCTGTATCCACACATCTAGAATTTATAAAAGGTTGAATTTAGTGTCTTTTAAAAAACAAAAAACTAATATGTATAAAGAGCTTTAACCTGAAGAACTTTGACATCACTCACATTTTTCATCCACAATCTCACCTTATATTATTTGTTGTTTTTTTTGCTGTTCTTTGCAGTGGATGATTAATAATGTGTAATATGATAAAAAAAAAACATTTCACATTATTAAATATTAAGCATTTTTGATCATCAATAGTAAGTACTTTGGTATTTTAATTAAAATGGCATTTTTTTAATAATAGTTCAATACCATAGCCAGTCATGGTAATAAATGGTCTTATCATGTAAAATTAAATTAATATTTAGATTTTTCAAGTGAAAATTAAAGGGAGATTTGATCTTAAACCATGATGATTATTACTATAATTTTATATGAAACAGGAAATATAATTGATAGCTGTGTGAATGGAGTAACAATTGCAATCACATCTTTGTATGCCCTCCCTATGCATATTCATCATCATCAGCAGCTATTTATATAGTGTCAATAATTCCGCAGCGCTGTACAGACAACACACTCACATCAGTTGTAATAGGAAATGTCTTATTTATTAAAGTTTATTTATGATGCCACCATATTAGACAGTGCTGTACAGAGACATAAGTTTTTGCCCCATTGAAGCGTACAGTCTAAATTATGTACCACATAAACACACACCCAGTCCATTATTTGTCAAAAGCCATTTAACCTACCAGTATGTTTTTGGAGTGTGGGAGGAAACCGGAGCACTCGGAGGAAACCCACGCAAACACGGGGACAGCATATAAACTCATCACTGTGAGGCAGAAATGATAACCACTGTGCCCTTATAATGCCTCTCATTAACAGAATGTGATGTTAGCTGAAACTTCTTTGCTTCTTCTCTTCACATAGTGTAGGTATGTTTATGGAAACCGTCACCAAGCAAACTGGAGTTGCACCTGAGAGACAGACCTACTTCTGTGAGGGACACCTATATCCCATCAGCCCAACCTGGCAGGTTCTGCAGCTTTCCAAGACAACAGAACAGTACCCACTCATTTTAGTGGCTTGCGAGTCTGAGGGCCCAATGGGAGTTGCCTACAAAGATCGTGAGTTGGATTTATTTCCAGTATAAGCCTATGGGTGAATACATATGGGATTGTGCTTCTGTGTCACGCAGTGGAGCTGTTTTCTATTCAGTCTCTTTTTCAATACATTTCTACTGTCATTGATATAATTAAATGGAATTTAAAAATCCACTATTTACATCACATGCATTATATATCAAAGATTGTGTATTATTTAGCTGAATAATATACATGAAATAACAAAGCAGCAGGTTGCCATGTTAACAGGGAAGGAGTTGCTTCTCTGACAGAGCAGGCATAGAGTGAGTGACAGCTTGTAAGGCTTCCTTTACAGAAATGCAGTAGGTTGATTGGTGGATTCATACACAGGCCAGGAATGGCACTCAGATGACTGCATTCTCTGCTTTTTGACCTGCATCAGATCCCGTCATAATGATGTAGGAGTGGCTTCAGCTGTCTGGAATGGTGTGGGGGTGTAATATTATATTTTCTAATAGAGCTGCAGTGGATATTCAAATTAATACTGAACAATTAATTTTATTTTTATAGTTAATAGTTTAACATTTAAGTCAACTACTGAGTATTGTCATATTACTAGTAGGTTTAATAATGAATAAGGCCACCATGTCTGTCTTTTATGGTGTATGCTACACTAACACAACTATTTATGTTTGTGTGATGGATGGCACCATTTTGGATGCTGTCTCAGGCAGTAAAAGAAAACAAAGGCACAGTCATTACAGGGAAATGCATTGATACAGTAGTCAAAATATAGTTTCCAGTTTAATAGTCTCATTAGCATGCAGTACACTCGTACAGCCTATTGATGGCGCTGTCTCTTTCACTATGGATAGCATTTTGTCATTTGTTTAGCAATAGCAAATTGGCCGGCATATTGTGAGGGAATGTACTGCAAAGTTTAAATAATCTGTTGTACATAGTATAAAATAACAATAACCCTATGTTTGTACCGGCCATACTTAAATGATCATACTTTTATTTTATTGTTACATCACATAGCAAACGTATTAAACATTGGCTAGTGTAAGCGAGAAACATTTAGTTTGCATTCCCTGTAATTAATTGTAGTGACCACTGCAGTGGAATCGGGGGCTTCAATTCCACTATTGAAGAATGCACAGTGTTTAGACCTGTTTGCACACATGTACGTATGTCATTGCCACTGATTTGTGTCCAGCGTGGCTCTCACTTCTTTCCATTCTGGTTTCCAGCTGCACTTGACTTCCCAAGATTCCTGCACTCAGTTGAAGTTTCTTTTGATTGCTCTGTCGCGAAAGTAAGTAGAGAATGAAAGTCCAATAAACTGCATATTAGTGATGCCTCTTTCCACTCCAACAATAAACCTTTCTAACATGTAAAACTTAGTACCGTAAATCATAAATAACGACTGCAGAACTAGGTCAGTTTAATTAGAATAAATTGGTGGCGGAGAAAGCAAAAATGCAAGACAGCTAAAACAACTAAATACTGAACCAAATGAGTGGATGGCCGAATGTCCCTACCTCTACTAGACCAAGGATATTCTCCCTTACCGAATGGCCGGCGCTATATCTGGTGTCAAAGTGACTATACCCCCTCTAGACTCAAAATGACGTACTCCACAAAGCAGCACAAACGGAAGGGCGGGATGAAGAGTCAGAGAAACAACATGAGGATAGTTTTACAAGAAAGCCAAGAAAACTCCCCCATGGATTCCATTGGCTGAAAGGGGCTTACAGAAAACACATAACCCTTGGTAGGTAAGTGTTTTCTGTATGCGATGCACAAACTTAATGAGTTCAAGTGCATTTGGCTCTATGACTTCTCTTGTCATTATTTGCATAGAATAGGTTAGTAGTAATTGATGTTATATAAACATGGGGATCTGGCAATTCTGAGCAGAAGTACTGGTATATGTACGCTGTAAAAACTTGTAATTAATATCCACTAGAATAATATTGCTATGAATGAAACAACACTCAATAGGAACTGCCATTGTTGCAACATGTTGTATGGCTGCTCCTCCTGCATTGTGGTTGAAAGAAAAAAGCCTTAGTAGATTTTGATATATTTTTTATTTTGATAGGTTAAAAGTATCCCTTTTACCTTGGCTTTCACCATTAACTCTAGGCCAGTCAACTAATGGGCCACCTGTTTAGCACCCAGAGAGACGTGACTCTGTGCTATAATTGACCACCGCTTCTATGCTCAGTTACCTAATTGACCAACCTTTTTGCACCCAGAGATTCTGCCCCCCCCCCCCCCCCCTCACCCCTCCCCCCCAACAACACTACTAATAAGGTACTGTCAGCTTATGAATGGTTACTTATGGCACTGTACATCAGCACTTCTGCCTCACAGCGCTGGGGTCAGGAGTTCAATTCCCGACCATGGCCTTATCTGTGTGGAGTTTGTATGTTCTCCACGTGTTTGCGTGGGTTTCCTCCGGGTTCTCCGGTTTCCTCCCACACTCTAAAAAAAAATACTAGTAGGTTAATTGGCCCTAGTCTCTCTCTCTCTCTGTCTGTCTGTGTGTGTATGTTAGGGAATTTAGACTGTAAGCTCCAATGGAGCAGGGACTGATGTGAATGAGTTCTCTGTACAGCGCTGCAGAATCAGTGGCGCTATATAAAATAAATGGTGATGATGACTGTACATGCCCTACAAACTTTATGACCATTGTTAAGCACGTTTTGTCGCTATCCAATAACGATTGTCGAATCTCGATTTGAGTTTCCAAAATACAAAGTAATTTATTATCCAAAAGTAGCAGAATAATTCAAGTGAAATAATAATAAATATAGCCGTTACTTATCGCTGGCGCTCTGGATCCAGTGAACAGTCATTCAGGTCTGAAGGTTGTGGTCAAAGAATACTGGTCACTAAGCCAAAAGCTCCTGCTTATACGCAGTCAGAAATACAGTAAAACAATGCAGATGATGTGGCTTGCTTCTATTGGTCCAGGCTTCAGGAAGGTCCAGTGTACTGCAGGTCATAGGCCAGTTGAAACCATAATATCCAAGGGTGGGGGTCATCTCTCCAGGGGATGTGCTCCGACTTTCCCGCCATGAATCCAGTTTTTACAGTTGGTATCACTTTAATTGTTTATTCCCTAACATCAATAACTAGAGTATGCAATGTGCGATCTCTTCGGCGAATGAACCGGACAACTGCTGATAAATAGGAGATTAAAATGATACTAAACATGACACAGTTCCTGCAACCTGAACCTTGGGTTTCACTTAAATGCATATATCTTATGTTATTAAACATAAATACTACTATATTTCGACATAAATAACTATGTGTTGCAACTACAATTAATGTGTACTATTTACAAGTGTGTGTGAATGTGTGTTAAAATGTAAAACATTGTTATTGCCGCGTGTTGCGGCTGGATACGCCCTTCCAGGCCGTAGCGTGCTCTACGCATAATTTCAGACAAAGCCAACCAAGTTTGCTCAATATTAATTGAAATGACTTTATCCACTTTGCTGACTTCGACACCATAAAGTGGTTAGAGTAAGCTTGATGACTGTACATGAGGCTGTATAATTAAGTGAATATACAGAAAATGAATTTTAACAAGTGTTTGTTTTATTTCAGACTGTTGTTAGTGCTGTATATCAGACACTGCGAGTGACACAATCTTTGTTGACATGTCAAGAGTTTATACTTCGAGGGACATATTGGCTTATGTGAGTGATATATATATCATCCAGATAGGGTCCACTTTCAAGTATTTTACAGCTAAACCCTAATCTTAGAGCAACATGCTTCCCCTGTTTTCTAACTAGGAACCCCAGAGACATTTATACGTACTCTGTGCAGTAAGATCTCTGACTACATGGATCTTGCATAACATTTACATGTTAAGTGGCAATCTAATTCTCTGCTTCCTTGAACTGTAATTTACTATGTAATTCCCCAGTAGAATTGTGACATGGCACATTGTTGATAAATTATTTTATATTTAAATCTGTCCATTAAAGGATGACTAAACCCACACATTGAAAATGTACTGTATAAATTGAAATGCACTGTTTTGTCTTGTTAATTGCAGCCTTGTTAAAAATTAATTCTAAAATTCTAATGGTGTATTTCCGTCCTCCTCCAACACAAAGCACAATCACGCGCCCAGAGGGCACACTATTAATCTACACTAACAGCAGGAATAGGCGCTTGTTGTGCCAGTTGCACGCTAAACTCTGCAAGAATAGTGTTCAAATACACACAAACAGAAATATATATTGTGTATACTGTAGGCAGAATATATGTTGAAAAGTAAAATTAGTGAAAAATACAGCCACATATATAAATATACAGTTTTAGACTGAGGCCATATGAAAACAAATTCTACAACCATACATTTGGTACAACTTAGTAAGGCTCTTGCTGCACTGTCTGAGGCCTGTAGTGCCAGGTTTAAAAGAAATCCTAACAGGTCAGGTGGAATAGTTTACTCCATATCAGCTGGAAATTTCCCTGGACATATCCAGGTAAGAAGCAGTCCGAAGCAGTCCGAAGCCAATTAAAACAGATACCCGCGACATCGTTGCATGTCTCCTCCTGCCCCCAGCCCCTTATATGTGAATCCGCAAATCTGTACATTGCATTTCTTTAACCGGAAAAAAATCTATTTGTTTAATTGTGCGCAATACAGCAGAAAGCATATACTAGTCATAATTTTATATTATCCCTATGTGCAGGTTATGAGCACGCTTAGGGCCCTTATCCATTGGTGTTTAAACGCCTCTTGAGTTGTACTTTTACTGTAAGGGCAAAGTATGCAACTGCATGTAAAAGTAATATCCATTATCATATTCGTGTTTACAAGTCACAGCACTTGAAAAAGTCTATTCATCTGTAAGGCAGCGCTTTGTGTACATACCCACTAGTGGTTAACAAGAGCATTTACACTAGTGTTTTGTATGCTGTATTGTCCCCATTCATTCCAATGGCCCATTATTTTCACTGAGATTGTGACTACATGTACCCCATTGAGATGAATAGGCCACTGAAATGAATGAAACTTCCCAGCATTGTGTGTTTTTTTTTCCTGCATCAATAAAGATTCACTTATTCTCTGTTGATGTGTGATCAAGGCTGCAAAGATTTATTTTTCTGTGCGTTCTTTTGTGGCGTGATATTGCACATATGTATTGGAATTATCCTGCAGTGTCTTGTCTGTTAGAGCAGAGCGGACCTAGACCAGTATTCATCAACAGACCTGCTCCTTGTTGAATACGGACACACGTTACGTTCGTTTTGCGTTTGTTAATGAATCAGGTCCCATGTGTCTGTGGTTTATTTACAGGTTAATTTTTTACTGTTTCAATATAATGGGCCAGGGTTTACTGCACCCCTTACTGTTATACTGGGACCACTGAGATGCCCAAGTTGCCGCTCAAGGGGAGGAATTCAATTTACCACGTTTTTCGTGAGAATAACGTGGCCCGCGCACTAATACCATTAGTGTGGTCATTTCAATGCTGATTTTTGCTCGCAGCTCTGTGAGCCGCAAGCAAAAAGCCATGTTAAAATTATTCTCCCGAACAATGCGGCCAATTGAATTCCCTCCAAGGTGTCCCAATATATCCTGAACACCACAACCCAGGTGAGCCAGGTAGAGCAGGGTTGGTGCTTTCTGGAAGAGTGCAGGGTGCACTGTGCTTTTGCAGCTCACACCTTGGAGTTCAAGACTTGCATTGACCAGCATGGGTCTCTTATCCTCTGTCATGAGGGAACCCAAGCTACGGGTTTCCCTATTAATAGAAGAAACTAGCCCAGAATGTTTTGCACTCTAGATGGTTGGGGGGAGCTGTGCTGCCTGTTTTATTTATCTATGTAAGGTCATTCATTTCAATAGGGTTTTTACATGTAGTGCACGCAGACTGGAAATCCCATTGAAATTAATGTTTTTTTAAATGAATGGGGAGCAAGTGTATTCTGGATGCATTTGCAAACACATCCAGCATATATAGTAGCACCTCCATAGAAAATGTGCATGTTATATAATAGATATGTTATTTAATAAGCATATCATTACATATTCATCTTTAAATGTTTCCATTAGACAGATACAAAGTGATAAGACGGGCACAGGTTCTCATCTTGTGCCGAATTTACCCTGCTCCCCCTCCCATTCCAGCCTTCCTATAGCTGGATAATATTACATGTGCTCGGAGCTTTAGGATTTATAGTGTTACTCGTTTATTGTTCCGTGCGGTTACACCTTGTGCGATCTTATTATTTGTAATCTGAACGAGGCTGTGGACATTTTGTGGCGCCATGTAAATAAAGGCTAATAATTATAATAATAATAATAATAATAATAATAATATTGCCTTTAACTCCTTCACGACCAGGGTCATTTGATTTGTTTATAGCCTGACTACATTTCAGAGTTTTTCTATGTGTGATTAAAACCCATTACAGCCAATCAGTATTCGCTTTCATTAGTCTTACTACACCAAGCATATTAGCCTCGTCATTTTTATTGTTTCTGAGCAAACTAAGGGGTTGTGTATGTCATACTACACCCATTTATACAGGAAGGGTTTGGAAGGAGATAATGCAAAATCAATGTCCCTATAGGGAAAGCGGATATTTATAGCAGCAGCTCAGTGGTGAGTTTACTAGCTCTTTAATGATTTGCTGTTGCATGCTATATATGGCATTGGTAATAACTGATGAATGTCGCTTTAGACCAGTCATCCAGTATCATTTATCTTACCACAGTGAGAGTCTGAAAGCAGAATGCTGCAGGATCTATGAGAAGAAATCGGCAGTGATGTCCTACTTTAAGTGCCTGGTCAACGCTGAAAACAGAAACACAAGACTGTAAGGATGCAATGCTGTACGGGTTACCTTCTATACTGTCAGAGCTGACATCAGTGTTTAACAGGCCAGTACCATTGACAATATAGATGTCGCAACATATTCCATGTAGCATAGTATTTATAGAAGAGCAGCAAGATAACATTATACTTAGCAGCAGAGCATCAGTGCATTCAATGCACCCAAAAGTCATTTTGGCGCTCCTAAGATACCTTTATCAAGGGCTCCTACAAACAAGTAACTTACCCTGTTTAAATACCCACATTGTCACCAAGAAAATAATACTACAATAATAATAATAATAATAATAATAATAATAATAATACTAGGCCACACACCCCTGTAACCTAGCAACCTAAAGACGTTCAATCATCATTTGTGCAACGGTGGAGGGTAGTGGGAGGTAGTGTAAATATGTTATAGGCTGTCATCTGACTGGCACTGCATTGCAACCGCCTGTGCCTGTAAACAAGACATATTGGGGTAAATGTATTAACATGCGGGTTCTTCAACACCCGCGAGTTCAGCGTCTTCGGCGATTAAATTTAAAGCGGCGCTGCCTTGTAAAGGGAAACCTTTACAATGCAGCGCCGCTTTAAATTTAATCGCCGAAGACGTTGAACTCGCGGTTGTTGAAGAACCCGCATGTTAATACATTTACCCCATGGTGGCTGAGAGCAGCCAGTATACGTGAACAAAAAGTTAAAATGCTGAACAACTTAGGTACATGTGTACATATATGTGTGTGTGTGTGTGTATATATATATATATATATATATATATATATATATCTATATATATATATATATATTCCTGTATCCAACAATTGTATATGCAAAACTAGCAAAAATCTGTTTTTTATATGACATAGTAGGGATCAAATTAAATTTAATTATTTTATAGCAATCTAGATCAGATAATTGTATCCTAATTTCATTAAGATAATCCTCATGGAGAAGTAGCACAACTCCTCCTCCTTTATCAGCCGAACAGATAATAAGAGATTTTTCACAGGGTTTGATATTATGATAAGAAATCATGGACCTCATTTAGAGTCGGACGCAAAGTCCGATTTAGGCGCATCTAACCAAAAAACACTACCACGCATGTGCAGAAAGCACCATATCCGCCTGCACCTTGGACGCAATTAACACTTGCGACAGCTTGCGGCTCACTACGAGAGAATGGGAGGAACGCGGAATTGTGAAGGCGTGACCCTGTAAATACATCCTAGTCGCAGTGAGGCGCAGACGCAACACACGTCAAAACAGGGTTAAAGCTGTGCGGCAGGAATTAGGTGGCGCAAGCGTTAGCTGCAGGAACTGCTCGCAGCTCGATAGGGTATTACAAGTGGGACGCAACTGGGGTTTGCTTGCCACTCGTAATACCCTACCAAGCTGCGGCACACTCCCAACTCCTACACTTCTTACACGGACTGCATCCGACTCTAAATGAGGTCCCATATGTTTATGTATTGTGCAAAGGTGGATCAAAAATGCTTGTACAGCGAAAAAGGATCAGATTCATCATGTGGTGTGCTAATAAAATAAGAACTTAAACTAAAATAATCTTTTTATTTTAATTATCTCTGAAAGCTATATAGAACCACTTCCAAATCAAAGACACTTTGGTGATATGTCTGTATCAAAGAAATTCCTTTATTTAAGACACACATTTTAGAAACATTAGATATATTCAGGTATAATGAAAACTATTATTTATTTTCAGTATGTAAATATATATTTATGGCTATTACTTGGTAAAAGAGAATTCAATGAAAGAAAGTAATATATGTCTGTTTTTTACTGATTTACAGGTATAATACTGTGTATAAAGTGACCGCAGATGTCAAAGAGATGCAGGAGCATGGGGAATTTTCCAGGAAACTACAGGCTGTAAGTTTAATGTTCCAGTGTATTATGTATCTCTAATTCATCTATTTGAACCTGTATAAGTTTTTTTGATCCTCCACAGCAGTTCGTGGCCAGTTTGAACTAAAAAAAACCAAAACAAACTGGCCTCTGAACATATGGGGAGCGTAAGTCATTAACTAGTATATTTGTGTGTTTTAGATTGTCATTTAATCTAAAGATATGGTTAGGTCCTGGTTCACAATGTAAATGGATTCATGGAAGGAGTATGACTAGTTTAGGACAGAACAGTTTAGTAACACAGAAGTGACATACAGGGCTGGTTTAAAGGGACACCATCATAAAATAAAGTGCTGTTTTCTATATTTTTTTATTTTTAAATATTTACTAGCACTTTGTAATTAATGATCCCACATCTAAAGTTACTCTTTTAAAAAAAAACAAAAAAAACAACTTTTTTTTCAATAATTTTGAATTCCTGTGTGTGCAGATCTGCTGTCCCTAGAAGGAAGACAGTATGAAATTTAGTTTATTTTACCCATTTTTACTAATCAGTATCCATTTTCTCTTCTGTTTATCTCCATTAAATCTTCCTCTATACAAGTTGAATTCTTCTTAAACAATTTGAAATTAGATCCACTACTATTTAAGGTTTTGACAGGTTGTGTAATATTAAAGAGTATTACAAGTATTCTGTGCAATTCTTTTACTGCATGAAGAGATGGACCTTCTCCACAATAAGAGCACTGTTGCAGTATTCCTAATAAATGTTAGTGTTTGTCACAATGCTGCCATCAGAAATTGTGGGGCCCAGTATAAAGAAATGAGGCACCCACCCTCCTAGATTCTCCCAGACCCTCTTCAAACCTCTCTTCTCAGGCTAATTCAATCCCCCCTCCCCATCTTACCTTGTCGTTCTTGATGTGATGCGCTGGTCCCATTCACTTTGGCATCACCAAAGTAAAAGATAAATGATTTTAAAAAAGTCAAATTCAAGGTGGCAGGACAAGTGGGTCACATACAGTTGTACCCCCTGCATCCCCCTGATGTTGTCCTCCTGACAACGATGATTATGGATTCTTAATTATAGGTGTTTTTCCATCCATTCCTTGGGACAGTGCTTTGCAGTGACTGTTGCTTGAATGTTTGTATAGATTGTGATTTGATTTATCAGTGTAACGTTTTTCTGTACTCCTCATTAAATACACCATTACATTGTTAGTGAGGTTAAACTGATGGCAAAGGTTAATCAAGTTCAACCATAAATTATTTGTTGTGTACAACCAGGTGAAGACAGAAAAAAATCCCTCTTAAACACATGCATAGCAACCGGATGAATGCAGTCATCCCTATATTGATATTGATTTTTGTAAGAAAGTTACGCAATCCATTTCAAGGCCATTTAGTTAATCTGCAATCACCACCGCTCTTGGTAGGGAATTCTATTGTCTGATTACTTATAGGGGGGTATTCAATTGTTAGCGTTAACGGAAAAAAACGAGCGCTCAAAAAATATTACCGTTTATACGGTAATATTGCGCGCGAAAAGCGTTAATACGGTAGTTTACTCGCGGAATTTCAGGGAGCGGCGAGCTGAAATTCCGCAAGTAATTACCGTATTAATGCTAAGATTTTTTGAGCGCTCGTTTTTTTTCGTTAACGCTAACAATTGAATACCCCCCATAGAGTTACATAGCAGGCAGGGGCAGGGTGGGCTGGGGGCATCTGCCCCCTGGGCTGGTCTCATAGTGGGCTTCATTGAGCTGGATCACTGGGCCAACTGCATTTTTTTCCTTTAAAACAGGCTACTGAATCGTGTCTTGCTCCCCAGGCTAAAATTTGCCAGCCCTCATCTGATAATTGGTGAAGCTAAGACAACCTTAATTTGTGTAGTCTTTTGTTATATTTTAAACTTTCTATTCCCTTCATTAATTAAGTAGTCCATCTCTGAACCTTCTGAAGTTCTCCTATGTCTTTCTACACTATACTCGATATTCAAAGTACAGTCTGAACAGTGACTTACTCAATGGCAAAACTATGTTTATTTTCCATACATCTGTCCCTTTTTCTCCCAGGATGTTATTAGCTTCTGCAGGGACTGTCTGACCGTGAGAGCTGCTACTCTGCCTATTGTCTGCTTCATTTCTAAAACATGTTCCACTCTGATCTCCTTAATTGTATATCATTCAATATATAAGTAGTAGAGTAATTTCCAAGGGCTAACTGCCTGACCTTAAATTTTTCTTCATTGGACCTCATCTGCCATGTCTGTGCCAAACCTGCCGATTTCTGCCAAGAATTATCATCTTGTCCTGTCTTAATAACATTACAACATTTAGTGTCCTCTACAGACAAGTACGTCTTACTTCCTAGGCCATCTTCAAGTTCATTAGCAAAACGTTTAAAAGGACAGTGCCCAATACTGATCAATGAGATATCTCACTACCAAATTGAGCCCAGTGTAAACATTATTCATTTATAACTAAGGGTGTGCACCGGCCACTTTTAGTGTTTTGGGTTTTGGGTTCTGATTAGCTTGAGGCTTTGGGTTCTGATTTGTTTTGCCAAAACATCCGACGAAAGGTTTTGGTTCTAATTTATTTTTAAAAAAGCATAAAAAGTGCTAAAAACCAGTTCTGTGGTTTTTTTTTCACTCCTACGCTATTATTAACCTCAATAACATTCAATAACAATCATTTCCACTAATTTCCAGTCTATTCTGAACACCTCACAATATTGTTTTTAGGCCAAAAGGTTGCACCGAGGTAGCTTGAGCACATAATGCCAAAAAAAAAGGTACAAGATGGAATTGTTCTGGGCCCTCCCTCCCACCCCTCGCGAGATTCGCTGCGAGACTTGGACGACAGAGCCTCGTTTTCAATTTTTTGCCCGCCGGATCCGCACTGTTCGGGTGGCCTCGGATTAGCGGAATCCGAGCCCGCTCATCTCTATTTATAACAACTTTGATTTCTATTCCGGGACAGGTTTTCTGTCGATGTACATCTTTTTCTCTAGTCCGTGTGCTCTAATCTTATGTACAAATCTGATAAGTGAAATAGTATAAACCCTTAAGAATTCTAAATAAATAATGTACTTAATGTCATGAAAAATGTTTTGGCAATAACCTTGCATTTGCAATACGTTTTCTATCTTCACTAATATGATTTCCTTTTTGCATATTTTGTTGCAATACTTCCATTTACCTTTCAGTCCCTTCTAGTGGCAACATTAATGATCTCTTGTTGTCGTTGGGTACATACAAGCTGCAACGTTTCTGTAAGCTATTTTTGGGAATGTCCTGTTTGGCATTGGTGCTTTTATAATCACTATTTTCTAAATGCCTCCTTACTTGTACGTTAGATATTGATGCTGTTAAATAAAATAAAGTTCAACAACTCCCACTCTAGTCCTCCCTGTAAATAGCACCTTTAATGAGGATTGACTGGACTTTGCTGCCCTCCCATTAGTACTTACATTTGGGTACAATCTATTATACCTGGTCACTTGTAACAAACCCCAGTCAGTAATTTATTATTGTTGCCACCACAATGTAAGGATTCTACATTATCACCTTCCTCATTGATATGTTTCTGGTAGGTAAGCTTTAAACTAGGGATGAGCGCACTCGGATTTATGAAATCCGAGCCCACCCGAACGTTGCGGATCCGAGTCGGATCCGAGACAGATCCGGGTATTGGCGCCAAATTCAAAAGTGAAACTGAGGCTCTGACTCATAATCCCGTTGTCGGATCTCGCGATACTCGGATCCTATAAATTCCCCGCTAGTCGCCGCCATCTTCACTCGGGCATTGATCAGGGTAGAGGGAGGGTGTGTTAGGTGGTCCTCTGTGCTGTTTAGTTCTGTGCTGTTTAGTTCTGTGCTGTTTAGTTCTGTGCTGTTTAGTTCTGTGCTGTTTAGTGCTGTGCTGTGCTGTGCTGTGCTGTGCTGTGTTCTGCAGTATCAGTCCAGTGGTGCTGTGTGCTGTGCTCTGTCCTTCTGAGGTCAGTGGTGCTGCTGGGTCCTGTGCTGTGTCCTGTTCAGTCCAGTGGTGCTGTGTCCTGTGCTCTGTGCTTCTAAGGGCATAGTTATTTCCCCATTATTCCCAAGTTTTTAAAAAATAAAAAAAAAGTAAAAAAAAATAAAAAATTTAAAAAAATAAATAAATATATAATAATTATAACCAAATTTGCAAAACCAATCCAGCAGTATAAGTCCATTGGTACTGCAATATTACCAAGTTCACACATTCTGCAGTATCAGTCCAGTGGTGCTGTGTCCTGTGCTCTGTCCTGCTGAGTTCCGTAGTGCTGCTGGGTCCTGTGCCGTGTCCTGTTCAGTCCAGTGGTGCTGTGTCCTGTGCTCTGTGCTTCTAAGGGCATAGTTATTTCCCCATTATTCCCAAGTTTTTAAAAAATAAAAAAAAAGTAAAAAAAAATAAAAAAATTTTTAAAAAAAAAATATATAATAATTATAACCAAATTTGCAAAACCAATCCAGCAGTATAAGTCCATTGGTACTGCAATATTACCAAGTTCACACATTCTGCAGTATCAGTCCAGTGGTGCTGTGTCCTGTGCTCTGTCCTGCTGAGTTCCGTAGTGCTGCTGGGTCCTGTGCCGTGTCCTGTTCAGTCCAGTGGTGCTGTGTCCTGTGCTCTGTGCTTCTAAGGGCATAGTTTTTTCCCCACTATTCCCAAGTTTTTTAAAAATAAAAAAAAAGTAAAAAAAAATAAAAAATTTAAAAAAATAAATAAATATATAATAATTATAACCAAATTTGCAAAACCAATCCAGCAGTATAAGTCCATTGGTACTGCAATATTACCAAGTTCACACATTCTGCAGTATCTTGTGCTACATATAATGGAGACCAAAAATTTGGAGGATAAAGTAGGGAAAGATCAAGACCCACTTCCTCCTAATGCTGAAGCTGCTGCCACTAGTCATGACATAGACGATGAAATGCCATCAACGTCGTCTTCCAAGCCCGATGCCCAATCTCGTAGTACCGGGCATGTAAAATCCAAAAAGCCCAAGTTAAGAAAAAGTAGCAAAAAGAGAAACTTTAAATCATCTGAGGAGAAACGTAAAGTTGCCAATATGCCATTTACGACACGGAGTGGCAAGGAACGGCTTAGGCCCTGGCCCGTGTTCATGACTAGTGGTTCAGCTTCACCCACGGATCTTAGCCCTCCTCCTCCTCCCCCCCCCTACAAAAAATTGAAGAGAGTTATGCTGTCAGCAACAAAACAGCAAACAACTCTGCCTTCTAAAGAGAAATTATCACAAATCCCCAAGGCGAGTCCAAGGGTGTTGGTGGTTGTCAAGCCTGACCTTCCCATCACTGTACGGGAAGAGGTGGCTCGGGAGGAGGCTATTGATGATGTAGCTGGCGCTGTGGAGGAACTTGATGATGAGGATGGTGATGTGGTTATTGTAAATGAGGCACCAGGGGGGGAAACAGCTGATGTCCATGGGATGAAAAAGCCCATCGTCATGCCTGGTCAGAAGACCAAAAAATGCACCTCTTCGGTCTGGAGTTATTTTTATCCAAATCCAGACAACCAATGTATGGCCATATGTAGCTTATGTAAAGCTCAAATAAGCAGGGGTAAGGATCTTGCCCACCTAGGAACATCCTCCCTTATACGTCACCTGAATAACCTTCATAGTTCAGTGGTTAGTTCAGGAACTGGGGCTAGGACCCTCATCGGTACAGGGACACCTAAATCCCGTGGTCCAGTTGGATACACACCAGCAACACCCTCCTCGTCAACTTCCTCCACAATCTCCATCAGATTCAGTCCTGCAGCCCAAGTCAGCAGCCAGACTGAGTCCTCCTCAATACGGGATTCATCCGAGGAATCCTGCAGCGGTACGCCTACTACTGCCACTGCTGCTGTTGCTGCTGTTAGTCGGTCATCTTCCCAGAGGGGAAGTCGTAAGACCGCTAAGTCTTTCACAAAACAATTGACCATCCAACAGTCGTTTGCCATGACCACAAAATACGATAGTAGTCACCCTATTGCAAAGCGTATAACTGCGGCTGTAACTGCAATGTTGGTGTTAGACGTGCGCCCGGTGTCCGCCATCAGTGGAGTGGGATTTAGAGGGTTGATGGAGGTATTGTGTCCCCGGTACCAAATCCCCTCGAGATTCCACTTCACTAGGCAGGCGATACCAAAAATGTACAGAGAAGTACGATCAAGTGTCCTCAGTGCTCTTAAAAATGCGGTTGTACCCACTGTCCACTTAACCACGGACATGTGGACAAGTGGTTCTGGGCAAACGAAGGACTATATGACTGTGACAGCCCACTGGGTAGATGCATCCCCTTCCGCAGCAACAGCAACAGCTGCATCAGTAGCAGCATCTACAAAATGGCTGCTCATGCAAAGGCAGGCAACATTGTGCATTACAGGCTTTAATAAGAGGCACAACGCTGACAACATATTAGAGAAAATGAGGGAAATTATCTCCCAGTGGCTTACCCCACTTAGACTCTCATGGGGATTTGTGGTGTCAGACAATGCCAGTAACATTGTGCGGGCATTAAATATGGGCAATTTCCAGCACGTCCCATGTTTTGCCCACACCATTAATTTGGTGGTGCAGCATTACCTCAAGAGTGACAGGGGTGTGCAGGAGATGCTTGCGGTGGCGCGCAAAATTGCTGGACACTTTCGGCATTCAGCCAGTGCCTACCGCAGACTAGAGGCACATCAAAAAAGCATGAACCTGCCCTGCCATCACCTCAAACAAGAGGTTGTGACGTGCTGGAACTCCACCCTCTATATGCTGCAGAGGATGGAGGAGCAGCAAAAGGCCATTCAGGCCTACACAGCCACCTACGACATAGGCAAAGGAGTGGGGATGCGCCTCAGTCAAGCGCAGTGGAGACTGATTTCCGTGTTGTGCAAGGTTCTGCAGCCATTTGAACTTGCCACACGAGAAGTCAGTTCCGACACTGCCAGCTTGAGTCAGGTCATTCCCCTGATCAGGCTGTTGCAGAAGCAGCTGGAGAAAGTGAGGGAGGAGCTGGTAAGCCATTGCGATTACACCAAGCATGTAGCTCTTGTGGATGTAGCCCTTCGTACGCTTTGCCAGGATCCGAGGGTGGTCACTCTTTTAAAGTCAGAGGAATACATTCTGGCCACCGTGCTCGATCCTCGGTTTAAAGCGTATGTTGTGTCTCTGTTTCCGGCGGACACAAGTCTACAGCGGTGCAAAGACCTGCTGGTCAGGAGATTGTCCTCTGAAGAGGACCGTGACATGCCAACAGCTCCACCCTCATTTTCTTCCACATCTATGGCTGCGAGGAAAAAGCTCAGTTTTCCCAAAAGAGGCACTGGCGGGGATGCTGATAACATCTGGTCCGGACTGAAGGACCTGCCAACCATTGCAGACATGTCTACTCTCGCTGCATTGGATGCTGTCACAATAGAAAAAATTGTGGATGATTACTTTGCTGACACCATCCAAGTAGACATGTCAGACAGTCCATATTGTTACTGGCAGGAAAAAAAGGCAGTTTGGAAGCCCCTGTACAAACTGGCTCTATTTTACCTGAGTTGTCCCCCCTCCAGTGTGTACTCGGAAAGAGTTTTTAGTGCAGCGGGGAACCTGGTCAGTGAGCGGCGAAGGAGGTTGCTTCCTCACAACGTTGAAAAAATGATGTTTATAAAAATGAATAATCAATTCCTCAATGAAGTACAGCACTGCCCTCCAGATACTACAGAGGGACCTGTGGTTGTGGAGTCCAGCGGGGACGAATTGATAATGTGTGATGAGGAGGAAGTACACACTGTAGGGGGAGAGGAATCAGAGGTTGAGGATGAGGACGACATCTTGCCTCAGTAGAGCCTGTTTAGTCTGTACAGGGAGAGATGAATAGCTTTTTTGGTGTGGGGGCCCAAACAAACCAATCATTTCAGCCAAAGTTGTTTGGTAGGCCCTGTCGCTGAAATGATTGGTTTGTTAAAGTGTGCATGTCCTATTTCAACAACATAAGGGTGGGTGTGAGGGCCCAAGGACAATTCCATCTTGGACCTTTTTTTTTGGCATTATATGACCAATCAACAGTCGTTTGCCATGTTCAAAAAGTAAAACCAAATTTAAAAAAATACAAGAAATTAAACCAAAAGTAAAATGCCGTGTCATAATTTAAAACAAGAGGTATTGACGTGCTCTAAAACTACTGTATTGTTGTTTATATTTTATAAACACTACACTTGAAAGCTTGAGTCTTTCAATAAAAAAGTAACTGTCCATTGCACGAATATTTGCAACAGGGACAATTTTAGGGTTAAGAAAGTCAACTAATAACACTTCGACGCTGTCTGTCTTTATAAACACTACACTTGGAAGTTGGAGGAGGTATTGTGGCCCCGGCACCAAATTTACTACCGGGGCCACTCCACTGTGCAGTCCATATTTAGGTGTATCAGATATTAAGCAACGGTGACAGTTGATGCCCAATTTTTTAATTACATTGTGGCCTCGGTACCAAATTGTGTACCGGGGCCACCACACTACGCAGTCCAGATACTTGTTTGGTGGAATTCAGACCAGTTGAGGGTTTTATTATTATATTGTGTGGACCACTCTATCTATACCACACTACAACTCTATACCACTCTATTTCATACTTTAATTCTATTTCATACTTTAATTCTATTTCATACTTTAATTCTATTTCATACTTTAATTCTATTACTAATTACCATAAAGAGGAACAAAATAAACCAATTTTACCAAAAGTATAATATGACTTAGACTTACAAACACTACACTTGAAAGATCGTGCCTTTAAATGAAAAAGTCAGTCTTCATTGCACGACTATGTGCAACAGGGACAGTTTTTTGGGTTTACAAAGTCAAACAATAACACTTTGACCCTGTCTGTCTGGGATCTCAATGACGAATTGTCTGTACCATGTTTGGAGGAGGTATTGTGGCCCTGGTATCAAATTGGGTACCGGGGCCACCCCACTATGCAGTCCAGATACTTGTTTGGTGGAATTCAGACACGTGGAGGGTTTTTTAATTATATTGTGGCTTCGGTACCAAATTGTGTACCGGGGCCACCACACTACGCAGTCAAGATAGATAGATGCGTATTGCGTATCATAGATAAAGTACATTCAGTGGTGTGGGGCAAATTGAAAAATATTCAAAATGCACTGACATTATCAAAAACAAGAGGTTGTCACACGCTAAAACTCCAACATGTATATGATGGAGAGGATGGAGGAGCAGCCGTATGTGTAGTGTAATGCAGATCTGTTGAAGGTTTTTTATATATTTTATTGTGGTGCCCAGTGCCCACTCCTCTACGCAGTCCAGGTACAATTATTGGTGCGAATCATAAAAGTTCAGGGTTTTTAATATATTGTGGTGACCCACTCCTCTACGCAGTCCAGGTACAATTATTGGTGCGAATCATAAAAGTTCAGGGTTTTTAAGATATTGTGGTGACCCACTCCTCTACGCAGTCCAGGTACAATTATTGGTGCGAATCATAAAAGTTCAGGGTTTTTAATATATTGTGGTGACCCACTCCTCTACGCAGTCCAGGTACAATTATTGGTGCGAATCATAAAAGTTCAGGGTTTTTAAGATATTGTGGTGACCCACTCCTCTACGCAGTCCAGGTACAATTATTGGTGCGAATCATAAAAGTTCAGGGTTTTTAAGATATTGTGGTGACCCACTCCTCTACGCAGTCCAGGTACAATTATTGGTGCGAATCATAAAAGTTCAGGGTTTTTAATATATTGTGGTGACCCACTCCTCTACTCAGTCCAGGTACAATTATTGGTGCGAATCATAAAAGTTCAGGGTTTTTAAGATATTGTGGTGACCCACTCCTCTACGCAGTCCAGGTACAATTATTGGTGCGAATCATAAAAGTTCAGGGTTTTTAATATATTGTGGTGACCCACTCCTCTACGCAGTCCAGGTACAATTATTGGTGCGAATCATAAAAGTTCAGGGTTTTTAAGATATTGTGGTGACCCACTCCTCTACGCAGTCCAGGTACAATTATTGGTGCGAATCATAAAAGTTCAGGGTTTTTAAGATATTGTGGTGACCCACTCCTCTACGCAGTCCAGGTACAATTATTGGTGCGAATCATAAAAGTTCAGGGTTTTTAAGATATTGTGGTGACCCACTCCTCTACGCAGTCCAGGTACAATTATTGGTGCGAATCATAAAAGTTCAGGGTTTTTAAGATATTGTGGTGACCCACTCCTCTACGCAGTCCAGGTACAATTATTGGTGCGAATCATAAAAGTTCAGGGTTTTTAAGATATTGTGGTGACCCACTCCTCTACGCAGTCCAGGTACAATTATTGGTGCGAATCATAAAAGTTCAGGGTTTTTAAGATATTGTGGTGACCCACTCCTCTACGCAGTCCAGGTACAATTATTGGTGCGAATCATAAAAGTTCAGGGTTTTTAAGATATTGTGGTGACCCACTCCTCTACGCAGTCCAGGTACAATTATTGGTGCGAATCATAAAAGTTCAGGGTTTTTAAGATATTGTGGTGACCCACTCCTCTACGCAGTCCAGGTACAATTATTGGTGCGAATCATAAAAGTTCAGGGTTTTTAAAATATTGTGGTGACCCACTCCTCTACGCAGTCCAGGTACAATTATTGGTGCGAATCATAAAAGTTCAGGGTTTTTAATATATTGTGGTGACCCACTCCTCTACGCAGTCCAGGTACAATTATTGGTGCAATTCATAAAAGTTCAGGGTTTTTAATTTATATTGTGGTGACCCACTCCTCTACGCAGTCCAGGTACAATTATTGGTGCGAATCATAAAAGTTCAGGGTTTTTAATATATTGTGGTGACCCACTCCTCTACGCAGTCCAGGTACATTTATTGGTGCGATTCATAAAAGTTCGGGGTTTTTAAGATATTGTGGTGACCCACTCCTCTACGCAGTCCAGGTACATTTATTGGTGCGAATCATAAAAGTTCAGGGTTTTTAATATATATTGTGGTGACCCACTCCTCTACGCAGTCCAGGTACATTTATTGGTGCGAATCATAAAAGTTCAGGGTTTTTAATATATATTGTGGTGACCCACTCCTCTACGCAGTCCAGGTACATTTATTGGTGCGAATCATAAAAGTTCAGGGTTTTTAATATATATTGTGGTGACCCACTCCTCTACGCAGTCCAGAAAGATACCTTGTTGCAACGTTTTGGACTAATAACTATATTGTGAGGTGTTCAGAATACACTGTAAATTAGTGGAAATGCTTGTTATTGAATGTTATTGAGGTTAATAATAGCCTAGGAGTGAAAATAAGCCCAAAAACTTGATTTTTAAACTTTTTATGTTTTTTTCAAAAAAAATCCGAATCCAATACCTTAAATCCGAACCGAGACCTTTCGTCAAGTGTTTTGCGAGACAAATCCGAACCTCAAAAATAACGAAAATCCGGATCCAAAACACAAAACACGAGACCTCAAAAGTCGCCGGTGCACATCCCTACTTTAAACAAAAAATAACTTTTCAGACAAATTCCTCCCATTTTCCAAACCATTCTGTCACTGACACATTATAATTATACTACCTGCGGATCTGTTATGCTGTGTCAGTCAGTAATTATTAGACCTGAGCTCCAGCAAGGAGATAAGGAAAACATGTACTTTTAGGGGTATCTGAGGACTGGGTTTGGGGAACACTGTCCTAGGACTTAGCTGTCCATGCATCTTTGCACAAGTATTAGGAATGTCCTACGAAATTTGGCAAGTTTCAGTCACTATATCTTATAACTTCTCCGATATCATTATTTGTTCATTTATTTTGCAATTGTTAGCATTTGTTACCATATATTTAATATTTGATGTTGGATATATTTTTCTATCACATTTAATTGTAATAAATTCCTTATTTTCTGACCTCCCTTCACTCTTCTGCTTCCCTATTTCTCTTGTTCCTTGTTGTTTTATGAGAAATTGACCAAAGATACAACAAGCTGTCCATATATGTCCACTGTCTGGTAAAGCTTTTTTTTTTTTATCAATCATTAAAATTATGAGCTTCCAGGAAGTGGTCTTCGACTGCTGAAAGTACTACAATTCTAGACACCACGAGCAGATTTAAAAATCTGAGAATATGAGTACAAGCCCTAGAAAATATTATAATACTAATCCATACTTGCCTACTTCCAGTAGGCGACGTCCGTGAGAGGGGCATGGTGCCTTGAATCACGTCATTTTGGCCCCGCCCCTTCAAGTAAACTGCAGATTTTTCACGGGGGGGCAAAACGGCGCGATTCCCGGTGCAAATTCATTTGGGGATGCGGGAGAAATGCCAGCTCTCCCGGGAGTCCGGGTGACTGACCCGAATTTCGGGAGTCTCCCAGACTTTCCGGGAGAGTTGGCAAGTATGTACTAATCGCCAAATATAATTTACAGGAAATTCTGACAAAATAAAGGTTACTGATCTATGTTAATTTTGTTGCAGATAAGTACTGCTTTGTCCAGTTGTTCTCACAGCTCAGAGAAAGAGAGCATGCTGGGATTCATGCTTTTAGAAGTATCAAAGGACCAGGATCATATTCGAGTGAACAGAAGGTGATATATCACACACTCAGAATTACATATCTATATAGTGATCAAAGGTCAAAACAAGATAGTTTGTGGGAATATTGCAGAGTTATTAGACATTTTGCTGGCTAGTTTTAACATCAGAACCATTTCTCATTAGTAATAATAATGTAAAGTGTTTTCATTGTGACCTTGATAACATTTCGAACATATCAGCAAACTAGTTATGTGAGTGTCACTGATAAAGTGAGTTTTATACCGGTGAATCAGTGGAAATGTTTAAAGTAGATATTTGAGGCACTCGTGTAAACGTGACTTAACAATTTCACAATTCCTGGCCAAATAGTTCTGAATGGTGGGTTAGTAGGTTGTGGGCGATTTTTGGTTGTTTTTTTTAGCATAAAAATAGAATACATGTAATTTAAGTATAGTATTATGGGTAAATATAGTTTTCAAGCCTTTGCCTATTTCCTGTCTTCAGCATTAGCAGGATAGACCAATGTCTCCAGAAAATGCAACTGATCTTCAAGCAATTTAAAGAGCGAAAAAGTCATCCAAGTAAGTTAATATCTACAAACAGCTGCTAAGAATCCACCGTAGGTGAGAACAATGTAAATATTACCAACTTTCACAGATGCTCCGGTTGCTTCAGTTTTATAATTGGATGTAAAGCTGCAAATTGTACTCCGGTTTTAATCCACAGTCGCTAATATGGAGCTCCACCTGTGCTGTCTTGAATTAAATTGTCTATCAACCAAACACGGTTCCAGAAGTGGTGGTATGCCATAACTCCCAGCATTCCCACTGTAAAAATTGGGACAAATTAGGCCATGTCCTGATTTCACCACTTTGCTTGCAAGGCCACTCTGCTTTCTGAAGCCATTCCCTATTGTTACAGATGGAAGACTTGCTTGTTGGCCGTAGAGTGCCACTCATCATTAAATACAAGTGGATAGAAAAAAAAGGTGTAATCTAACATTCTCAAATATATTTAAAAGTTCTCATGCTGTGACTTGAGATTTGTTAACTAGATGAATATTACTAATTGCTTCTTGGCAAACTGAATCTCAAAATGTAGTGCATCCTAAACGTCTAAATATAACATATAACATAAATAAAAGTATATGCATAAGATAAAACAATGAAAATATAGAGGAACAACTGAAGATGAAATGGAGAGTGAAGCCAAGAGAAGGAAAGTTTAGAAAGGGTAAACCAAGAAGGAATATAGACGAAAGCCAAGAGTCAATTAGATAGAAACCACATTGTTCTATTATAGTGGAAACCAGCCCTTGCTGTTTCCATGAACACTATTTTATTACAGAAGGTGAGTATGCCTGAATATGTACTTCCCTACTGAATGGGTCCCATAAAAATATAGGCTTTTGGCAGAGAGTAAAAAGCTTAACCCACATTTCTTTAAATTGACATGGGTGATACTAAATGGGTATGAGGTTGGACTCTAATGGGACCTTTACTATTGGGCAGACCATCAAGACACATTGGTGCAATACCAAGGTGTTTGCAGGTCGCATTGGGTGTACTTTGGAAATGAGCGCCAGAGCTTGTACACAGACTGAAATGACCAGGTCAATGGCTCCCATGTTTCCTGGCTTCCAAAGGTTTCCCCTTTTTTTTCCACTTGATTTTAACTCACAATGTTTGGTTTCCCATAATTAAGAACTCTGATGCTCTACTGTAGAGGTGTCCAAGCTCAGTAATTATCCCACCTGTCTCTACAGACAGAAATCCTGAAAACAAGAACTGCTGGTAGCCCTTGAGGACTGGGCTTAGACACCTCTGCTTTAAAGACTATTGTGTGAAAATCCCAGCAGGTCAGCATTTTCACATTTCTTCCCCATTGTAGTGTTGGGTCTGAACAACAACTGAAACTCTTGACCATGTATTTATGCATTGAGTTGCTGCCACATGATTGGCTGATTAGTATTTGCATTAACAAGCAGATGTACACTTTACCTAGAAAGTGGCCACCAAATGCGTGTGTGCATATTTAAAGATATATTTCACTTACCCACATTTTGCTCTATTTTGTGCTTCCTCTGTTCTCAGTGCAATAACCTCTGTTGAATTACTTAATTGATGTTAATTTAAAAGTGTTTATTTTTAATTTCATTTTATATCCAGTAAATAATGCAACACAGGTTACTGCAAATGGAAAAGTAGAAGAACATGAGCGAGCAGACATCTAACCGTATACTAGTTAATGTAGAAATCATTATGTTTGGTAATTATAGTTATACCAGATGTTAGAGTGGTTTTTACAAACATCCTTAGAAGTTTGCCTTTAATTAGGTCCATCCATCAGGATCAATTTACTCCTTATGCATACTGGAGGATGCCCCTTACACACTTGATAATTGATTCCATCACAACAGAGAAAGAGGAGTGTGTTACTAAGGGACACACTGGAATGTAGAAAATTAATAAAACATATCAAATCTTTAATATTAGTTTATTAAAATCTATTGTTCCTGTGTCGTAGACACCAGCAACTATTGCAAACACATAGTTGAGGCAGCTGTTTTGAGGTCTGAAGTAATATTCATGAGAATGCAACCAATCAATTTACTGGAAATTAGTGACATCTCTGATGTATTGTATTGGCCATTAAGAGGTGTCACATGTTCCTGCTGAATTCCAAGGGGCATATTCAATTAGGTTTCCGGTCCGCTGGAATGCGCCAAAACGGGCTTTAAAGTCAATCCACGGTACCGCAATAACGTGGATTTTCGTGCGCACCCCATAGGGTTGCGTAGGAAAATCCGCATTATTGCGGAACCGTATTACCATCAGTACTGCGCAGGTTCCGCTGTAATGCGCTTTACCACAGACCGGAAACCTAATTGAATATGCCCCTAAGGCTAGGCTTCAAGTTCGACCTACAGCCCCAATGTGAGTTGATTATAGATCCACTATATAAACGTATGACAAAATGTAATTGCTCTTTGTTTTTTGTAAACTGTTTCATTTTATAATGCTGTATGTAGAATGTATTTGTGGCAAGTGATAAAATGTACCTGTGCTCTGCTTGCAGTATAAATTCCAGGACTTGGCTATTGCGCAATGCTCATTTACAAAATTTTTTGCTCCTGCATTTTTCCAGCAGGTGAAACATATAATTCTGTCACTTTTTAGAAGCTCATTTACTGACACATTTTATTCAATGGGAAATGCTGAATTTCTGCCACACGTTGGATACATACTGTACATTTTGATGGTCCTCCTGTAGTATGTTTCCCTGTGCTCAGAGATGTGAATGCAGTGTCATTGCATGCCAAATCAATGCTCTACTGCAGCAAGAAACAGCCAGGGACCATCAGCTGTATCTACAATTGCTGTGTCTGTGAGTATAGAAACGGCACATGACAGTGATTTATGGATCACTATTTTTGCTTGTGTCGACACTATGTTTACCTTCCAGTGAACACAGGGCTATGTATAATGCATGACCTTACAGTTGTCTTTTAGTATGAGTCCTTAATCTTTAGAAATGCTTCATGTAGCGTTTCTACCCTACCAGCCATAACATGGCAAGAATATAAGTGCCTGGAAATACAGGGGCACACAAATAACTTGTGTGACATCAGTGTTTATATATTCCAGTATATACAACTCATATGTTTTTCATATGTTTTTCTTGTTGTAGAGCTTTCATACAACGAGGAGCAAATCCATAAACTGGATAAGTAAGTAATTGTTTGTATTTAAAATATATTATTATGTATTCCTGATTTTTCTTTTTTTCTTTTTTGTAATTTAATAACCAACTTTTTCCCATTTCTATATATCCACAGAATCAATTTAGCAAACCTGGCCAAGAAAGTCCTAACTATATTTCAAGATGAGGTTGTTCAGAAATATCAAACAACCTTGCAAGGACACAGTAGCAAGATGAGGTATAATCAGGAGCGGACCTAGATTTTTTGTGGGGGCGGGGGCTTTTTGTGCCCCGCCCTCTTTTTGCACTCCCAAGCAGTGGATATCCTGCAGCAGCTCACTATACCGATGTTCCTGGCTGTTGACAGAATACAGACAGAGTATGCTGCTTGGCCGTGCTGATCGTGTTAAAACACAATCAGAGCGGCCTGACAGGATTCTCTGCTTGCCTGTCAGCCGCCGGGAACATGACTATAGTGGGCTGCCACTGGTTGTCCACTGCCACTAGGAGGGGCGAATGCCCCGATCGCCCCCTTCCTGGACCCGCCACAAGGGTTTTAGCAATAATCACAGTGGAACTGAAAGCCCGGACGCGCATACACCATTCCTGTGCTTGCTCAGGACTCTACAGCAGGGCCGGACTGGGACTAAAAATCAGCCCTGGCATTTAAAATACACAGACCCACCTCAGGTGCAGCAGGAAAAAAACTATGTGTCAATGCGCAGCGGCGGTGCCGAAAAGGATGTGGCCAATATGGGGCATTGATACACACATTATAATAAAACATTACATTTATCACGCCCTTCCAGCCACATCACGGCATCCCCCCAGGCACATTATGACACCCCCAGCCCACTATACTTATCTATGCTTCTGGTGCTGCTGACATCCATAAGGGTGGGAACTTCCTGTAGAGTGAGCAGGGAAGCTCTTTGTCTCACGAGATTACCAAATCTTGTGATACTTAGAGCTCCTCGGCTTGCTCTGCAGGCTGTGTCCTGTCTGGGAACTGGGAGCAGCTATCAGTTCTCTTCCCCTAACCAGAGGTGGATTAAGGCTCAGGGGGCCCAGATTATTTAAGACAGCAGGGCCCCTATTATGTAACATGGTTATTATTTTAGACAAATACACAGGCACTACTGTGTGCACTACTGTTAGAAGCACACAGCTCTGCCTTCACTAGCAGTATGTTGTGAAGTGGGACATAGCTCCCAACTGTCCTTGCAGTCAGATCAAATCATGACACAGTCTCCCAAATTGCATTGCTGGGTCTCCCAAAATTTTGGTCTGGGTCCCGGTGTTTGAGAGTTACACCTCTGACTAGAGATAACATTTGGCTTTCAGTAGAACAGCGATACTAAGTATAAAACAATGTCACATGGAGTGGCTCAAAACAAGTATGAATCCAATGTGGGCAGCACGGTGGCATAGTGCTTAGCACTTCTGCCTTACAGCACTGGGGTCATGAGTTCAATTCCTGACCATGGCCTTATCTGTGAAGAGTTTGTATGTTCTCCCTGTGTCTGCGTGGGTTTCCTCTGGGTGCTCCGGTTTCCTCCCACACTCCAAAAACATACTGGTAGGTTAATTGGCTGCTAACAAATTGACCCTAGTCTGTGTGTGTGTCTGTAACCACAGCAGAGGTGAGGTGCTTTTCCTTCAATATACCGATAAATCTGCCGGCTTGTTCATTTAACTAGAACTCAAAAGAGCATACCATAGTGTAACATGTAAAAAAAATGCACTTTATAATCACGAAAAGTCATTCCAACACCATGTGAATAATCTTTAAGGAACACCAAAAAGGGCAGCAAATCTGTGAATCTTCTGTAACACCTTGACCCCAATGGACATATGCTTACAGTGTTTCCACTTTAAAAGAGCCTTCAGAAATCCTTCACATTCTATTTCCTCTCCCTTTCCTTCTCTTGGAGGTCACAGCATTCTCCGTTATGCGTGTAAATGAAAATAAAAACATACCAAAAAAACATACCAGATGATCGAATCGCCGACGATAGCGGGGACCGACCTGGACGTGGAACAGATTTGGAGCATTGTGTGACCTATGCCTCTGTTCTGTCCTCATCTGGTATGAGTCCCTGACATATCCATTGGAGGATTGTTTTTTATTTGTTTTATATATGATCATTTGTTTTTAAAAAGTTTATACAAGAAGTAAAACAGTGTTGCGCTAGATTCTTCTTGTTTTTATTTTCATTTACACGCATAACGGAGAATGCTGTGACCTCCAAGAGAAGGAAAGGGGGAGGAAATAGAATGTGAAGGATTTCTGAAGGCTCTTTTAAAGTGGAAACACTGTAAGCATATGTCCATTGGGGTCAAGGTGTCACAGAAGATTCACAGATTTGCTGCCCTTTTTGGTGTTCCTTAAAGATTATTCACATGGTGTTGGAATGACTTTTCGTGATTAGAAAGTGCATTTTTTTTTTCATGTTACACTATGGTATGCTCTTTTGAGTTCTAGTTAAATGAACAAGCCGGCAGATTTATCGGTATATTGAAGGAAAAGCACCTCATCTCTGCTGTGGTTAAAGATTGATGCCTGATGTATGTACACTTTTGATTTATTTTGTTGTGATATATAGAAAGGAGGGAACCCTTTCAAGTGTGTACATATTGGGTGACAGATCTTAGGGAGAGCTGTCAGTACTCAATCTAAACATTTTAATGTGTGTGTGTCTGTGTCTGTCTGTCTGTGTGTCTCGTGTGTGTTAGGAAATTTAGACTGTAAGCCCCAATGGGGCAGGGACTGATGTGAGTGAGTTCTCTGTACAGCGCTGCGGAATTAGTGGCGCTATATAAATAAATGGTGATGATGATGATCCAATTGGAAATCTGGCTCCTATATCGCAACCTGCATTCTACATAAGATTCTTGATCACTTTTAAGCTTTAGCTTTTCTACCACAATGAATGAGCAAAAACACCATCCTGCAGTAAATTACTAGACACATACCCTAAATCACTCACAATCTTTCATATTGGAAGATTAAAGCATGTTGTGTAAAGCGTAATTTCAGCCAGCACAATATAAAGCAAAATTCTAAACATCATTGATCCCAACAAAAAGTAGCGACAACTATATACAGCCCATGTGTCTTTCTCTGATTTGGTTTAATGATAGGGGAGGACATCTTCATGATTTACTGTATATATTTTATATCAAAATTTGTATACATATTATGAGGTTTTCATTCACATATGAGCATTTTACCTGTTGTATTTCACCCAAATAGTATTTGCTAATGAAAGCATTGGTGATAAACTATTAAATAAACATACATAAATGTACTTTTGCTCTTCCCAGGACGATTGCTGAGATCCAGAACCATTTAGGACTAGTGAATGGATACTTGGTAGACTGTGATCGGGAGCTCCGGAGTTACGAGGAGACTGTTAACAGTGTATGGTGGCTTTTTATTGCTTTAGTGATTTTTTTATTTTTGCGCTGCACAGAATGTTATATTCTTCAAGCATTAATTCACAAAAACTAAATAGCAAAAACATTTATTTATTTAAACACTTTGGTGTACAAGAAATCAACATAAATAGTGAGGATATTAAAAAAAACAGATTTGTCCTTCTGTGGGGAATTTGGGAGCTATATTCCATGCATTACTCTGCATAGCAGCTGTGAACAGGTGCCATTCACACATGTCACAAGTGTGCGCAGCATTGAAAGGGTGCTTTGTAGGTGGCGGGGGAGGGTCAAAGCTCGGAAGTGCTGAACATGCCTCCAGTGGGACATGGGCACATATCTTGTTATGTATGGTCATGCCTCTTTTAGCGGCGGTGTGTGCACGTTATCCCAGTTCTCCAACTTCACAAATTGGGAGGTATGCATAAATACATTTATACAGAGGCAGTAAAAACCAGTAATGATTAATATTCAAGGCCAAGTTTAACGTTTTAGACCTAATTGGCAGCAAATTGTAGCTTGTAGTCTCACTCTCACGAGATCTCCTTAGTAAGGAACTTACAGCGCGCTACGAAAGGACTACAGTAACAGGAGAACAGAAAGAGGTAAGCACGGGGTGGGGGGGGGTGCAGCAAGTGGCTCACAGGGGGCATAACAGGGGGCACGGCTCACAGGGGGGGCCTCCCAGGGGAATGGAGTCCCCCTTAGCCCAGGGGCCTCCATTCCCTTAATCTGGCCCTGGTCACTATGTAGAACACTGGTATTACACTGCATTTTTACACAATTGCACTTTTACAATATTAACAGAAAATTCATAGTAATATCCAAATATTGGATATGCAAGATAACTATGTCCGCAATAAGATACACATTCAAATAATCACAAGCACTTGGCACCCATTTACAGGGACAGAGACAATTGCACATATATGCACCAACATAGTGCCAGTGTTCTTTCAGTCAGAACTTCACACCAGGCAAAGAACAAGTTATTTTAGTTAGTATGTGTGATATCGTATATAGGGTTTTTCTAAATAGATTATGTTCCTTGGTTGAAGTATTGTACATTTATTTTAATATATTCCTATTTACTTTCATTGTATGCACACTTCTCCCATATGCTGCTTATGCTCTTTGAGTTACTGATAAATGGATAGTTTATCCTTTTTTGCAGACCGTTGACAGATTGTCTCAAAGAATGCTGCAGTTGTGTTTAACACATTCAAATCACAGCAACATCTCCTCATATCACAGTCCAACACAAGAGGATCTAACACTTAGGTGAGTTGGTAGATATAGGTCCTGCTTTCGACACTAGTATATTGTGCTGTAAGAAAGTTTTTTTAAGGACTGTCATGAGAAGTTAGGTAGTTCTAGTGTTTATACTTCACTAAACACAGACAGTGGGCCTGATTCATTAAGGAAAGTAAGGCAAAAAAGGAGTAACTTTGCACCTTGGCAAAACCATATTACATTGGAGGGGGATATAAATTTAAAATGTGGGGACAGATTAATAGTTGGGGTAGGGCATGTCCTAGATCAACATTAAATTTCAGTGTAAAATAAAGCTATCAAGTATTTGTGTCCTACATAAATAAACAGTCAGTATTTAGCTTATGTGCAAAATAATAAACTAATATGCACCCCTTGCATTGTAACATGGTTTTGTCCAGGAGAAAACGTACTTTTTAGCCTTACTTAACTAATGAATCAGGCCTAGTATGTCCACATTGATCTCTTTCTCTCCTCTGCAGCAGGCTGTAATGTTAGGAGGGAGGTGCAAGCAATGACTCACAGCTAGGCTGACTTGCTTTGCTGAAATGAGTAGCATTGATTGGTTGATTCATGCATGGGGCCAGGAACAGTGATGTTGCAACAGCTGGGTCTCAGCCTTTTGACCTGTATTAGATGCAATCAGTACACTGTCCTAAAGATGTGGAAGAATTGCAGCTGTAGATAATGGAGTGGGAAGGTAATGCTTTGTAACAGAACTGCGGTGGAATATAATATTTGAATGGCTCATATATAAAATAAAAATGTGGGGCATGTTCTATCTTAACGTATGTCCTGATGAGGCAAAGTAGCCAAACGGTAGCAGACAGTGATGTATACAGCAATTGAAGTGGACTCCATGGAGCAGAGTAAGCACCATTGAGTAGAGTAACTTTCACTGCCTACCGTGAGCTCAAGTGAGACTGGTCTTTGGGGTGAGATGACAATTGCTATAATTCAGGAGTGGTGGAGGTTCTTTCTTGTAGTCTGTCCAAAGGTGTTTATAATAGAGATGGTCACTGACCCCCGTGTTTTGGTTTTGGATTCGGTTTTGGATCTGGATTACCGTCGTGTTTTGGTTTTGGTTTTGGTTTTGCAAAACCGCCATTGCGTGTTTTGGTTTTGGTTTTGGTTTTGTTTGGTTTTGTTTTGCTATTTTGTTGGAAAATACATGTTTTTGTGCCTAAAATAACCCAATTTAGTGCTACAACTGTTTTAGAGATAAGAAATCTAATTGTTGAGGTAATAAATCATCCAAAAAAAACTGTTTAATTCTTCGTTGGTAGGCCTTCATTTATTCTACACACAAAACAGATTGTCTTCCTCTCCATCTATGCATATTGGCAATGCAGCCATCGTCTTTGGATGTATATTACACCCTACACTTATAGTTAAATATGTAAAGAAATAAAAAAAGACAGTTTGCTTTCTGTCTCTCTAGGCCCCCTCCACTTTTTTAAAAAAACAAAAAATTCAGCCATTATAGACTGTACAATATTAATTGACATGGAGAAAGCCAGTTTGGTTTCTGTCTCTCTAGGCCCCCCTCCACTTGTATAAAATACTAATAAATTCAGCCGTTATATACTGCATAATATAAATTGAAATGGACAAAGGCAGTTTGGTATCTGTCTGCATCAGATCCTCTCTCCACTAGGAGTAAAATAGAAAACTATTCAGCCGTTATATAATCTAGAATATAAATAGAAATTGAGAAAGGCAATTTGGTATCTGTCTGCATCATAATCATCAACATCATCATTAGCGCCCTCGTCGCCTACACAAATCTCCCCCTCATCCTCTTCTAATTCCAAAGTGGCATCCTCAATTTGGGTATCACCGGCTACACTCGGGCTATTAAGGCACACATCAGCAGAATGCTCACGATTAGACATCCCACTGTTGGATGGACTCTCCACAGGGATTGTTGTCATTTGTGAATCAGAGCAAATATTCTCCTGTAATGCCTCACTGTTATCTTGCAGCTCGGCTTTGACGCGTAACAGTAGTTGTGCACCAATTGTAGGCTGGGTAACTTTTTGGGATCTGCCACTAATAGCCAAAGGAGAAGGCCTCATTCTCTCTTTGCCACTGCGTGTGTAGAATGGCATGCTTGCAATTTTTTTTTTATCGTCACTTAACTTTTGCTCAGTTACACTTCTTTTTCGCTTCAATACAGTAAATTTTTTTTTGGTTTTTGTTTTTTGCACTAATTTGAAAACACTCTGTTGTTTGACATCGCCTTGGCCAGATGACGTACTGGGAACACTAACATCAGGACTGGTGACAGAACCTGGTTGCTCATTTAGATCATATGTGGACTGCTTTGAATCCATTGCGTAGATACTGCTGACAGATATGACTTTTGACAGCCAGAAATATTAATGCACAATTAGAGAGGACACCCCAAAAACACTGAGGAGTGCTAACATTTATTGAGTAGATACTGCTGACAGATATGACTTTTGACAGCCAGAAATATTAATGCACAATTAGGGAGGACACCCCAAAAACACTGAGGAGTGCTTAAAATTATTGAGTAGATACTGCTGACAGATATGACTTTTGACAGCCAGAAATATTAATGCACAATTAGAGAGGACACCCCAAAAACACTGAGGAGTGCTAACATTTATTGAGTAGATACTGCTGACAGATATGACTTTTGACAGCCAGAAATATTAATGCACAATTAGAGAGGACACCCCAAAAACACTGAGGAGTGCTTAAAATTATTGAGTAGATACTGCTGACAGATATGACTTTTGACAGCCAGAAATATTAATGCACAATTAGAGAGGACACCCCAAAAACACTGAGGAGTGCTAACATTTATTGAGTAGATACTGCTGACAGATATGACTTTTGACAGCCAGAAATATTAATGCACAATTAGAGAGGACACCCCAAAAACACTGAGGAGTGCTAACATTTATTGAGTAGATACTGCTGACAGATATGACTTTTGACAGCCAGAAATATTAATGCACAATTATGGGGGACAACCCAAAAGCGCTGGGGAGTGCCAAATATGAAGAAAAAATAATAAACCTCTATCCTCCTCTCTGCACTAGCGATTTTGGTTAGAGCAATTGCAAGAACAATATTGTATTCTTTCTCTGTCCCTGCTCTAATTAGCCTATGACTACACCCTGCTCTCTCCCTCTGTCAAATGGCGATGGATTGCTGTGGAGGCGTGTATTTATAAAGTTGAAGTATCGCGAGAACCGAGTCCCGAGATCCGACGACGTCACAATGACGTTCGGCCTCGATTTGGATTCGGAATTGGCGGGAGAGTACCGAGCTGCTCAGCTCGGTACTCGGATACCCAAAGTTCGGGTGGGTTCGGTTCTCGGAGAACCGGACCCGCCCATCTCTAGTTTATAATAACATTGTCAAATGTCACACATTCGAACACTGCCTCAAGTGGAAATTACCTAATGTGCAGCTTTAATAATAGACAGGTGATAGAATTGCATTTTATATTTGCATTCTTAATAAATAGTAATGTCCACACATTGTTAGGTTTACCCATTATAAGCTATTCCTGCTCTTTCTAAGCAGTCTCACTCCTTGCAGTGATGATCAGTGATACTTATTTGTATTTACCAGGATGCTAAAACTACGAGATCAAATGAAGAGTGTGTCTTATGAGTTAGAGAAAAACAACAGTATTATAGACAGGTAAGACAGTGTGTATACCTTTTCAACAGATGGATTTAAATGACTTACAGCTCAGTCTACGTTTTATTCATGTCAGTATAAAACGAAGATTCGGGTGGACAAAAGGAACATTTTGTTGTGGTCTTATAAAGCTTAACATCAGCCAACCATTATAATATGCACAGGTATGGGATCTTTTATCCAGTAGCCACAACATTCAGAAAGCCAAAAGGTAACTAATATTTGCTTAGTGATCATGTCATACATACAGATGCTATCACATCTGTTCGTCCTGTAGTCACTATGAGGAGTGCTGCTAAATAATCTAACAATAGGTATGCCGGGGCAGTTTCAGGAACATACACGGCTGATATTTAAATGTATTTTAGTAACTCCTTTAATAAGGAAAACTTTTAGTCCCAAGCATTCCGGTTAAAGATCCCATAGCTGTGTATAGAAACTAATTGACAAAACAGACATGCTAAATACTGAAATCTAATATACGAAGAATAGTTATGGAGTAATATAGTATAGTATTAGCGCTCAAAATTGTCCTATGACTGAATAATTAAATGCAATGTAATTGGATAAGGATAAGGAGAGAGGAAGGGTAGTATTGTTTGAATGAAACAAGGGATGTAAAACCAACAAACATTTAATACATAATCAATACAAATAAAATACAGATGATATCCACAGTTGATACATAGAAATGGTGATCGGACACTGTAAACATACACTCTTATAGAAAATGTCAGAAGGCCATATTGCACGATTATCCAAATTGAGGGGAACAATAGAGGCTTCTAAAAGGAGCCCTGGGAAAACGATGGATATTCCTTAATAAAGTCTAAACCACGTTGAGGAAACAAGGTTATACATATAGAAATTGGAGTAAAGTTTAGGACACAAATAGGCAATAAAAAGAAGCCTAGCTGCTGCCATACTTAGCAAAGGAATTGAATGGAAAGAATGGACAGGCAATGCTATAAGTGCAATTAGAGAGTAGTAAATCAACTAATCAATCAGAGATAATCAAATAAACTGACGAACATTTAATTGGCTAGTGAGTCAGAAAGGTAGTTAATCACACCCATGTAATAAATTAAGTACAAACATTTTATGGGTTCCAATAAAGGCTTAAGAAGAATATTAACATATTTATTACATCTGTAAGAAGAAAACCTATAACAGCCAATTAGTTAAGTGATCATATTTCTTACACACGATTGAAATGAGCAAAATATAACATGCAGAACTGGGATGGCTCTTAAACTAAAAGTAACTGATGGACATGTGCAACAATAACTATAAATTATGTATTACGTGTAGTACCGTCAAAAACGAATTACTGGTTGACTAGTGAAGATTGAAACATGGTAGATATTTGCAGAATATATATATATATATATATATATATATATATTATATAATGTGGTTTTTTTTAAAAAAAAAAAGCTGGTATGCATCCTCTGTTTGGAGGTGACCTTAGTCCCATTTATAAGATCGTGGGCCTGATTCATTAAGGATCTTAGCTTAAGAAACTTCTTATTTCAGTCTCCTGGACAAAACCATGTTACAATACAAGGGGTGCAAATTAGCAGTGCTTTTTTTGTAAAAAAAAGGTGGTGGAACTCACATCTTGTTAATATTTTAGGAAAAAAAAAATTATATATTAATGTCTAAACATACCTTTAATGTATTGTATTTCACGCAAATGTTCATAGTAAATTCCAAAGTTTTGTCCAATTCTCGCCCCTAATAATTTTTATGTCCCCCTTCAGTGTTCATCCTGTGCCAGTGCCCCTACTAAATTTTTGGTCCCCCTTGAGTTTTTATGCTGTGCCCCACTAATTTTTATACCCCCCCCTTCCCCCCACCCTCATGCTGGCCTTTCTAATTATTTCTTTCACCATTTATTTTATTGTCCACTTTCTTTTAAACGGCTCCCCATTTTTCCTTTAACTTACCTCTATTGCCTCCTTTCTCCTCTTCACTTCTTTTCACTTTTCTTTTCTGGCGTGGCGCTCCTCTTCTTAGGTTGAATATGCTCCTCAGCTCACACCTCCGTGAATGAAAGGCGGGCGCGACGTCATCATGCATGACAGTCATAGCAAATAGAGAAGGGAGGAGGGCGCAGCCGCGCCGGAGAGATGGAATTTTTTTATTTATTTTTTTTTTTTTTTATTGTTAAAGGCCGGCGGAGAAGCCGCCGCTAATAAAAAAAAAAAGGTCCCGGAACGCCGTTCCCAGCGTTCTATGGGAAAAAAAGCACTGCAAATTAGTATTCTGTTTTGCACATAAGTTAAATACTGACTGTTTTTTCATGTAGCACACAAATATCAACTTTAAATTTCAGTGTACAAATAAGCTATCAAGTATTTGTGTGCTACATGAAAAAACAGTCAGTGTTTAACTTGTGTGCAAAACAGAAAACTAATTTGCACCCCTTGCATTGTAACATGGTAGACTTAAATAAGAAGTTTCTTAAGTTAAGATCATTAATGAATCAGGCCCCATGTGGTGATTTTGAAAATGGTTTTGGACATTTGAGAAATATAGATAAGTAAAAGGTGACCACAGTATGTTTTATAATGTATGATTAAATGTCAAAAGAGCTGTTTCTGCCCATATTGTTACTTTTGGACTAATCTTGCCTTCCTCAGGTTGAGTGTACCCTCATCTGCTGGCATCTGACTGTGGCTGTATATTTCTACTCGCTATATCCTGGCAAATCTAAAAGTCACTTGAAGTGTACTTGACGCACAATTTAATAACATGAGTGTGTGTTGTCATTACATTGTTCTCCATATACTTGATATAAAGGACAAAGGAAGAGTGCCTTGGAGGCAGAAGGACATCTACAACCAACTGAAAGAGAGAAATATTCAGGCTTTCCCTAGGAGATGGCATTTAAGAGTTCTGTGCTTTCTGATGCTGTTTGAGTAGCTGGAGCTGTCCAAGAAACAGCTTTTATGTTAACTATGGCATGACCATAGCTTGTCTGTGAGAGTTGTATTTTTTTGTACATTAAGGATTAATAAGTGTATTTTTGTTATATTTCAGTTTAATTAGTCACTGAAATGTTTAATTATGATAAACTTGTGCCACATTCTCACAATACTTTAATTGGGGATAATGCTTTGATTGGCTGGCAGCTTGGTGGTTGAGGCGTGAATAATGTGTTATTGGTGGAGTAAAATATTTTCACAAGTGTACTTATTAAAAATTCCCTGTGAAAGGGTATTGCCATTCCCCCATCACTTAGCTAGATGTTAATATTTTTGTTTAGCTAATGGAGTACAGAACAAGTCCAAAAAAATGTTATTATGGGAAGCTGATGGTTTTAGAGAAAATCGCATTAAGGATGGAAATTAAAATGGAGCTCCACTCCCATCTAATTTTAAATTGGATAATCTGGTTTGCTGGAGAATTAATAAATTATTTGAAAAACAAATTTTAAAGACTCCCTGAAAATCCTATATGTCTATGAACAGAGAGGCCACAGCAGTGATGGACAACCTAATACACTTCAGTGGCCACATGGGTGACCCTCTAACGTTCTTGAAAAGGTCATCCCATTTCCATTTTAGCTCAGTGATACCTTAAAACAATACATTTAATCATAGGGGGAGGCCCATATGTGTAAAAACATATCAGCAGGTGCATTAATGTAAGACAAACAAGTGTTACAAGCTATAATAAACAATAATTCTGTAAGGAGCCTGAGGGCTGAAGGTGAAGACTCAGAGGACCACCTGCCATCATTGGGCTGCAGGCTCAAGGTTCTTGGACATACCTTATGTGTCCATCCTCCTCCCTCTCAACACTGGCTCTGGGAAGATCAGCAGTCACAGATGGTTGTAGATGTACTAATTGTTATGTTATATATTTACTTGCCAAGTGATATATATATATATATATATATATATATATATATATATATAATTACTTGGCAAGGGAATGTAGAACCTTATTTTTTTTCTTATTTTACTTAAATAAGAGAATAATTGAATAGGTTTATTGTGAAAAGTGGCTGTTATAGATTAAAAAAAATCATTAACTGAATATGTAATTGTTGTATGTAATTGTTTATTTAGAATCTAAATGTATTCTATACATGTAACATATTATTTTTCACTGTACAGTGGATGCTTCTAATGAGACTTACCGCTCAGGGATGATTGCAATGAACAATTGCCATCATAGTGCCACCTCACTTGTCGCTGTGATATTGGAACATTATGATCCTTTGTGCCAAAGTCTATTTTTTAAAAACTGTTTAAAACTTGAACATTTTTATAATAAACTTTTTTTTATATATAATTTCATGTGGGTCATCATATTTTTTTTAAAATCATGTATGCGTAATGGCTTTTCTTGCAAAGTAAAGCAGAAATACGCTCATGTCTAAATCATGTTTTGTTCAAATACTGGTTGAAGACTCCTAGACCGTATTGTGCAATTTGTTATGATAATTTAGCCACTGAATAGTGTTCTTTGGTTACTGTCTCAGAATGATATGTGTTACCTCTGTATAATAATTCATGACAAGGGGCCTGATCCTAACTTAAGTTAAATACTGACTGTTTTTTCATGTAGCACACAAATATCAACTTTAAATTTCAGTGTACAAATAAGCTATCAAGTATTTGTGTGCTACATGAAAAAACAGTCAGTATTTAACTTATGTGCAAAACAGAATACTAATTTGCACCCCTTGCATTGTAACATGGTTTTGTCCAGGAGACTGAAATAAGAAGTTTCTCAAGTTAAGATCCTTAATGAATCAGGCCCAACATACTTAAAGTGTAATGCCGCTCAAAAAATTATGTTGCCTAATTAAAAGAACTATGCAATAACTCCCATAACTGAAATAGGACTGCTTGAAAGATAGAAACAAACTATTGCTGCCGTTTCATAGAAGAGTTGTTGAACAATAACACTCCTTTGCAGCATCTGTTACCATGAAAACAAACTGGACTGCATTGACAGTATTTTTCTGTATTTTAAACTGGCAAATTTAGGCAGTTGTCCTATTTAAAGTGTCAATAGTTATTGATAGTTAAATGTACAACCCAGCATTATAATTTAATTAGACAAAATTATTTTTGAGTGAAACTGATAAATGATCTACATTTACTAATCATATTGTTCTCATCCTGTTATTATAACTCTGCAGCTAATGGTGTCTTTATATACTGTAAATTGAATGTTCAATCAGGCCATTTTAAATCTGTTGCAATCACTGCATCAGGGGTGCACGGAGGATTGTCAGGGGTGGGGGGGTTTCCCCCCGCCGACCCCAAAAAAGCAGCTCCGTTTCGCCAGCGCTGTCCTATACAGCAGCCGCGGCGCTGTCTAAGAAGCGTCCGCGGCGGTGCTGTATACAATAGTTAGCGCAGGGGGGGTTTCTAGAGAATCAGAAACCCCCCTGCATGCGCCACTGTGCATGTGTGTATAAAACAAAAATCCAGAAGTACACTACATGGCCAAACTTATGTGGACCTCTGAACATCACATTCATATGGGCTTATTGAATATCTTATTCCAAAACCATGGGCACTAATATGAAGTTGGTCTCACCTTTGCTGCTATGATAGCTTCCACGCTTCTGGGAAGGTTTTTAACTAGATTTTGAAAATTTCCACCCATGCACAAGAGCATTAATGAAGTCGGCACTGATGTTGCACGATAAGACCTGGCTTACATTTGGCGTTCCAAACTGCTCCAAGGGGTAAATGTATGGAGCTCTGATTTCTGCAATTTGCCGGAAATCGGCGATTTTGCAGGGGAAATTTAAAGCGGCAATGACTTGTAAAGGCAAACTCGCCTTTATAAGCAATCGCCGCTTTAAATTTCCCCTGCGATTTCCAGCGCCTTGCAGAAATCGGAGCTTCATACATTTACCTCCAAAATTGTTCAGTGTGATTGAGGTCAGGGCTCTGTGCAGGACAGTCAAGTTCTTCAACGCCAAACTTGGGAAACCATTTTTGATGACCTTTGCTTTGTGCATGGGGGCACTGGCTTGCCAAAACAGGAAACAGGCTTCCTCAATCTGTTGCCACAAAGTTGGAAGCACAACATTCTCTAGAATGTCATTGTATGTTGTAGCAGTAAGTTTTCCCTTCACTACAACTAAGATGCCCAGGCCAAACCATGAAAAACAGCCTGATACCATTTTTCCTTCTCCACAAAACTTTCCAGTTAGCAGTATGCATTCAGATAGAAATTGTTTATCTGGCATCAATGAAAATCCAGATTCATCCGTCAGACTGCCAGATGGTGAAGTGTGATTCGCCACTCCAGAGAGCGCATTTCCACTGTGCCAGATTGCAGTGCCGGTGTGCTTTACATCACTCTAGTCGACATCTGGCATTGGACATGGTATTCTGAGGCTTGTGTGTGGCTGCTTGGCCATGGAATTACAATTCATTAAGTTCCCAACAAACAGTTCTTGTGCTGATTTTGCTTCCAGAGGCAGTTTGGAGTTCGGTAGTGAGTGATTTACACACAACAGCACTTGTTCCATTCCGTGAGATTTTGTGGCCTAAAAAAATGATGTTGCCTAATTAAAAGAACTACGCAATAACTCCCATAACTGAAATAGGACTGCTTGAAACCATGGTCATGGTCGAGGTCGAGCTTTCGTTTTTCCTAGACGAATCCACTTCACAATAACAGCAGTTACGGTGGACCAAGGCAACGCTAGCAGGGCAGAAATTTGCAAAACGGACTTGTTGGAAAGATGGCATCCTATGACCGTGACAAGTTAGTGAACTCTTCAGTAAGACCCATTCTAATGTTTTACTGTGGAGATCGCATGGCTGTATGCTTTATTTTATGCACATTTAAAAATGGGTGTGCCTGAAATGGCCAAACACACTAATTAGTTGGGGTGTCCACATACTTTTGGCAATGTAGTGTATACTGTATCTGATGTAGATATTGCAAATGTACCTGTGTGCTGAAAGATTTAAATATCCTACACAGAAGTCAACTTGAATAAATGCTCTACCTGTCCTGCAATGTAGGTAGTATTCATTAGCACTGATCTCACTAACGTGCATCAAGGTAATAACGTGCATAAGTCCATTACTCTCAACCCAACACAGCACACTAGGAATATAAAAGCAGGGAGTGTATCAATGTGAATGAATGCCCTATGTACCTATTGTAGGCAGAACACTCGTTCACATGATCTGATTGGAGAGCAGCCCTGGCCTGCATTTTTGTATTCTTTATCGTTGGGCACTGGAGATTTGTAAAATGTGTGGTAAAAACTCCTAGTATAAAATGTGGCCTAAAGGCGGCTATAATATGGGGCACTGATTATTGGGTATGACATAGGGAAACTGGATGCTAATTTAACAAGGCAGTAGTGGATGGCATTATTTGGGGGCACTGGAGGCAAATATTATGTGGGGGTACCAAAGGCTGATATAAAATCTGGTGCACTAGAGGCTGGTATAATAAGAGAGCAGATGAGGCTGCCTTCATTTGGGGTCTGTCGGGTAATGGAAGTTGGTATAATGTGTTGCTACTGGAGACTTATAATGAGACTGTGCTGGAGGCAGATATAATGGCTGGGGCACTAAAAACGAATAAATGATATAGTCATGACTGAGAGGCTGCTATATGGGGAGGTTGGTATGTCTGTGACACCAAGGAATGGGCATAATGTTGTGCAGTATTGAACGTACCACTCCCCCGAGGCATGACAGATAGTGTGTGTGTGTGTGTGTTGGGGGATTGGTGATTATAAAAAGACTTGCTTTGGATCCCAAGGTTGGGATTGGTAGAGTCAAACAAAGGAATCTGCCTCCCAATGTATTCAAGCTCCACAGAGTAGGTACGTGTGGAGGTATATAGTGTAATGAGGTGGAGTAATGTAATGTGTGATGTTGTTAATGTAATGTGGGTACTTTTAAATTAATGTGTGGACTATTAATGTAATGTGGGGAAGTATAAATATAATGGAGACACTTTGTGTAGTGGCTAGTGAGGGCTATTTAATATGGGGTTGTTTTTTTAATAACTTTATTTATAAAACACCAACACACATTTTCCACAAACAAACTAAGTACCAAAAAAAGGAAAAGCAAATTACAATGTATAAATCCAGCAAGGGCTGTGCAATTGCCCGAGCCAATACACATAAAAACATAAGAAGAACGAGCAAGTTACACATGAATTTAGTTGGTCTGAAATGTGCAGAAAATTGTAGGCTAGTACCTCTAACAGATATATAAGAGTGTATGGTTTTGTTGTTTGTTCCAGAATATTAGAAGGGGGGGAGGTGGCAGTAGGAAGGGGATGGGGGCAGGGCAAATGGAAGAACTGAGACCGAATTTGGGACACCTGGTGGCCAACAATCCAATGGTGAAGGGACTGAAGACAATATTGATCAACACACAGAACAGGTTATACGAAGAGGAAAGAAATATCCTGAGGATGAGCTTTATGAGCGTGTGAACTTGAGAAATTATTATATATAAACCACTCGCACCATATCTGGGAGAATTTATGGGATTTTTTTATTCAAATATGCTCACATTTTTTCCATTGATGCCAAGAACCACATTTTATTTAGGAGTTGTTGTCTGGAGGGGGGAATCTGGGTTTTTGGCCAGTTCTTGGCCACCAAACATCTGGCTGCATTAAGAATTTGCAAAGACAATTTCTCCACATGCTTATCAAGAGCTTCAAAGGGAGAGCCCATGAGGAAGGACCGGGGCATTTAGATAAGCCATGTCATCCCAGAACAGAGCAATTTTTGGGCAGGACTACCAGATGTGGATGAAGGACCCCTGATCACCACAGCCTCACCAACAAAAGTCAGGTCTGGTTCCATGTATCATTTTCAGCCTAGTCGGGACGAAATATCAACAAAAATTAAATGTGAGTGATATTAATGTAGTGGGTTAATGGAGACTATTAACTTATTGTAAGTGCTAATAATGCACTGTGGGGTCTCTATTAAATGTGGGGCTAAAATGATGCGACTAGGGTGGAGGCCTATATAATAAGTGTGAATGATTGTCACGAGCCGCGGCGGTACTTACAGCCGCCGCGACTCGCTTCCTGGTCTCCCCTGCGCCCCGGCCGTCACCTTGATGACCGGGATGTCACTTCCGGCCAGGACCCAATCGTTGCCTTGCGCTTCATCTCAGCGCCGTGTCATGGCAATGAAAAGAAGCCGGGCGCGTGCGCAAAAGCCCCCTTGCTAGCCTGCGGGCTAAGTAATCAAATCTATTAGCAGCTGCTGGGCGGTGATTATTCAGAGCTAGGCTCTGATTGGCCACATGTAGTATTTAAGGCAGGGAGGGCTTAGCCTCCCTGCTGGTTATAGCGTCTGTGTTGTACACTTGTGCTGACCTGCTCTCAGTTTCTGTTGGATTGCTGTTGTGACCTTTTTGCCTGCTTACTGGATTTTGCCTTCTTGCCTGTGACCCTGATCTTTTGGCCTGTACCTCGAATTCTGCTGACCTGCTCGTGACCCTGACCCTTTGGCGTGTTTCTGACTATTCTATTCTGCAAGTGACCCCTGACCTCGGCTTGTTCTCTGGATACGCTGTCTGCCATAACTCTCTATTCCTGGGTTCCCCGAAACCGGTACACATCTCACGACCCTCCTTTTGTCTGCAGCCAAGTCTGTCCCCACCACTAGGGGCAACAGTGAACACCAGATTTTCGGAGCAGAATCCGGGTTTTGTTGTACTGGCTGGAGGGGTTCCTAACAATGATATTCATTTTTTGTGGGTCTGGTTGTGAGGAGGAAGGCTTAGAGTGTTAATTTTTTACACAGATTTCCAAATGAATAGTATGTTTTTCTTTTCCAAACAGGCCCCCAACATTCCAGGATTAGATCAAGTAGCATCAAACCTTAAAACACCAGCAGCAACTAGTCAAAGCCACAAAAACAGGTAGGAGAAAAAAGCAACGTGTGAGAACTGTCCCTCTTGTGGCAAGACAACCCTGATTTTGGGGACTGTCCTGTGCAGACAGGAGTACATCTCCCAGGGCAGAGTGATGAGGACATACATCACATATCCCCTCCCTACTCTCCCCTTGTCACGTGGGTGTTAATCATCCCACTCATGGTCACTTATTATATGTGACAGTGGGAGGGAGGCTGGGGATCATATGGGACAAGGGGGGGACCATGATATACATACAGTCAGATCACTGAACATGGCACATTGGGTAATTGAGTAGTGAGGGTTGGAAAGCCTCATCAGAGAGCATGTGAATAAAGTCTGCCCATGAGATATGAAATTGTAGCAGCAGAGAGCGAGACCAGATGCTGACTAATAGCAAGTGAAATATACAGAGAATGTCAGTGTAAAAGTGAGACACCGAGAGGCAGAGTAATAGTCCCAAATTAAATAGAATGTCAGCTCTTGAGACCATCTGTGTGAGCCACGGGCTTCATATATATTATACTAACGAATAGTGTAGAAGAGAGAGAAAAAAGATGTAATTAAGTGCAATCTCATTCCCATTACTTTAAATAAACGATTTTTACTGCGCTACTTTACATGTGACAGCTTCACGCCAACTAAATTGTTACTAAACCTGCATGGACAGAACATGCACCTGGCCACTTTAAATCTACCAGAGCCTGAGATGAGGAGAACGGAGTTAGCCAGAGAGAGACTGTTACAAAGGTTGGTGTCAGGGGGATGTGCTGGCCCCAATGAATAGGGGGCTATAAAAGTATAGCATATGCTGGTAATTGCAGAAGCTTGCTTGGCATATTATGCAATAAATAATACATTATGCACCCTATCCTTACCATGCCAAAATGCAAAGTAGAATAAAATTCCATAATATGGAGAGGAAAATTGTTAATGGGAAACAAATTAATGTTGCATAAAGGGAAGACTGAACCATAGTGCATAATTTTATTGTAAATAAATATTTAAGAACCAAATGTGTTTTCCAACAAAACAAATACCAGAGCATTACCTAGTTCCTCTAGTGGTTTGGCTATTGATTAGCACAGTAACGTGCTGTGTACTGCAGTTTTGTTGACTGGATATTTATCCATACCATTATGTGATTTACTGAACTGCTTTGAACATGAAATTATTAGAATATGAAAGACATTGAGATGATTTTAATGAAAAAGTGTATGCCTATTGTTCTGTCCTCACTATAACTTCCCTTTGGCTTGAGTTTAATCAGACAGACAGCATAACCACTCCTACTTTAATAATCCAGCCTAGATGTGAAAATCTGAATAATGGTGTTTATTCAAGTAGGGAAGAACATGGTAGATCAAGTGGTATAAACTGTAATAAATTATACTTGCCAACATTGGCATCAGGCTGTCTGTGGGCTCCATCATGGGGGCATGGCCATGAGATTTGTGTCATTAGGCCCCGTCCCCTGTCAAACACTGTCAATTTTGCCCTATAGCAACAGGGGGTGGGGCCAGGATGACACGTTTGGCCCCACGCCCCAATAACTTCACCAACGAACGCGGCATGATCTGGGAGATTGCCCTGCTCTCTCTGGAGTCCAGGAAGGCTCCCAAAAATTTGTGAGTTTCCCGGACATTCCCGGAGAGCAGGCAACTATGTTATAAATAGATAATAGAATACAAACACAACATGCACATATTTAATGCAATGCAAACATGAAAAATATATCAAAACTGCATAACTAGGAAGGAATCTTACCATTGATGCTGTGCTAAGCGGAGCAATATACTGCACCTCTTACTTCTTAGCATGTAATATCTAAAATTGTGACCTCCTGTCATTACCTATGGTGCACTGAAAACTAACTACATAGGGCCTGAGAGTTCAGTTAAGCTGACACTAGGCTGGCCACTAGGTGGTGTTTACACAGGATTAAATGCATATGTAAAAACAACAATGCTGAAGGCATAACACCTTTTGTAGTGTTTCTCATAGTTTACCACATACCTCCATATGTTTGTGAAAGCTTATGGGGTAGTGGAAATAGACAGGGCTTAGGGTGCCAAAGGGGCAGCAAGATGGCAGAGTGGTTAGCTTTGCTGTCTCACAGGCTGTGATCATGAGTTTGATTCCTACCATGGCCCTATCTTTTTATATGTTCTCCATATGTTTACTTGAGTTCTGGGTACTTCAGTTTCCTTCCACACAGTCCAAATATTGGGCCTGATTCATTAAGAAAAGGAAGGCAAAAAAAATTAGTAACTTCACCATGGCAAAGCCATGTTGCATTGGAGGGGGAGGTAAATTTAAAATGTGGTCACAGATTTGTAATTGGGATAGGGCATGTTCTAGATCAACTTAGAAATAAAGGTATCAAATATTTGTGTCCTTCATGAAAAAACAGCCAGCACCCCTCGAGTTGTAACATATTTTTGTCCAGGAGAAAGCTTTCTCATTTTTTTTGAATGATTCCATAAAATTGCAGCTGAGCATGTGCAAAATAGCTGCCGCAGGCTCTGCAACAATGTAAAGTGCTTTGAGTCCAATTGAGAGAAAAGGTGCTAAATAAATAACACGTTATTATTAATATTATTCTTATTCATACTTGCCGACTTTCTCAAGTTGGCGTCTGGGAGCTGCCTGGGGGAGGTTGCTATTTGGGGGGTGGAGCTATGCAAATCACGTCATTTGACCCCGCCCCGCAACATAATGACGCAAACGCGATTCTCAGGGAATCGCAGCATTTGGATCTAATTCTGCCCACTTCACTAGGAAGTGGGCAGCTGCAGGATGCTGCCATACTCTCCTAGGAGTCCAGGAGACCTACCAGGAATCCGGGAGTCTCCCGAACATTCCACGAGAGTTGGCAAGTATGTCATTATTATTATATAAAGGTTAAGTGCCTATAGACTCCAGATGAAAAAATCTGGCCTTGACTGTAGCAGGTCCAGGATGCAAAAATAACATTTGACCCAGCAATATCTATAATGTATCAAATATAGCACATCATTAGTTACTACCAAAAATTTGGTCTGCAAGTCAAGAATCCCCTGCTGATAATTTGAGTGCTATGAGCAGGGCCCAATGATCATATATGTTATTTTATATGTGAATACCACTTCTTTGCTGTTCAGTGCTCTGATCCAAGCCAAACCTGCCAGTGATATATTTCCATGAATATTGAGATAGATGTCGATGGTTATGTAACGGTTCTGTTGGAAGCTCCACAGCAGCAGTCATTATGTATAATGTACGATTCAGCCTTTTTTTCCATTTCATTTTTTTTTTTCTTTTTTTTTTTTAAGCCAGCATGGAAGTTCAGTAGAAAGATCTATATCAGTACTGGCTCCTTGTGTTGCCAGTAAAACTTGTGCTGGTGCTGTGGGTGGCACAATATGTCGTTGGCTCATCTTGCTACTAAAGGGTTACAGGACTGAACTGATTGAAAAACTGAAGATATTTGACAGTGTGAAGGGGGAGAGGAGAGTGTGCACATTGGTCCCTGTGTAACACTGCAGGGTTTTAGGTTACAGTCACTCCACCTTTTCATCTTATCTTACAGAAATAGAAAGTTTTTTTTTTCCTAGAGCTGATAGAGAGAAGACACAGATATGTGAAACTTGGCTGAGAAATCAGTCTATAAGCCAGTGCAACACAGAAGCTGTTTCTGCCTGAATTTCATTTCTGTTTATCTATTGACTGTGGTGACAGAGATTACAGAAATCCTTAATCAAAAATGGGTTTTCCAAAGCACATTCTTATCAACAAAAGGAACTCTTTTATTTGTATATGAAGCCTTCTGATGAGCTGTACAGTGATCATTGTCGTTCACATTCCTTCGAAGATACCTGCTGTTAATTGTCGTATAGTTTATATGGACTGTCAAGTTTTCCCATTGATTCCTTTGCTAAGGGATCATAGTGATAATGTACAGGAATATCACCCCCTTTTTCACGGATGCCTTGGTAGGTCGAACTCAATAAATTGGATACAAAACCGGAATGGCACATCGAAGGACGGAGGCTACAGCTGCATGCTTTGGAGTTGTGACCAAAAAAATCCGCAGCCTTTTTCGACACTTTCCAAAGTCAAAGTCATGGTCGGAAGGCTTGCAGCTTCTCCCAACACCCAACCATGAGCTGCTACTAGTGAGAGGTATGTAAGTATGTGTAGGGATGTCTGTATACAGCACATGCCAAACGATAGGGGAAGCTGCAAAAGCTTTCAGTCTAGAATGTAGTTTTAAATGGCTGGTATAATGCAAAGTCCCCACCGTTTCTAGCTTGTGTCACTCAGAGAACAAATACATAATTAATATATTGTATTTATATTGGTGTTGGAGTTAGACTCACTTAACCACTTACGTACTCTGCACAAGACACAAAGGGCAAAAAGTATTTGGTTGCATATTCAAACTCCTGCACAAAACTAGGTAAGATGCAAACTATATCAATATTATTATACAATTCAAGAAATGTTGAAATATTATCACTACTAAATTATATTTGTATAAATTGCGAGTCTATATAAATATACATAAGGAATAATTATGGATTATATAGAAGAGCATACTAACTGTAAAATAGTACATTAAAACTCACCCTCTTGGCTTGTGGCTTCTTATATGGTCATAGTCACTTCTCAGATTGTCAATAATTTGCAGTAAATGTACATTGTCCTACATATTGCTCTTATTTATATTATATAGAACACATGTATTAATTTATATGATGCCTTGTGAGTGTCAACTGATTGTGATTTATTCTTGGGCACCTGAATAACAATCTAACTTACAGCAAACGTCCAGGATGACAGACTCCTTATTTAGTGTAGTTATGGAAACAGTAGTCATACTTTGTAAAATTGGTTGCTTTTATCCGGCACCAATTCTAGATAGGTGTGAGCAGGGCAAAGGAAGCGGACAGCGCTTTTTAAAGAGAGTTACAATATAATGATGTATAAGCCTGTGTTACAGAATATTGATCTGGACCCATTATTCAACCCAACTTGCCCAAATGTTTAATAATGATCTTTTCAGTAAGATAAAGATACACTATTTATCAGAAATGACTCTCTCATTGGTTTTCCCAAAAAAGTGAGTTGTGTTGCTTTTGTTGTTTTTGGATGGTTAAGCTCATTTCAAGGATTGCCCTGGGTACCAAAATAAGCAAGCATGTCTTCACTCTATTAGATTCTGTACTATACTATGCACTTCAGTACGTTTTCCTATGATAGTCACTTAATGATTAGAGCAATGGAGGCTCATTCAGTTAATATCCTGCTACTTACTACCTTCATAGGCAGTCGTATGTTTTTCTATATTTACTCTCACACTAATGATATGTCATTGATTTAGTGCATATATATTGCAATTGTTATGTAGTGTCTCATAAGATGGAATATACAGATCCTATATATAGATCCTTCTAGGATGACGAGCTTGACAAGTGATAGCACTGCCTTTCCACAGAGATGCATCAATAACTACACTGCAGTGAAAGGGTTATGGCTGAAACTAGTGACTACCACATTTCATTAAGACTCCCAGCAGCTTCTAAGTAGCTGGGATAATCAATGACTTGAGTAACACCAGAAGAAAGGTCACAAGCTCTGCTGCTGAGCTCAGTTACATGAAGAGACTGGTGAGGAGCAGGCAGAGCTGGTTATCGATTAATTAGACCTGCTTCGTCAGTAAAACAATTTAACAGTATGAAGACCCCTTCCTTTCCACTACCATTCTATTGCTCTTGAGTAACAATGCTGTGTCATCTCACTTTAAAAAATAACATTGGTGATCCATGTAACAGTTTTCAGCATTTTCTGATATCATTCCCTTCTTTTATAATTCATGTTGAATTATTCAGAATTTTTTACTGATTTCCAAGGTCAGTTTCAGGTTTGAAGCATTTCTCCCTGAAAATATACCTAATTTTTAATACTGACTAGCTACAGCGTAATCATTGTTATTCTGATGCATCTCTCACAATCTATTCTTATTGTGTAGATTTTATATGTATATAGCATTTATTGAAGGGCAGTATTTAAAATGCAAAATAAAAATCTAAGTAAAGTTCAATAAACATGTCCTGTTGGGGGTTATAATGCGCCCAAGTCTGCTGATACTGAACTGCATTTGATGCGGTGTCTCTTGAAATAATTTTGCAGGAATGCAATATTATAACATGTTCACGTTTTTATTGCAGATAATGTGAAGTATTAATATGATAGCTAAACACTCCCATTCTGATTTCTGTGATGCACTTTGTTGCCATAGTAACTCAGCAACACTACCCTGCAGAAGGGAATCTTGGGCACTTGGAAAGGCTTTTATGCCCACTGTTACTATGGCAACATGCCAGCCTCATTTATACAGGGCAGCCTGTGCCAAATGCTGCAATGGTAATAGATCCATTCCCCTTATCCAGAATTAAGAGTACAAGAAAAACATCATTGTTATATTAATTTTATACATTAATCATGTTTACCACTTTACAACATAGAACACATTTATAGAAATTCCCTACAGTTTAAACAACAGCGATAAGCTCAATTAAGGTTGCTTGGCATGTATAAACTGCACATGTGGCTTAACCTACTAATCAATGCACAAATAAATCAAATATTTCAGCAACACTGCTCTAACTTAATCTCATATTTATACAACGTTAAACAATATCAAGTACAGATAACAGTTCTCTACTGCGATCTTTCATGTTCTTTCATAATCCAGTCTCTCATTGGATAGAACATAACTTTAAAATGGTTATTTTATTTAGAAGGCAGTCAAACTGCAGCACCCACAAAGCAAATGCTGTTTGATGGCTGCTGCTTGTGTGTAAACTTACCAGTTCATACAGTCAGAGGCAGTGATTGCGATATGGCAAAAGTTTACACTTTCATAGAGGAGCTGGACAGATAGGGGTATACCTTGCTGAATACAGCCTAGGTTGCAGGAAAACATTTCACTCTGCACAGACATGCAAAAATTATTAGTATTACATTTATAATTGGAAACAAACACAGTAATAATACAAGACTAGGGGGCATATTAAACTACGAGTTTAAAAAGTGGAGATGTTGCCTATAGCAACCAATCAGATTCTAGTTATCATTTATTTAATACATTCTACAAAATGACAAATAGATTGATTGGTTGCTATAGGCAACATCTCCACTTTTTCCAAACCCGCAACTTAGTAAATATACCCCTAGGTGTTACAGATAGAAAGAGATCTTACAATCTAATGGAGAAAACTAGATTTCCTCATATGGCATGCAATATTTTAATGAACATTAAGGGGTAGGTATGTTTCCTAATTTAGCAGCTGCCAACAGAGTCGCATGACCCAATTACTACACATGCTAGCCGGTGGCCAAAACTGTGCATTGGCTAGTACTTTCAGCGGTGCACATTTTATACCATCCAGGAGCACTTTATACAGGAATGTGAATTTTTATATACACAAATACTATTGTATTGAATCCAATGTACAAATATGACAAATGAAATAATGTCCCAATTTCCCTTACTCTCATGATTTAGATTACACAAATGAGCTACAAACAAACAGTTTTTCAAATTAAAAATTAAAAAGCTGTAGTGAATTTAGGACGGTGGACCAAAAGTGATATTAGGCAGAACTTTGAGATAATGGACCTCATTTAGAGTCGAACGCAAAGTCCGTTTTAGGCGCATCCAACAAAAAACACTCTCACGCATGTGCAGAATGCACCATATCCGCCTGCATCTTGGACGCACTTAACACTTGCGACAGCTTGCGACTCACTACGAGAGAATGGGAGGAACGCGGAATTGTGAAGGCGTGACCCTGTAAATACATCCTAGTCGCAGTGAGGCGCAGACGCAACACACGTCAAAACAGGGCTAAAGCTGTGCGGCAGGAATTAGGTGGCGCAAGCGTTAGCTGCAGGAACTGCTCGCAGCTCAGTAGGGTATTAAGAGTGGTACGTGACTGGGGTTGCTTGGCACTTGTAATACCCTACCAAGCTGTGGTACACTCCCACTCCTACACTTCTTAGACGGACTTTGCGTCCGACTCTAAATGAGGTCCAATGTGTTAACTTTTTTTGAGCTGTGTATTCACATTGCAGCCTGTAATGCTGCAAAAGGTTATAGAGACTCAGGCACTTTCTAAGTGATATTTGGGTGTATGCATATGCTGCAGTTAGTAAGTGACTGCTTGCGGCATACCTCCCAACACTCCAGTTTTTGTAACTGGGATGGGGGCATACCACAGACATCAAAGGATTGTAAAACACTTGCAGTCATCATAGCTTAGATTTTTCGAAAACCGAAATACAAGTTTTAAACTCTGTCTATTAAAACGTCGACCCTTTCTGACCAACATCTGGCAGTAAGCCTGATATCACAGCCTGAGCGCCCCCCAAAGCAATTGTGATACCCAACACTGATAATATTAGAATCCTAATTGGGCCTCTACACACCGCACTCACAGGCCCTAGTGGAGCCAAAAGTTATCCAAACCCTCAGCTTTGTGTCATAAGTCCCAAAACAATGCACCCTGCCACCCTGTTATCTCATTACAATAATCATTATTGCACTCTTACCTCTTACACAAAACTAGGTACACTGGTGTACCTGCACCGCACTTTGCAAGGAACTCTCTCCCTCCGCCCAGCCTAATTAGGTATACATGTGCATATTGGGACATACAACACTGCAAAGATATTTTACACTACACCTCAGACATTCTGCACTTCAGAAATGTGGCCCAGTGACATTCAACAGAGACTTTTAGTACACCTGTTTGTTGTTGTTATACCCATCCTGTTACATATAGGGCTAAGTATATCAGATTGCAGTAATTGCATAAAAGTAACTATAATAAAAAGAAAAACTACAATAATAAAACAAACTGTTTTCCCCTATGTTCATCCTTTTTTTTTATCTATAAAGACATATACAATAAAAGATACTTATTGCAATATATTATCAAAAGTAATCCATCCCTAAAATAAATACTGTGTTGGTATTTGAGGCCCACAGGTGTGCAAGAGACACTCTGTGACAATGTTATGGATATGGGGATCACTTTGAGGTGCGTCACTGAGGCCTACGTCTGTTGACCTTGCTCCGATCTTCTTGTCACTGGACTCTGCGGCACTACACCCTACGGCAGAGAGGTGTGGTGCCGCAATATGATGCCACAAGAAAAGGGGAGTTTTGGATAATCCACAGGGGCACACGCAGGATTGTCAGGGGGGGGTGTGACCCCAAAAAAAAACACACGAGAGAGCTGCCGCAGCATGCGCAGCAGCTTCGTATCGGCAGCGCTGTCCTATACAGCAGCCGCGGACGCTTCTTTGACAGCGCCGCGGCTGCTGTATAGGATAGTGCCGCTATGGTGGCCACTTAGTAAGCGCGGGGGGGGTTTTCTGGAGACTCAGAAACCCCCCCTGCGTGCGCCACTGATCCAATCGCCAGTTTTATTCGATACATTATTTTAAAAACGTTTTATTTATTTATTTAATAACCTTTTGATTTACCAAACTTACTAATACTACTGTTGTTCTAAATTATCCTCCCTCTAACCGATTGCACTATTTTCAATAAATTAATGAAGGTAAAGTTCTATATTCTATTCCCTATAAGTTATTTAAAACCATATAGTATATCACTCTTTACTCCTATTACATCTTTCCTAATGCATAAGATTTTCTTCCCCCACTCTGTTCCGTGTACAAATCAATATGGATTTTAACAATACACCTCTTATATTATAACACTGCTCTGTACTATACCATTAATATGAGTTGGAATAAACTAACTACCACATTTCTAATGCTTTACCGCCTTTAAGATTAAGCCATGGCTCCCTGCATGTCTCTCTTTCACACACCCAATATATACATTAATTAATTAAACTATTATTAATATAATGTTCTTCAGTTGGTGCACTTAATGTACATAGAAGGCCTGAATGATTCTTTTCACAGTGAATTATAATTGTGGATCTTCAAAGTGGGACACCTTTTTCAGTGTTTCCTTATAGCGCTATCAAGCTCCCAGAAATTTGGGAGTCTCCCGGACATTCCAGGAGAGTAAGTAACTATGCTCTAACGACATTCATCAACTCTCCCCTATCAACTGCCAACTGACTCCTATTAACTTAAGAACCCTGTTCTGCATGCGCGTTCTCATTGCACGCTCCTCTCTGCTTCAGTCCACTACCAGACCCTTCTCGAATTACCACTATAAGGGTTCTTGGGAATTGCAGTTTCCAATATTAGTTCTGTACCTAGTGCCGGCAGAGACCAGACAGCGCATGAACATTATGTCACGTTGTACCGGAAATGTTTATGAAGTGATACCACATCTCCAGGGTAATATATATATATATATATATTAGGCAAAAACCTTCTGATCATTGAGTGGTTTACCGTGGTGTATAAAAATACCATAAGCATAATAAGCTCTATTTCTCTGTATTTAAAATGCACTTCTGAAGTAAGAAAAAACAGCCATTCCTGATTTCTCTATGATTGTAAGCTTGGTATTTCTCAGTGTATTGAGATACAACAATGGGTTTACAGGCTCTTTATGTTACTCATTTTTCAAACCATTGTCATTCAGTTCCCGCAATGTACTAGCTCTATCCATGATAATTAGCTGCCTTTGGGTGGGCGGCTGGGGGTGAACGTATTATTTGCTGTGTGCTGTTCACAGTAGTGCATAGCTAAGTTTTACCTTTTGTGTCAAGAAACCTTTTAAAACACTTACATCTATTCCTTCTAACATGACATCTTGGATGTCAAGACCTGATCCTCTTCCACAACATTCTATACTTTAGGCAAGTATGCTTAAATCAAAAGTGTCATCAACTTGTACATGTGAAAGTAATATAGGTATTAAGGCTGATATACCTCATTTCTAGATCTACACGATGGCTGACAGGGTGCTGCTGTGATAATCTCTTTTAATAAATTTGTCCGCTTTGGACAGCCTCTTCCTAATCAATCCTGTCCTCCATTTATAGTGGGATCCAGTCTTGCCATGGATCTGAATCAGAGAGCCGCTTCTCACTGCAGCGCTAGAGGACTCCTAGTGCTTCAGTAGAGAATTTAACAAAATACACACACTCCCCATCCCCTTGTTCAAAAATATTTAATAAAGAAAAGTAAAAGAATATATATTTTTTTCTGGTCTATTCATATTCAAATATAGTCCAGTAAGGACTGTGCTTTTATGTCAACTGGGCCGAAGAAAAGAATACACAAGAATCCTTCTAAAAAAAAAAGTAAACTCCGAGTTATACAATATATTTTTTGAATAAAAAATAATAACATATTCATTTCAAATAGTGTCCTGCTCAGTTTGTGTAGGTTTTGCCATTTTGTTCACTGTTATCAGCTGTTTATTATTCTACACTGACAGCTCCAATGCAACTTTTAGGGCTAGATTTACTAAGCTGCGGGTTTGAAAAAGTGGGATGTTGCCTATAGCAACCAATCAGATTCTAGCAGTCATTTTGTAGAAAGTACTAAATAAATGACAGCTAGAATCTGATTGGTTGCTACAGGCAACATCCCCACTTTTTCAAACCCGCAGCTTAGTAAATCTAGCCCTTAGTGTTTACTCTCTATAGGGTGGCTTTATTAAAAAAAAAGTTTTGCAGAGGCTCTGAAAAGAGAATCTATTTGAGTAAAGATTAAAAATGTGGTGAAGATTAATCCCCTTCCTTACAGCAGATGCACAATAAAATATGGTAACTTCCTTGTAACTATGGAGAAAATATCTGGTTACCTGAACAAGATAACCCATAAATATTTCCAAATATGGAGCCCATGTTATTTCTATAATTTCTATAATTCTTCCTCCCTAAATCCCCCCACTAGTGGACTCTCAGACCTCCTTTGGTAGTATTTTTACACTCACTTGTAGACATTTGATTTCCTCAGTAGAATTCTCAACCACGCCAGACCTACTGTGGGCCATGGAGTCAGCCTCAGTTTCCATTGACCTCTACCCCCTCCTCTTTTTACCATTTCCTACCTTTCATTTAAATAATACATTCACATTGTACATGGGCAAATACTTACATCACCTACACTCCTAATCAGTTTTTAAATGCTATAGTAATTTTGTTCAACTTCATGGTCTGAATATGCCTACTGTCCTGTGATTAATTTTAACTAGGAATGGATTCTGCTTAGTATGGCTTCCCCAGTACCATTTACACTCTTGATTTTCCTGACTTTTTTTTAACATTGGCTGACAAGGGGCCTTAGAACCACAATAGGTGCAAAAACCAATTGATTGTCTGTGAGAATATTCTTCAGTAGGAAACAAAATAATCCAACTTGAATTGGTTCCTCTGTAGTAGAAACTAAAGGATTTTGAAAGTTTGGAGTAAAACAAATAGACATACATATTGTAGTGCAAACTTTTCATGATTCTATTCCCTGAAATCATGTTGGTTGTATGAAAGAGATTGTAAAGATACCATAGCATATGTATGCATAGCAGGCTTGTACTTTCAGAACAGATCTGGCAGGACTTATCAAAGACTTTATGAAAATCTTATATAAAGGCTCTGTCTAGTTCAGTGTTGGCTAACCTGTGACACTCTAGCTGTTGTGAAACTACAAGTCCCAGCATGCTTTGCCAATATATAGCAGCTTATTGCTGGAAGGGTATGCTGGGATTTGTAGTTTCACAAACACCTGGCGTGTCACAGGTTAGCCAACACTGCTCTAGTTTATCAGAGGATACTATTTTTCCCAGAGTAGATAACCAAGCTGGAGTTTTGTCAAAGATTATTGAGATAATAAAAATGCCACTGTGGTCCACTAAGAGACAATATTCCATGTCTGGAGTTCAGCACATCGATTAAACAAAAACCCCTATGATCCGTGTATACTGTAGTGAGATTGTGGAAGAAGTGTGGAGCAGCCACAAAGAGTAGTCTAGAGTAAATGCATATGATTATAAATACTTTAAACATATTGTAGTATCTGGTCTCTCCATTCATGATCTCTTCCTCTCAAACAACCTAAACCTTCTAGCAATAACAGAAACATGTCTCACACAATCAGACACTGCCTCACCTGCAGCCCTTTCACATGGTGGTCTCCATTTCACCCACACCCCCTGAGCAGGAGGCAGAGAAGGAGGGGTTGTTGGACTACTTCTCTCCCAACAGTGCACATTCACAGTTCTACCAAGTGTCCCATCACTCACGTTCACATCATTTGAAGTACATGCTGTTAGGATTTTTAACCCATTCTCTATGCGTGTTGCAGTCATCTATCGGCCCCCTGATACACACCAACAATTTCTTGAACACTTCTCTGCATGGCTCCCTCACTTCTTATCTACTGATATCCCCCCCATCATCATGGGTGATTTCAACATCCCTATTTCTAATCTACATTCCAATGCTGCTTCCAAACTACTCTCTCTAACCTCTTCACTTGACCTCTCCCAGTGGATTGAATCCGCTACTCATCAGGATGGCCACTGTCTTGATCTTGTTTTCTCTAGACTATGCTCAGTTTCTCATTTCCTTAACACTCCTTTCCCCCTCTTGGATCATCACCTTATTAGCTACTCGCTCATCCCCAGTTCTTCATTCTCCTTAGTGTCAAACTCTTCCAAGCCTCCTCACAACCGCAGGAATTTCAACTCTATTGATCTTCAACAGTTTTCCACCTCTCTCCAACACCTTCTCTCCCAAATTTCTACATTCTCCTCCACTGATCGGGCAGTACCCCATTTTCATCAAACCATAGCAACTTCCCTGGATCAAGTGGCTCCAGCGACATTACATACTTCGCATAGAATTTGTTGCCAACCGTAGCACACTACAGTAATACAAACTCTACAAAAACTTTCTCGTAAAGCAGAACGTCACTGGTGTAAATCTTGTGCCTCTAATGATTTCATCACATATACTGATATCTACCACTCCTATAGAAATGCTCTGGACACTGCTAAACAAGCTTACTTCCAATCTCTCATCTATGCTCAGGCTTCTAACTCCAAACATCTCTTTAACACATTTAACTCTCTTCTGAATCCCCCTGCCCCAAATCCTCCAACTAGCATCAGTGCACAGGATCTTGCTTCCTATTTCAAGGACAAAATTGATAAGATCAGCCTTGAAATGGTATCATCTTCCTGGACAAGCAATCGGCTCAATTCCTTTGTAGCACCCTCTGACACTCTCTCTTCATTTGATCCCACAAATGAAGGGGAAGTTTGTACTCTCTTCTCATCTTCCTACTCTACCTCCTGTCCTCTTGATCCCATTCCCTCACAAATTGGTATGTCAGAGTCTCCTGTGCTCATTCCCCCTCTAACTAAAATCTGTAATTTCTCTCTTTCTACTGGTATTTTTCACTATTCAAGCATGCAGTGATTACTCCCATTTTAAAAAAACAGAATTCTGACCCTAACACACTCGTAAATTACCACCCCATCACCCAACTCCCATGCCCCTCCAAGCTTCTCGAGAGAATTGCCTACACTCGCCTCACACACTTTCTTACAGCAAACAACCTATTGGATCCTCTTCAGTCAGGCTTTCGCTCTCAATACTCCACAAAGACTGCGCTGACCAAGGTTGTCAATCATCTGATCACAGCAAAAAATAATAACCATTACTCTCTTCTAATTCTCCTGGATCACTGTCCTATCATGGTTCTCATCCTACCTATCTAATCGCTCTTTCAGTATTAATTTCTCTGGATCCATCTCTGCTCAGCTTCCTTTATCAGTTGGAGTACCACAAGGCTCAGTCCTAGGTCCTCTGCTATTCTACACCACTTCTCTTGGAAAACTAATAAGCTCCTTTGGATTTCAGTATCATCTCTATGCGGATGATACACAAATGTATCTATCCTCTCCTGATCTTTCACCATCTGTGTTGTCTCGCGTTACTGACTGTCTTTCTGCCATTTCATCTTGGATGTCTTCTCGCCAACTCAAACTCAATCTTTCAAAAACTGAATTAATATTATTCCAACCCAAAAACAGTAGCTTCCTGCCTGACATTTCTATTTCTGTTGATAACATGACCATAAATCCCACCCCGCAAGCTCGTTGCCTAGGTGTAATCCTTGATTCACAACTGTCGTTTATTCCCCACATGAACTATCTAAATCATGTTACATACACCTAAAGAACATTTCCAGAATACGCACATATCTGACATAAGGCACCGCAAAAACATTAATTCATGCACTCATCATCTCCCGCATCGACTATTGCAATTCCCTCCTTACTGGTCTTCCCAAAGTCAGACTTGAACCCCTACAATCTATTTTGCATGCAGCGGCTAGATTGATTTTCCTTACTAACCGTTATTCCTCTGCTGAGCCACTCTGTCAATCTCTACATTGGCTGCCTGTATTTCAACGAATCCAATATAACATTCTTATACTAACATACAAGGCCATCAACAAAATTGCACCGACATACATTTCCTCACTTGTCTCGAAATATCTCCCTATTCGACACCTCTGTTCTGCACAAGATCTACGTCTGTCTTCCACTCTCATCACATCCTCCCATTCTCGGTTACAGGACTTTTTTGATGGTCTTGACTGGATTTCTGTTTCTCCATTTTCTCAGAAAGGTCCAGGTTAGCAGAGTTTGGTAGCAGAATGTCAATGGAGCCAGATCGAAATATAATGAGAGCCAGATATGGACCCATTTTGCCATTAGTAGTTTGTGCTGGCTCATCTGAGACATGTTGCCTAATGGGAACCCTGGTTTCATCAAGGATATCAACAAGGAGGAATTAGACATAACAGGTTGGGACCCCGGCTTAGCCCTACACACACATCAAAGTATTATAGTCAGAAATCCAGCTGAGATCAGGGTCACTAGCAAACAAAAGTTGTCGTAAGACAAGCCGGGTCAACAACTAGCAGTCAGTATAGCATAAACAAGTACATATATTAACAACTGAACTATTGTTTACTTTAGACACTGTGCACTGGGATTGAAAGCCTACAATAATCTGAGTGGGTTACATCAGCAAGTGGGCCATATGTGTGCCTGCATGTCATGAGATGCATATGACTGCTACCTCTATAAAAATAGTGGCATCTTAGGTGAAGAGTTTGCAAGGAGCCAGAACGGTAAGTGATAAATGTTACTCAAGGGAAATCAGCATATAGGAGTGAAGTTATTTTAGCAAACACTGGGGGTGATTTACTAAAGGATTAACTCAGCTACAGCTTATTGCGCTAGTGTTCACCTCCCTGCAATCAGGCGGGGGGAGGGAATAAAGGAAAATCATTTGGCTGAAACAAAAATGTCACTGGTATATTGGCAAAAAGGTGCTTCCCTAGTAAATATGCTCCCCAGGGAATGCAACTATATCAAAATCCTCTCCACGGTTCTTGCCTTTCCAGTATTTATTCAAACCATGAAATAACAGGATAGAAATAAACATGTTCCATTTACGTCAGCTTGGAAGTGTTGCATAAGTGATTTGCTCTAAAAGAGATAATTATGCTGTGATTAGTACCTTTCTTTTTAATCTCACAGAAACTTGTACATTCTAATTGCCAGTTTATTTCCATCAATGAATACCTAAAATTACAAGCTTACATAAGCAAGGGAGGCCATGTCACAGGGTTCAAACCCTGATTATTGATAGGAAAAGCTTAAATCCATTAAAGTAGCAGGAACAACTTTCATTTGAAACTACTAAAATACTTATTGTATCTGTTGCTTCTCTCTCTTATCCAAAGAGTGACACAGGTATTGGGAAAGGCATATTATTATTATTAGTAGTATTCATTTATATATAGCCAGTATGTTCCATAGCTCTTTGGGGCTACCGAACAAGTAATAGGTGTGTGTCTGAGGCAGCAAGTAAACTAGTGCCCTTCCTTACCCCTTAAAACCATAAAAATGTAAGAGGAGTTGGACTCTATGGAAGGAAAACATTGGACTTTATTCTTCATTAGATTAACAAAGCAGGTACACATTATTATTTTAAACATTTACAGCATTTGCATTGTGATGCCCAATAAAATTACTGCCTTACGCAGCTCCCTCAGTTGTTTACACCATGGGCTTATTTGTGAACTACGGAATAAGAACATGATAAATTATTATGACCTCACTAGTACTAGATCAAGCTCCAGCTTTGTCTGAAGATATTTTTCCAGATAAACCCCCTTTTAAGATTGTACTTAATGTAATCCAACATGGCCTTAAATTTGTGCACAAAGACAGGATAGACACGATCAAAGGGCGGAGTGTTTCCAGGAGTAAGGTTGAGTGCACAGTTCTACAGTCTGTTTAATGTGTTCAGACCTCCAGTCTAGAGGTAAGATATTGTTGAAATCACTGTAGACTGAGAAGGGCAGCACTTATTTGATTATAAATAATAAATAACATTTAGGCCTAGATTTACTAAGCTGCGGGTTTGAAAAAGTGGGGATGTTGCCTATAGCAACCAATCAGATTCTAGCTGTCATTTTGTAGAATGTACTAAATAAATGAAAGCTAGAATCTGATTGGTTGCTATAGGCAACATCCCCACTTTTTCAAACCCGCAGCTTAGTAAATCTAGCCCTTAATCTCTTGATCATCTCTTAATTTAGAAAAACTATTTTATAGAGTAACTGTTTTGAACTAAAATGATACCATTAGAATGATGCTTCCATTACTTTTAATGATGAGCCCTCTGCTCATCATTAAAAGTAATGGAAGCATCATTCCAAGTGTAGAACTTATAAATTGAGTGATCAGAGTGTGCTAAATAAAACTGTCAGTAGACCCTGTATCTAAGAAGGCAGTGAGTGAAATAATATATCAAAGTGAGAGATTTGAACAAAGATGGCCCACTAAGAAGATTATATATTAGAGGAATGAGTTTGTTTTTTTTAATATGGTCTCCCATGTACCACTTAGACTTGTGAGTTTCACAACTTCTGGGGACATTAACTGGCAAAGTGGCCTATAAAGCCAAGTGCATGCAAAGACCTGGTCACAACAGACAGAGGATACCACACTTTACTCTGAATTGTTTTTCTGTTGTATCCTAATTACACCTTACTTATCTTTGCTTGCACTTAATAAATGAGATGCACAGACAGACACGGCCATGGGACAGATAGATGCTGGGAATTGTGGCGAGGAATGAATAAATAAACCAGAACTCCAAGTTTGTTCCATTCTGGCAGCCATTTTTCTGTAGACCAAAATGCGCCGAGGCCTATGTATAAACTCATCTACTATCGCTTCTGCATTGGAGACAAATGTGATTGTGACAATTGGTTACCTAGAGATGACCTCTAAGGAGGGATCGACAAGGCGTGATCACCACTGTGAGTTAGACTGAGACAAGTGCTGGCATGTCATACCATTGCATACTGACTCACTTTATTCACTGCATATGACACAAAGATATTCTCTGGATATAGTTGCATTCAAAGCAGAGCACAGCAGCGCTGTGTATACCCTAGAGCTGTAAAAATAAACAATTCTACTTGATCTGATAAACAAATGATTGAAAGGCACAGAAGGTAGCCAGATGAATAAAGCAATATAGTTAGTAAAAGTTGAAGGATATGTATAAGACAATAAGTTTAAGTCATCTAAATTTGTACAACCCCTTTAAGCCTATGCGGCCTAACACTCACTCTGCTATCATGTTAACAGCATATTGACTCCCACATGTCTAAAGAAGTTTTAGCGCAATAACGAACTATAGCAAAACTGTAAAAACTATGTTTGATAACTTGCACTCTATCCTTATACACAGATTATAAATTTTCTCGTCACTGGGAATGTCAGAGCCTTATACAGCTAGAGCAAAGTGATGGAACTGAGCCTAGATCCCATGAGAGAACATTAAGCCTACAACTTGACAAGGTAACCATTTCTGCATTCTTTATTGCTCTGTTACTAGATACACATGCTATTTTCAGCTAAGCGTTCTGAATCTTATTTTAGAAAAGCCCTTAAATTATTTATTGTTCAGGTGGAGAAAGGCAAAGTATAATGATTCCCTTTATCATTCCTGTTGCTCTGTCTAAATAGTGCACTGAACATACACCACAAATGTCAGTTTCCCACCATGCTCTCCTAGCAACACCATCTGTTTCCATGACAGAAAGCAAACTGTTTCCGCAAGCAGTGATGGCAATCTCTGTGGGCCAAGTATTGGGTGGTGTTTCAATATGCTCTGAGAAACAGGAATTTCATTTTATTTTTAATTTTAAAAGATCTTTGTTAAACAAGAGTAAATCTGAATTTGCAGCATGCTTTAACCCTTGCCCAAGCTCTAATCCAAGCCTATCCATAAATCCTAGTTCAGTCTCTAAAATAATTTAATACCTACCAGTGGAAACTTTTTTGCTCTCTATAATGCTAAATACATTTTACTTGTTGCATGTTTACCCTCATGTTTTGCAATGGGGATACCATTCCTCCCAACATGTCTGTCCGGGAGAGTAGAATAGGGGGTGTGGCCACAGTACTAGCGATGTATAGACTGCCCATTACATCCCTTCCCCCAACATTCCCACCCAAGGGACAAACATGTTCCCGGACCAGAGAGCGCAACAGAGTCCTAAATTCGAGAAAGTCCTGCTGAAATCGGGACATTTGGGAGGTATGGGATGGGGCCTCACTAATGTGATCTTTGTACTGGGCCCACTAATGTCTTAATGTGATGGTGCAAGTGTTCACTGAATAGGGGATGGTTGGCCTGGGAGACAGGGGGGCATCTGACACCCGAACCGGTCCCATAGAGGGCTACCATGGGCAACTGGGCAACCTGCATTTTTTTCCTTTAAAACTTCCTAATAGACTGCTGAGCTGAATCTTGTCTCGCCGGGCTAAAATTTGCCAGCCAGCCCCTGTCACTGAGGCAATTTTGCTGAAATCAACGGTAAGACAGATGCTAGAGAAGGCAACCCTTTTTGTTACCAAAGAAATATATCAATTAATCTCTGCATTTAACTCCCATTAAAATCTATTTAGTGTCTAGATTCCTGGCATAGCTCTACATATTGTGATCCCTTTCAGAACCGAAATCTATGCACTTTTCTTTTCACTAAACAGATAGTGGACCCAGGGCTGCCACTAGAAATTGCGGGGCCCAGTACAAATGTAACAGATAGGGCCCCCCTGCCTGGGTGCAGAATTTGCACTAAGTGCTAAGTTACCCTAATGTGTCTCACATTTTTGCATCCATTGTTTGCATCCCTGGAGTAAAAAAATATATACTATATATAGTATGTTCCTAATATGACTTTAAGATCTCGCTCTTCCTTGACGCTTGTCAAAATCTATAACTATACTATGATAAATGATGTTACAGTACTCACAGCAGATTTCTCAAATGCTGGACAGAACATAAATGTAGCTTGCTCAATTTTTTATTTGTCCTGCATTTGTTAAAGTTGCTGTGATTACTGTAACAGAGTTTGATGTAGTGATCTATCAATCACTATTTTAACAAGCATTTAAGCTGTGCTCATGTTCTGATGAATACAATACAGGGCAATTCACCACAGATGGATGTAAGTACATTTGTTTATTCAGTAAAAATTGTTATACTTACCCTGGTAGAACTGATCTATTGGAACATTGGCATACTTTCTTCAGAGTTTTCATTTTAGCCCCATTGCTTATACATAATTGTAATGATACCTAGTCTAAATTTGTATAATTTAATGTAAAAGATCATTTTATTAAACACACACAACTGACGGAAACCATATTATTTTTTATTTAGATAAATGTAAGAAGTGCTTTCTTGTGCTCATCCAGAAGCAAAGCATACAAATGCAGTATTTTAAAAACACCCAGCACCATGAATGTAGGTATAATGCCATAAAAATATGTATTTTTAGTTTTCATCTATATTACAAATTATTGCAGAAAGTTTTCTCTTGCAGTTCACCATTTTAATTGGTTGATAATGTAAATAACGGGAATAAAGCAGTTCCAGGCCTTTAAATGGATTTAATCTTTCTGTATCGCATTATACTTTAGGTTGGACTGTGAGAAAGATGTTGATTAATGCATTATAACAGTTGCCATGGCTATTGTCATATTAATACACCTGTGAATGAAATATTTTATGTGTGGGTGGTTGAATGTAGGCAGCAGCTGCTGTGTGCTATGGGTGGTTTTGATTATTATTAGGATTGCTCATGATGTCTATATAGCAGCAGCTACATAAGCAGCGCAATAAGGTATTTTAATTTTAAAAAGAGACCAGCAAGCTAAATCATTCTAATAAGGATTTGTCAGTGCTTTGTTTCAAACTATCCAAATTGATATATGTGTTTAAAGATAAATTTCAACTTGTGTATTTTCATAACTCAATAATACAATCATCAAATTCAGTCATTAACAAATAAGAGCACTTTATTGATCCAGTAACAGGAAGACATTTTGAAGCAATTTAATTGATGAATTTTCACATTGAGGACAAATGCAATTCAAATAATCTTATTAGGTAGTAATGTCTGATTGATTTGCACCTTGATTGGTTTATTCTTCAGCATATACAGAAACCTTTATCTGGAAAATATATTTGATGATGTGGCAAGGAGATAATGGTTGCCGAGATCACATGCGCATAGAGAGCAGGGGCGCACGCAGGATTTTTAAAAACATAGAGAGCTGCTGCGCATGCAGCTGCACTGAACAGCAGCCGCGGCGCTGTCAAAGAAGCGTCCGCGGCGGTACTGTACACTGTTCTTCACGGAGGGGGGGGGGGGTTTCTGGAGAACCAGAAACACCCCTTGCGTGCGCCCCTGAAGAGCCCATATGCACACAGCAGTCCTTTCATTCTCCCATGTTGAAAATGGTACAATAGCCCTGCACATTCATTTTTCATAACGATACAGATTCCAATTTGCTGAAAGGCCATCCACTTGTATTTCACAGAAATCCTATACCTATAACACTGTAACCAATGGCAAATTCATGTGTGTCTGGTCTCTATGGTGAATAGCAGCAAGGGGGGAACAGATGTGTGTGACAACAGCTGGACATTTCAGGGGCTAATTTTTGTGCTGGACAAATCAGGAACTGTATTATGTGTTGGAGTATTGAGGAATATATGCGTATACTAGCAGGGTCACCTGGCGTTGCGCAGGTCCGATTTGTAGCAATCACATAACCACAAGCTCCAAAATCTTAAACTCCTTACTGCATAATGGAACAGTAGTGCGGAAATATGTGCTGGGAGCGAGAGAGGAGACCTTAGGGAGCATGTTTTTTAATTGAAAAAGTATCTTTATTTGTATAAAGGTACAAAATGAACACGATACATTACATTCAAATGTACGCAGTACACCGTGAAGCATAATCATTCATACATTTTAGTACAATACAAGGCATAAAGTACAATATATGACATCCTACACTATTCATCAAGTACTGCACTAACCAAACAACATAACATATTCAAACAAGCAATGGATGTGAGGGGGCGGTAGGTGAGAGGGGTAGGGAGGGGAGATCACAAGTCCGAAGCTTTATTGAGACAGACACAAATATAGGGAAATGTGCATAAATTAAGGCATGACATTCAACAAAACTTCAAACAGTGATGGGGGAATGGGTTGGAGGGGGTAAGGGAGGGGGAGACACAAGTCCAATGAATAAACAGACACATAGGGGGAGAAGGAGAAGAGGGAGCCTGTCAATGGTGTTATAGTCTCTTAGCAGTCCTGGATTGTCATCTTCTACGTTTTCAAGATGAGGCAATTCCTAGCAAGCAAAAGAGCGTCCTTAAAGCAGTTCATAAGGCGCCAGGCCTCCTGGATTGCACCAATAATGTGGGTCCCAGGAAATAATCCATAAAATACTGAATGGTATAAAAGGCAAGCCCTGGGCACACTGTGCCTGTGTAGTGGGGCAGTCCCAAAAAATATGCTATGCTGTTTCCCTTCTGGTGATACAAAAAGAGGCAGTGGACATATCTGCACAAGTTCCAGGAGTGCATGAATGTCCTGAGAGGCAGACCCCCTGGATAGCCATCCATGCAATGTGTTTATGTCTATTAGTCAGCCTCTTAGAGGCCACATTCTACCACACATGTTTTACTGTAGCAACTGGGAGCCCAGGAACAGACTCCATAACATCTTTCGCTTTGATGAGCTTGTGGACAGTTTTTGGCTTCCACAAGTCTGGCTTAAGTCCCTCCAGATGGTGCTCCCTCACAAATTGTCCAACATCCAGGTAAAATCAAGGTGTAGTCCAGTTGTAAGGGAAAGAGCTGTGCCTCTTATCCCAACCAAGGGACCTCCAAAGAGGCAGGAGGAAAAAGCGAGGCATGGATTTCCCTGCAGAGCAAATGTTCTTTTCAATAAGAGTCCTGCGGATGCAGTTACAAACAAAGTGTCACGGGCACTAGGAGTCTTTACCCAGGGATCACCAGATGGTAGGTTTACCAGAGCAATGTAGATGGTAATAGGGTACTCTGGTAGCTGGGTGATCACGGAACATGAAATGATGACCGATGAGATGCTCAGGAAAGTCTATGACTAGCAACACTGGTAATAATGAGGTAATGATACACAAGGAACTGTATGGACAAGGACACGTGAAGGTAGTCAGTGGTCTGCGATAGCAAGTTGTACCACTGCTATAGTGAGGAGGAATGTCCAACAGAAACAAGGAGGTGATGAGAGTCAGCGGTCTGCGAGTAGCAAGTTGTACCGCTGTCTGAGTGAAGGAATGGAATCCAAGTGGAGGCATCCAGGTAGTCAGTGGTCTGCGGTAGCAAGTTGTACCACTGCTATGTGAGAGGATAATGGAACAGGTGATACCGGAAACAGGGATCAGTGGTCTGACATCAGCAAGTTGTACCACTGCATATATATGTGAGGAGGTGCACGGGGGAAGACTGCAACACAGGATATACACAGGCACCTTATACACGATCCACAGTAATATGCACAATATAGATATATATATATGTAAATGACTGATCAGGTCTGCAATCTAGAAAGTCTCTTGAAGTAGTCCAGCAAAATGATAACACAGTCAATGATGGCAATAGACTCAGCGGATAGCAGACTCCAGAGAGAACCCAGTCCAGCAAGATATGCAATACACAGCACAGTCAATGAGAAGTATGCATACCGTGGTTCAGCAGTAGCAGTCAGATGGGATTGCAGCGGTACCTGAGCGGCTGGAGGCCGACTGGATAGGAAGTCCCTGGATAGGAGAAGCAGCGGTCTAGCAGGTGCAGCGCACAGGTGAGTAGACCGACAGGGACACGAATCCACAGGAGTCAGCAACACGTGGAACTGGACTCATAGGAAACCCAGGAGAATGGAGATGATCCAGCAGAGGGTAGTAGAAGAGATACAAATCCAATGCTGACAGGAGGGTAGAGACCAGTGGAACACGTGAAGGCGTGGAGAGTGGATCAGCAGGAGATGGACAATAGCGCTGACCACAGCGGCAGGACTCAGCGGCACACGGAGGTAACCAGTAGCAACCACAGGAACCAACAGCGATGGGAAACAGGAGTGCAGCGCAGGGCAGGAGCTGTAGATCACGAAGTGTAGCAGATGGTAATGAAAAGCGGCAGTCTCGAGGAAACCACAGCAAAGATGAGATGAGAATGTAGTGCACGGAGGCAGCGGATAGTAATCAGCTGGCAGTCACGATGTAGAACACAGACGAGTTGCAAGCAGGAGACTGTAGTGCACAGAGGCAGCGGATAGTAGTCAGCTGGCAGTCACGATGTTGAACACAGGCGAGTTGCAAGCAGGAGACTGTAGTGCACGGAGGCAGCGGATAGAAATCAGCAAACAGACTTGATGAGAAGCAGGTGAGTGAGGTAAAAGCTGGAGTGCACGGAGGCAGCGGATAGCAATGAGCAAACAGTCACATTGATATAAAATAACGTTGAAGTGGTGTAGAAGACTGTAGTGCACGGAGGCAGCGGATAGGAATCAGCAAACAGTCATGATGATACAGTTGATGGTAGAAGTGGTATGGAACCACAGTAGTAGAAGTGGTTTGGAAACCACAGGAATCAGCAGCACTGAATACACAAGTAATACAGGAACACCTTCAGAGACTCATGAGGAATGAGACTCCAAGATCAGGCAACGTGGTGGTGACCACAGGTGCTTAATATAGGGAGGTTGCCTGATCTGCCAATTAAGTTAAAGGGGTATACACTGAAGTATAGAAAAGGGCTGCGCATGCGCAGACCCTCAGGATGGTGGACGACCACGGTTCCTAAATGTCCGGGAAGAGGCACTCACGGTCCGGTGAGTGACAGTACCCCCCCTTTTAAAGGTGGGCACAGAACGCCTGGAACCGGGCTTGTCCGGATTTTTGGAGTAAAACTTCTTCAAAAGGGCAGGAGCATTAAGATCTTCAGCTTTGATCCAAGAGCGCTCCTCAGGACCAAAGCCCTTCCAATGAACGAGGAAGTGGAGGACTCCTCGCGAAATCTTTGCATCTAGTACCTCGGTAATCTCAAAATCCTCCTCCTGATGAACTTGAACTGGCTGCGGAGCTGAGGGAGGAGTTGAAAAACGGTTGATAATAAGAGGTTTGAGCAAAGATACATGGAAGGCATTAGAAATCCGAAGACTCTTAGGAAGAAGGAGTTTCACACATACTGGATTGATAACTTGAATGATCCTATATGGACCAATAAAACGAGGGGCGAATTTCATGGATGGAACCTTCAAACGAATATTTTTTGTGGATAACCAGACACGATCTCCAATTTTTAGTGGTGGAATAGCCCGCCTCTTCTTATCAGCGAAAGATTTATATTTGACAGATGTCTTCTTTAAACAGGTTCTGACCTGAGACCAGATATTTTTAAAGGTCTGACAAACAGTTTCCACCGCAGGAACTTGGGTGGGCGGGAGGGCAGGAAATTCCGGAAAAGACGGATGGTGACCGTGAACCACCAGTACTTGACTTTTTGAAGATGACTCCTGAGATCCATCTTCAACGTCCGATGACGTCATGAACGCCCGATGAGGAGGAAGGCGTTCAGACTGAACTTTATCACACAGATCCGTAGATGAAGGGTCCTGTGGAGGAGGACCTGGTGGAATAGACGAATGCTGTCTTTTGAATGAACCCACTTGAGAGAGACAACGATGATGACATTCAGCTCCCCAAGACGTAACTTGAGAAGTGCGCCAGTCAATCTGGGGAGAGTGACACTGAAGCCACGGAAGGCCTAAGACAATCGGACTTGTCGTAACAGGAAGAATTAAAAACGAAATCTCTTCATGGTGTAGCCCACCAATCTGAAGCGTTACTGGAGACGTACTCTGGGTGATGAGACCATTGATGAGACGTGATCCATCCATAGCAGTCACAGTAATCGGTGTTTTCAAAGTAATCACTGGTAGGGACCATTGATTCACTAATGATTTGGAAATGAAATTTCCTGCTGCTCCGGAATCAATCAATGCCTGTGACTCAAAGGCTTTGGTAGCACAGGAAATCGTAACGTCAAAGGCGCAGACTTTAGATTTCATGGAAGATGGAGAGGACTCCAGGAACCCTAACCTTATCTCCCCAGTATTGGTTAGAGCCCGGCATCTCCTGGGACAAGAATTGAGCATATGCGTAGAATCGGCACAATAGATACAAAGTCTATTCTTTATTCTTCGGTCCCTCTCCTCTAAAGTTAATTTGGAGCGACCTATCTCCATGGGTATCACCGGAGATGAAGCTGGGTGAGATTGAGGATTTGAGAGAGGAGGTGTTTTAACCGAAGTTGTTTTCTCAGGTTCTCTTTCACGAAACCTCAGGTCTACACGATGGCAAAGAGAGATCAAATCTTCTAAAGAGGAGGGTAGTTCTTGTGAAGTCAGTGCGTTTTTAATTTTATCGGAAAGCCCCTGCCAGAAGGCGGCAATTAATGCTTCAGTGTTCCACTGAAGTTCAGAGGCTAAGATCCTAAATTGAATGACGTACTGAGCCACAGTGCGAGATCCTTGGCGAAGACGGAGAATGCTGGATGCAGCGGAAATAACACGACCTGGTTCATCGAATACACTTCGGAACGTGGAAATAAACTCGGCACTATCCTGTAACAATGGATCGTTTCTTTCCCACAGAGGGGAAGCCCATGCGAGAGCTTGTCCAGAAAACAATGAAATAAGATAGGCCACTCTGGAACGATGGGTAGAAAAATTTTGAGGTTGGAGCTCAAAATGAACTGAGCATTGAGTAAGAAAACCCCTACAAGTTTTGGGGTCTCCATCGTATTTTGACGGAGTAGGCAGGTGAAGCGTGGAAGCTGTAGACACCTGGGATGGCAATGGGGAAACGGAGGAAGGCACAGGAGCATCAACAGTAGTTGTGGCATCTTGCACAGACGGTCTTTGGGAGACCAACGCCTGGTAACACCGCAGTAAATGCCGTTGGCGAACTTCCTGTTGCTCAATACGGGTAACCAGATGCCGCAGCATCTCTTTGGCAGTAGGTTCCGTATCTGGGTCTGTCATGGCCTGATCTTACTGTCACGGGCACTAGGAGTCTTTACCCAGGGATCACCAGATGGTAGGTTTACCAGAGCAATGTAGATGGTAATAGGGTACTCTGGTAGCTGGGTGATCACGGAACATGAAATGATGACCGATGAGATGCTCAGGAAAGTCTATGACTAGCAACACTGGTAATAATGAGGTAATGATACACAAGGAACTGTATGGACAAGGACACGTGAAGGTAGTCAGTGGTCTGCGATAGCAAGTTGTACCACTGCTATAGTGAGGAGGAATGTCCAACAGAAACAAGGAGGTGATGAGAGTCAGCGGTCTGCGAGTAGCAAGTTGTACCGCTGTCTGAGTGAAGGAATGGAATCCAAGTGGAGGCATCCAGGTAGTCAGTGGTCTGCGGTAGCAAGTTGTACCACTGCTATGTGAGAGGATAATGGAACAGGTGATACCGGAAACAGGGATCAGTGGTCTGACATCAGCAAGTTGTACCACTGCATATATATGTGAGGAGGTGCACGGGGGAAGACTGCAACACAGGATATACACAGGCACCTTATACACGATCCACAGTAATATGCACAATATAGATATATATATATGTAAATGACTGATCAGGTCTGCAATCTAGAAAGTCTCTTGAAGTAGTCCAGCAAAATGATAACACAGTCAATGATGGCAATAGACTCAGCGGATAGCAGACTCCAGAGAGAACCCAGTCCAGCAAGATATGCAATACACAGCACAGTCAATGAGAAGTATGCATACCGTGGTTCAGCAGTAGCAGTCAGATGGGATTGCAGCGGTACCTGAGCGGCTGGAGGCCGACTGGATAGGAAGTCCCTGGATAGGAGAAGCAGCGGTCTAGCAGGTGCAGCGCACAGGTGAGTAGACCGACAGGGACACGAATCCACAGGAGTCAGCAACACGTGGAACTGGACTCATAGGAAACCCAGGAGAATGGAGATGATCCAGCAGAGGGTAGTAGAAGAGATACAAATCCAATGCTGACAGGAGGGTAGAGACCAGTGGAACACGTGAAGGCGTGGAGAGTGGATCAGCAGGAGATGGACAATAGCGCTGACCACAGCGGCAGGACTCAGCGGCACACGGAGGTAACCAGTAGCAACCACAGGAACCAACAGCGATGGGAAACAGGAGTGCAGCGCAGGGCAGGAGCTGTAGATCACGAAGTGTAGCAGATGGTAATGAAAAGCGGCAGTCTCGAGGAAACCACAGCAAAGATGAGATGAGAATGTAGTGCACGGAGGCAGCGGATAGTAATCAGCTGGCAGTCACGATGTAGAACACAGACGAGTTGCAAGCAGGAGACTGTAGTGCACAGAGGCAGCGGATAGTAGTCAGCTGGCAGTCACGATGTTGAACACAGGCGAGTTGCAAGCAGGAGACTGTAGTGCACGGAGGCAGCGGATAGAAATCAGCAAACAGACTTGATGAGAAGCAGGTGAGTGAGGTAAAAGCTGGAGTGCACGGAGGCAGCGGATAGCAATGAGCAAACAGTCACATTGATATAAAATAACGTTGAAGTGGTGTAGAAGACTGTAGTGCACGGAGGCAGCGGATAGGAATCAGCAAACAGTCATGATGATACAGTTGATGGTAGAAGTGGTATGGAACCACAGTAGTAGAAGTGGTTTGGAAACCACAGGAATCAGCAGCACTGAATACACAAGTAATACAGGAACACCTTCAGAGACTCATGAGGAATGAGACTCCAAGATCAGGCAACGTGGTGGTGACCACAGGTGCTTAATATAGGGAGGTTGCCTGATCTGCCAATTAAGTTAAAGGGGTATACACTGAAGTATAGAAAAGGGCTGCGCATGCGCAGACCCTCAGGATGGTGGACGACCACGGTTCCTAAATGTCCGGGAAGAGGCACTCACGGTCCGGTGAGTGACAGTACCCCCCCTTTTAAAGGTGGGCACAGAACGCCTGGAACCGGGCTTGTCCGGATTTTTGGAGTAAAACTTCTTCAAAAGGGCAGGAGCATTAAGATCTTCAGCTTTGATCCAAGAGCGCTCCTCAGGACCAAAGCCCTTCCAATGAACGAGGAAGTGGAGGACTCCTCGCGAAATCTTTGCATCTAGTACCTCGGTAATCTCAAAATCCTCCTCCTGATGAACTTGAACTGGCTGCGGAGCTGAGGGAGGAGTTGAAAAACGGTTGATAATAAGAGGTTTGAGCAAAGATACATGGAAGGCATTAGAAATCCGAAGACTCTTAGGAAGAAGGAGTTTCACACATACTGGATTGATAACTTGAATGATCCTATATGGACCAATAAAACGAGGGGCGAATTTCATGGATGGAACCTTCAAACGAATATTTTTTGTGGATAACCAGACACGATCTCCAATTTTTAGTGGTGGAATAGCCCGCCTCTTCTTATCAGCGAAAGATTTATATTTGACAGATGTCTTCTTTAAACAGGTTCTGACCTGAGACCAGATATTTTTAAAGGTCTGACAAACAGTTTCCACCGCAGGAACTTGGGTGGGCGGGAGGGCAGGAAATTCCGGAAAAGACGGATGGTGACCGTGAACCACCAGTACTTGACTTTTTGAAGATGACTCCTGAGATCCATCTTCAACGTCCGATGACGTCATGAACGCCCGATGAGGAGGAAGGCGTTCAGACTGAACTTTATCACACAGATCCGTAGATGAAGGGTCCTGTGGAGGAGGACCTGGTGGAATAGACGAATGCTGTCTTTTGAATGAACCCACTTGAGAGAGACAACGATGATGACATTCAGCTCCCCAAGACGTAACTTGAGAAGTGCGCCAGTCAATCTGGGGAGAGTGACACTGAAGCCACGGAAGGCCTAAGACAATCGGACTTGTCGTAACAGGAAGAATTAAAAACGAAATCTCTTCATGGTGTAGCCCACCAATCTGAAGCGTTACTGGAGACGTACTCTGGGTGATGAGACCATTGATGAGACGTGATCCATCCATAGCAGTCACAGTAATCGGTGTTTTCAAAGTAATCACTGGTAGGGACCATTGATTCACTAATGATTTGGAAATGAAATTTCCTGCTGCTCCGGAATCAATCAATGCCTGTGACTCAAAGGCTTTGGTAGCACAGGAAATCGTAACGTCAAAGGCGCAGACTTTAGATTTCATGGAAGATGGAGAGGACTCCAGGAACCCTAACCTTATCTCCCCAGTATTGGTTAGAGCCCGGCATCTCCTGGGACAAGAATTGAGCATATGCGTAGAATCGGCACAATAGATACAAAGTCTATTCTTTATTCTTCGGTCCCTCTCCTCTAAAGTTAATTTGGAGCGACCTATCTCCATGGGTATCACCGGAGATGAAGCTGGGTGAGATTGAGGATTTGAGAGAGGAGGTGTTTTAACCGAAGTTGTTTTCTCAGGTTCTCTTTCACGAAACCTCAGGTCTACACGATGGCAAAGAGAGATCAAATCTTCTAAAGAGGAGGGTAGTTCTTGTGAAGTCAGTGCGTTTTTAATTTTATCGGAAAGCCCCTGCCAGAAGGCGGCAATTAATGCTTCAGTGTTCCACTGAAGTTCAGAGGCTAAGATCCTAAATTGAATGACGTACTGAGCCACAGTGCGAGATCCTTGGCGAAGACGGAGAATGCTGGATGCAGCGGAAATAACACGACCTGGTTCATCGAATACACTTCGGAACGTGGAAATAAACTCGGCACTATCCTGTAACAATGGATCGTTTCTTTCCCACAGAGGGGAAGCCCATGCGAGAGCTTGTCCAGAAAACAATGAAATAAGATAGGCCACTCTGGAACGATGGGTAGAAAAATTTTGAGGTTGGAGCTCAAAATGAACTGAGCATTGAGTAAGAAAACCCCTACAAGTTTTGGGGTCTCCATCGTATTTTGACGGAGTAGGCAGGTGAAGCGTGGAAGCTGTAGACACCTGGGATGGCAATGGGGAAACGGAGGAAGGCACAGGAGCATCAACAGTAGTTGTGGCATCTTGCACAGACGGTCTTTGGGAGACCAACGCCTGGTAACACCGCAGTAAATGCCGTTGGCGAACTTCCTGTTGCTCAATACGGGTAACCAGATGCCGCAGCATCTCTTTGGCAGTAGGTTCCGTATCTGGGTCTGTCATGGCCTGATCTTACTGTCACGGGCACTAGGAGTCTTTACCCAGGGATCACCAGATGGTAGGTTTACCAGAGCAATGTAGATGGTAATAGGGTACTCTGGTAGCTGGGTGATCACGGAACATGAAATGATGACCGATGAGATGCTCAGGAAAGTCTATGACTAGCAACACTGGTAATAATGAGGTAATGATACACAAGGAACTGTATGGACAAGGACACGTGAAGGTAGTCAGTGGTCTGCGATAGCAAGTTGTACCACTGCTATAGTGAGGAGGAATGTCCAACAGAAACAAGGAGGTGATGAGAGTCAGCGGTCTGCGAGTAGCAAGTTGTACCGCTGTCTGAGTGAAGGAATGGAATCCAAGTGGAGGCATCCAGGTAGTCAGTGGTCTGCGGTAGCAAGTTGTACCACTGCTATGTGAGAGGATAATGGAACAGGTGATACCGGAAACAGGGATCAGTGGTCTGACATCAGCAAGTTGTACCACTGCATATATATGTGAGGAGGTGCACGGGGGAAGACTGCAACACAGGATATACACAGGCACCTTATACACGATCCACAGTAATATGCACAATATAGATATATATATATGTAAATGACTGATCAGGTCTGCAATCTAGAAAGTCTCTTGAAGTAGTCCAGCAAAATGATAACACAGTCAATGATGGCAATAGACTCAGCGGATAGCAGACTCCAGAGAGAACCCAGTCCAGCAAGATATGCAATACACAGCACAGTCAATGAGAAGTATGCATACCGTGGTTCAGCAGTAGCAGTCAGATGGGATTGCAGCGGTACCTGAGCGGCTGGAGGCCGACTGGATAGGAAGTCCCTGGATAGGAGAAGCAGCGGTCTAGCAGGTGCAGCGCACAGGTGAGTAGACCGACAGGGACACGAATCCACAGGAGTCAGCAACACGTGGAACTGGACTCATAGGAAACCCAGGAGAATGGAGATGATCCAGCAGAGGGTAGTAGAAGAGATACAAATCCAATGCTGACAGGAGGGTAGAGACCAGTGGAACACGTGAAGGCGTGGAGAGTGGATCAGCAGGAGATGGACAATAGCGCTGACCACAGCGGCAGGACTCAGCGGCACACGGAGGTAACCAGTAGCAACCACAGGAACCAACAGCGATGGGAAACAGGAGTGCAGCGCAGGGCAGGAGCTGTAGATCACGAAGTGTAGCAGATGGTAATGAAAAGCGGCAGTCTCGAGGAAACCACAGCAAAGATGAGATGAGAATGTAGTGCACGGAGGCAGCGGATAGTAATCAGCTGGCAGTCACGATGTAGAACACAGACGAGTTGCAAGCAGGAGACTGTAGTGCACAGAGGCAGCGGATAGTAGTCAGCTGGCAGTCACGATGTTGAACACAGGCGAGTTGCAAGCAGGAGACTGTAGTGCACGGAGGCAGCGGATAGAAATCAGCAAACAGACTTGATGAGAAGCAGGTGAGTGAGGTAAAAGCTGGAGTGCACGGAGGCAGCGGATAGCAATGAGCAAACAGTCACATTGATATAAAATAACGTTGAAGTGGTGTAGAAGACTGTAGTGCACGGAGGCAGCGGATAGGAATCAGCAAACAGTCATGATGATACAGTTGATGGTAGAAGTGGTATGGAACCACAGTAGTAGAAGTGGTTTGGAAACCACAGGAATCAGCAGCACTGAATACACAAGTAATACAGGAACACCTTCAGAGACTCATGAGGAATGAGACTCCAAGATCAGGCAACGTGGTGGTGACCACAGGTGCTTAATATAGGGAGGTTGCCTGATCTGCCAATTAAGTTAAAGGGGTATACACTGAAGTATAGAAAAGGGCTGCGCATGCGCAGACCCTCAGGATGGTGGACGACCACGGTTCCTAAATGTCCGGGAAGAGGCACTCACGGTCCGGTGAGTGACAGTACCCCCCCTTTTAAAGGTGGGCACAGAACGCCTGGAACCGGGCTTGTCCGGATTTTTGGAGTAAAACTTCTTCAAAAGGGCAGGAGCATTAAGATCTTCAGCTTTGATCCAAGAGCGCTCCTCAGGACCAAAGCCCTTCCAATGAACGAGGAAGTGGAGGACTCCTCGCGAAATCTTTGCATCTAGTACCTCGGTAATCTCAAAATCCTCCTCCTGATGAACTTGAACTGGCTGCGGAGCTGAGGGAGGAGTTGAAAAACGGTTGATAATAAGAGGTTTGAGCAAAGATACATGGAAGGCATTAGAAATCCGAAGACTCTTAGGAAGAAGGAGTTTCACACATACTGGATTGATAACTTGAATGATCCTATATGGACCAATAAAACGAGGGGCGAATTTCATGGATGGAACCTTCAAACGAATATTTTTTGTGGATAACCAGACACGATCTCCAATTTTTAGTGGTGGAATAGCCCGCCTCTTCTTATCAGCGAAAGATTTATATTTGACAGATGTCTTCTTTAAACAGGTTCTGACCTGAGACCAGATATTTTTAAAGGTCTGACAAACAGTTTCCACCGCAGGAACTTGGGTGGGCGGGAGGGCAGGAAATTCCGGAAAAGACGGATGGTGACCGTGAACCACCAGTACTTGACTTTTTGAAGATGACTCCTGAGATCCATCTTCAACGTCCGATGACGTCATGAACGCCCGATGAGGAGGAAGGCGTTCAGACTGAACTTTATCACACAGATCCGTAGATGAAGGGTCCTGTGGAGGAGGACCTGGTGGAATAGACGAATGCTGTCTTTTGAATGAACCCACTTGAGAGAGACAACGATGATGACATTCAGCTCCCCAAGACGTAACTTGAGAAGTGCGCCAGTCAATCTGGGGAGAGTGACACTGAAGCCACGGAAGGCCTAAGACAATCGGACTTGTCGTAACAGGAAGAATTAAAAACGAAATCTCTTCATGGTGTAGCCCACCAATCTGAAGCGTTACTGGAGACGTACTCTGGGTGATGAGACCATTGATGAGACGTGATCCATCCATAGCAGTCACAGTAATCGGTGTTTTCAAAGTAATCACTGGTAGGGACCATTGATTCACTAATGATTTGGAAATGAAATTTCCTGCTGCTCCGGAATCAATCAATGCCTGTGACTCAAAGGCTTTGGTAGCACAGGAAATCGTAACGTCAAAGGCGCAGACTTTAGATTTCATGGAAGATGGAGAGGACTCCAGGAACCCTAACCTTATCTCCCCAGTATTGGTTAGAGCCCGGCATCTCCTGGGACAAGAATTGAGCATATGCGTAGAATCGGCACAATAGATACAAAGTCTATTCTTTATTCTTCGGTCCCTCTCCTCTAAAGTTAATTTGGAGCGACCTATCTCCATGGGTATCACCGGAGATGAAGCTGGGTGAGATTGAGGATTTGAGAGAGGAGGTGTTTTAACCGAAGTTGTTTTCTCAGGTTCTCTTTCACGAAACCTCAGGTCTACACGATGGCAAAGAGAGATCAAATCTTCTAAAGAGGAGGGTAGTTCTTGTGAAGTCAGTGCGTTTTTAATTTTATCGGAAAGCCCCTGCCAGAAGGCGGCAATTAATGCTTCAGTGTTCCACTGAAGTTCAGAGGCTAAGATCCTAAATTGAATGACGTACTGAGCCACAGTGCGAGATCCTTGGCGAAGACGGAGAATGCTGGATGCAGCGGAAATAACACGACCTGGTTCATCGAATACACTTCGGAACGTGGAAATAAACTCGGCACTATCCTGTAACAATGGATCGTTTCTTTCCCACAGAGGGGAAGCCCATGCGAGAGCTTGTCCAGAAAACAATGAAATAAGATAGGCCACTCTGGAACGATGGGTAGAAAAATTTTGAGGTTGGAGCTCAAAATGAACTGAGCATTGAGTAAGAAAACCCCTACAAGTTTTGGGGTCTCCATCGTATTTTGACGGAGTAGGCAGGTGAAGCGTGGAAGCTGTAGACACCTGGGATGGCAATGGGGAAACGGAGGAAGGCACAGGAGCATCAACAGTAGTTGTGGCATCTTGCACAGACGGTCTTTGGGAGACCAACGCCTGGTAACACCGCAGTAAATGCCGTTGGCGAACTTCCTGTTGCTCAATACGGGTAACCAGATGCCGCAGCATCTCTTTGGCAGTAGGTTCCGTATCTGGGTCTGTCATGGCCTGATCTTACTGTCACGGGCACTAGGAGTCTTTACCCAGGGATCACCAGATGGTAGGTTTACCAGAGCAATGTAGATGGTAATAGGGTACTCTGGTAGCTGGGTGATCACGGAACATGAAATGATGACCGATGAGATGCTCAGGAAAGTCTATGACTAGCAACACTGGTAATAATGAGGTAATGATACACAAGGAACTGTATGGACAAGGACACGTGAAGGTAGTCAGTGGTCTGCGATAGCAAGTTGTACCACTGCTATAGTGAGGAGGAATGTCCAACAGAAACAAGGAGGTGATGAGAGTCAGCGGTCTGCGAGTAGCAAGTTGTACCGCTGTCTGAGTGAAGGAATGGAATCCAAGTGGAGGCATCCAGGTAGTCAGTGGTCTGCGGTAGCAAGTTGTACCACTGCTATGTGAGAGGATAATGGAACAGGTGATACCGGAAACAGGGATCAGTGGTCTGACATCAGCAAGTTGTACCACTGCATATATATGTGAGGAGGTGCACGGGGGAAGACTGCAACACAGGATATACACAGGCACCTTATACACGATCCACAGTAATATGCACAATATAGATATATATATATGTAAATGACTGATCAGGTCTGCAATCTAGAAAGTCTCTTGAAGTAGTCCAGCAAAATGATAACACAGTCAATGATGGCAATAGACTCAGCGGATAGCAGACTCCAGAGAGAACCCAGTCCAGCAAGATATGCAATACACAGCACAGTCAATGAGAAGTATGCATACCGTGGTTCAGCAGTAGCAGTCAGATGGGATTGCAGCGGTACCTGAGCGGCTGGAGGCCGACTGGATAGGAAGTCCCTGGATAGGAGAAGCAGCGGTCTAGCAGGTGCAGCGCACAGGTGAGTAGACCGACAGGGACACGAATCCACAGGAGTCAGCAACACGTGGAACTGGACTCATAGGAAACCCAGGAGAATGGAGATGATCCAGCAGAGGGTAGTAGAAGAGATACAAATCCAATGCTGACAGGAGGGTAGAGACCAGTGGAACACGTGAAGGCGTGGAGAGTGGATCAGCAGGAGATGGACAATAGCGCTGACCACAGCGGCAGGACTCAGCGGCACACGGAGGTAACCAGTAGCAACCACAGGAACCAACAGCGATGGGAAACAGGAGTGCAGCGCAGGGCAGGAGCTGTAGATCACGAAGTGTAGCAGATGGTAATGAAAAGCGGCAGTCTCGAGGAAACCACAGCAAAGATGAGATGAGAATGTAGTGCACGGAGGCAGCGGATAGTAATCAGCTGGCAGTCACGATGTAGAACACAGACGAGTTGCAAGCAGGAGACTGTAGTGCACAGAGGCAGCGGATAGTAGTCAGCTGGCAGTCACGATGTTGAACACAGGCGAGTTGCAAGCAGGAGACTGTAGTGCACGGAGGCAGCGGATAGAAATCAGCAAACAGACTTGATGAGAAGCAGGTGAGTGAGGTAAAAGCTGGAGTGCACGGAGGCAGCGGATAGCAATGAGCAAACAGTCACATTGATATAAAATAACGTTGAAGTGGTGTAGAAGACTGTAGTGCACGGAGGCAGCGGATAGGAATCAGCAAACAGTCATGATGATACAGTTGATGGTAGAAGTGGTATGGAACCACAGTAGTAGAAGTGGTTTGGAAACCACAGGAATCAGCAGCACTGAATACACAAGTAATACAGGAACACCTTCAGAGACTCATGAGGAATGAGACTCCAAGATCAGGCAACGTGGTGGTGACCACAGGTGCTTAATATAGGGAGGTTGCCTGATCTGCCAATTAAGTTAAAGGGGTATACACTGAAGTATAGAAAAGGGCTGCGCATGCGCAGACCCTCAGGATGGTGGACGACCACGGTTCCTAAATGTCCGGGAAGAGGCACTCACGGTCCGGTGAGTGACACAAAGGAGGCACGGAGCATGGTGGAGATATCGGATATCCCTTCCCACCTTTGAGGGGCTGCTTGTACATAACCGACCGCTTCACTCTGCCCATTTTGGAGCCCCAGATGAAGTGGAAGACTGTCCTCATGATGGTCTTGCAGACAGCAGCAAGAGGTGGCAAGGCTTGGGCCGTGTACTGCAAAGCGGGAAGGATCTCGTTGTGCAGTACCAGTGCTTTCCCTTTGATGGTAAGGTCTCTGAGGGTCCACTGGGCAATCTTTTGTCTGACTGTCGCCAGTCTCTCTTTCCAACACTTCAGGGCCGTCTCCTCTCCATCAGACCAAACGCCAAGAATTTTGATGAAGTCCGACTTGATTGTGAAGGGGAATGCAGCGGAAGATGACAAGTGCCACTGCCCGAAGAGCATCGCTTCTGAGTTCCCACAGTTGAACTTTGTCCCTAAAGCTTGGCCGAAGTTCTCTGGACGAGTGCTGTCACCGAGCACTGGTCAGCGCAGAAGATAGTGACGACGTCCATGTAGAGCGAACACTTGGCCTCTAGATGGTCTGGACCCAGTGCGGTGATGCCTCTTATCTCTGGATTCCTCATGATGCACATCGCAAAGAGCTCTATACAACAAACAAATAGAAGAAATGAAAGAGGGCAGCCTTGTCTGACCCCAGATATGACTGAAAAGGGGTCATTCTTCCAGCTGTTCACCAACACCAAGCTGTAAATGTCAAGGTACATCAGGATAACATAGGAACAAAACATATCACCCAACCCAAACCCGCACAAAACCCTACGCATAAAATCATGAGAAACACGATCAAAGGCCTTCTCCTTATCAAGACGAACCAGGGCCACGTGTGCATGGTGATCTTTGATATAATGGACCATGCCTCTCAGCAGTGCAAGGCTTTCTGCAATCCTGCAACCAGCAACACCACAAGTCTGATCCGTATGAAGAATCTGCCCAATGACAACCTTTAGCCTGTTGGCCCGTACCTTAGCGAGGATCTTGTAATCCACGTTCAGGAGAGAGAGATGGGCCGCCAATTTTTAAGGTCACATCTGTCCCCCTTGTGCTTATACAGGATCATGATCAGTCTCTCTCTCAGAGTAGGAGGCATAGTGCCCTCCACCACCATCTCCTCATACAGCTCTAGCAGGTCCGGGCCAATGAGGTTCCATAGTGCTACCTAGAGCTGGGGGACCGTCACTGCCCGTGGTTCTACCTGGCCTAAAAAATCTAGCGGCAGAGTGCAGCTCCCCCAACGTCAGGGGGCTTTCATGGCTTCTTTATCTGCAGGATCAATTGTGTTAGTGATACCTGGCTGGAATGATTCAGCCGCATCTGTGTCGATGTTCTTAGGGGAGTAGAAGTTGCTATAATGGTCGGTGGTGACTCCCATGATGCCCCTTTGTCCCCTTCCTGGGAATGCTGCAGCTCAGTCAGGGGCGTGTGACAGGAGTGGAGCTTTCTGAAAAAGAAAGTGTCACGAGCCGCAGCGGTACTCGCAGCCGCCGCGGCTCGCTTCCTGCGCTCCCTGGCGTCCCGGCTGTCACCTTGATGACCGGGACGTCACTTCCGCCCAGCACCTGACCGTTGCTAAGGCAACGGTTGGACGCTCCTTCAGCGCGGCGTCCCGGCAGTATAGAGAGCCGGGAGCGCACGCGCTATCAGCAGATTATTTATTGGATTCAGCCCACAGGCCACAATTAGCAGGCATTAGCCTACAAGTGTGTATACTTGAGGGGCAAGCCCTGATTGGTCCCTCTGTGTATTTAAGGCAGTGAGGTCTGCAGCCTCACTGCCGGTTATAGCTTAGCTGTTTCAAGTTCTGCTGACCTGCTTTGCTCCTTGTTCTTGTCCTGTGGATACTCTGTCGGATTTCTCGTGTATGACCCCTTGCTTGGAATTGGACTCTACCTGTTGTCTCTTGTGACCCTGACCCTTCTGGCTTGTACTTTGAACCCTGCTACCTAGCTCGTGACCCCGACCTCTGGCGTGTTTTTTTGACTATCCTGCTTGCCTGTGACCCTTGACCTTGGCTATAGTTTTGATTATTCGCTGCTTTCTACCAGTCTCCTGGCCTGCCGCTGTGGACCTGTATTACCAACCCACACTACACCTGGAGCTAAGTCCTGGGGGCATCTGAGTACCAGTGAGCGCATCTAGCTCTTAGGGAAAGGTGGCTGCTAAAGGTAAAACCTCCATCATCAGTTCTGTGGGTTGGTAATCAGAGCTAGCAGCCTAACAAAAAGAGTTACATTTCTCACCCTTTTCCAGGTTCTCCACCTTGAAACAGAAGACGATGCGCCTGGCTTCCTCCTCAAAGTGCCTTTTCAGGCCCCCCTTGGCCTTCGCCAGATCATCCTTCACATCCCAGCCGCAAAGTTGGAGATCCAAAAGGGACTCCAGTTGTCTTTGCAGCCTCCTGAAGTTTCTCTTCCTCTCACATGCCCACCAGTTAACGTCCCGGGCCGTCATCAGGATGACCGAGATGTCACTTACGCTATGTCCCGGCCGTTGCCAAGGCAATGGTCAGGACGCTCTTTGGCTGTAGCGCCGCGTCCCGGCACCTAGCTCAGCCGGGTGTGTGCGCATAGGAGAGTATTATTATTGCCCAGCTGGGCTCTGATTCTATGGTCCTCCCAGAGCGGTTTTTCCTATTGGTCCACTCTAGTATATAAGGCAAGCCCTCCCTGCCGGTTAAAGTCCCTGCTTACCAGCACACTACCCTGTTCCTTCTCTGTTTAGCCTCTGATCCTGATTTCTGTTGCCGACCCTTTGCCTGGAATTGACTACGATTTATTGCCCGTGACCTTTTGACCCTGTGCTTGGATTTTGACCACGATTGTTCGCTTGTGACCCCCGATCTTTTGCCTGGATACTGATGCTACCAGCTTGCCTGTGACCTATTCGACCCTTGCCTGGACCTCACTTCATTTTCCTGGGGTTCCCCCAGTCAGTACGCAACTCACGACCCTCTGTAGTCTGCAGCCAAGTCTGTCCCCACCACTAGAGGCTCCAGCGAACACCAGGCTTCAGAGCAGACTCCGGGTTTTGTGGTGCTGGCTGTTGGGGTTCCTAACATTATAACCGGCCCAAATTATTGAAGTGAGTGAATTGTCTGACACCGGTCCTATGGAACCAAGTCCGGCTCAAGTGTTGGCGGGACAGATCCAGACCCTGTCTCAAATGGTCCAGGAGTTGTCCCAGCGACAGGCTGCCCAGGAACAGGCGTCCAGAGTTTCACAAGCTGCTCAGCCTTCTGTTATGGAACCCAAGATGCACCTTCCAGACCGGTTTGCGGGAGATCGCAGGCACTTCCGTAATTTCCTGGAAAGTTGTAAACTTTACTTTAAATTGAGACCACTGTCGTCTGGGTCTCCACAGAAAAGAGTGGGGATAATTATTTCTCTTCTTCAGGGGGATCCTCAATCTTGGGCGTTTAGCCTGGAGCCCAATTGTCCTCAGTTGCAGTCCGTAGTAACCTTTTTTCAAAGCGCTTGATTTAATTTATGATGACCCGGACCGAGTGGCTTCTGCTGAGGCACAGCTTCGATCATTAAGGCAAGGACGACGTTCCGCTGAAGAGTACTGTTCCAACTTCAGGCAGTGGTCCTCAGACGGTGCATGGAATGACCCAGCTCTTCGCAGTCAATTCCGCTTGGGTCTCTCTGATCAAATTAAAGACTCCCTAGTCCAGTATCCCACTGCGGAGTCGCTTGAGGAACTCATGAGATTGGCTATTCGGATTGACAGGAGATATAAAGAAAGGAAAGCTGAGAAGGAAGACTCTTCATCTTATTCTCCTGTGCCTCCTCAAGTCGCCCCCGTGGATCAAGTTGAACCTATGCAACTGGGAGCGTATCGACTGTCATCTGAGGAACGTACCCGAAGGCGTGCCTTGGGTCTCTGCTTATACTGTGGAGAAAAAGGCCATTTGCTTCGTACTTGTCCCATTAGACTGGGAAAAGATCTGGCCAAGTGAACGTGGAGGGAGTACACTTAGGCCTGCAAGCCATCTCTCCAACAAATTCTTTACAAATACCTGCCCAGCTCACATATGGTGATCAAGTCTTTTCAGTTCCAGCATTCCTGGACAGTGGAGCCGCTGGGAATTTTTTAGATTTAAACTTTGCTCATTCCTTGGGGTTCTCAGCTGTTCCCCTAGATTCCATAATTTCTGTGTGCGGATTGGATGGGAATCGTCTCAACCACTGAGAAATTCATCATCGTTCTCCTCCTCTGCAGTTGAAGATTGGCGCTCTTCACTCCGAAACAATCTCATTGTACTTAATTCATTGCCCTTCAGTGCCTTTGATCTTGGGTCATCCCTGGCTAGCTCTGCATAATCCTCATATTAATTGGATTAGGGGCGAGATAATTCAATGGGGTCCTAAATGCTCTTCTTCCTGCTTGTCCTTGCCAATTAGGATTAACTATACTAGTTCTGAGTTTCTGCCTCCTCCGTACCGTGAGTTCCGGGACGTTTTTTCTAAAAAAGAAGCTGACACTCTTCCCCCTCACCGAGAATACGATTGTGCAATTGACATCATCCCGGGTTCTAGATTACCAAAGGGAAGACTGTACGCATTTTCTCTTCCAGAGACCCAAGCCATGGAGTCATATGTGGAAGAAAATTTAAGAAAAGGTTTCATCAGGCCTTCCAAGTCACCTGCTGGAGCAGGATTCTGCTTTGTGGCCAAGAAGGATGGTGGGTTAAGGCCCTGTATTGATTACAGAGGGTTGAATAATATAACCATCAAAAACATGTATCCTTTGCCACTTATCTCAGTCATCGTTGACCAACTTAAAGGAGCAAAAATTTACTCTAAAATTGTTCTACATGGAGTTTATAATCTGATACGTATCCGGAGTGGCAACGAATGGAAAACGCCCTTTAATACTCAGACAGGCCATTATGAATATCTCATAATGCCCTTCGGCCTCAGCAATGCTCCCGCTGTCTTTCAAGATTTGATCAATGATGTCCTTCGTGAGTTCCTGGGCTCCATTGTAGTGGTCTATTTGGATGACATATTAATTATTTCTCCCAATCATTAGAACAGCATCGAGTTCATGTTCGACAAGTTCTTACGAAACTTCGTCATCATCATCTATTTGCTAGGTTACAGAAATTTAAGTTCGAAGTTACTAAAGTCACTTTCCTGGGATATGTGATCTCCCCAGAAGGCTTCGCCATGGATCCAATGAAATTACAAGCAATCCTAGACTGGGTACAGCCCTAGAACCTTAAAGCCATCCAGAGATTCCTAGGATTTGCAAACTATTATAGGCAATTCATCAGTTCCTTTTCTATTCTCGTTGCTCCCATCACTGCTCTGACTCACAAGGGTGCTGATCCGAAAATCTGGCCACCTGCCGCAGTATCTGCCTTTAAAGCTTTGAAACAGGCTTTTGTGTCTGCCCCTGTGTTGAGACATCCTAACCTAGACCTTCCATTTATTGTTGAAGTGGATGCCTCAGAGGTAGGATAGGAGCCGTGCTGTCACAAAAAGACCCAAAAGATCATCGCCTTCATCCTTGTGCCTACTTATCTCGAAGGTTCTCTTCCGCTGAAGAGCATTATGATGTAGGCAATCGAGAGCTACTGGCCATTAAATGGGCATTGGAAGAGTGGCTCCATTGGCTTGAAGGAGCAAAACATCTCATCACCATTTACACTGACCATAAGAACTTATCTTACGTCCAATCAGCCAAAAGGTTGAACTCCAGACAGGCGCGATGGTCCCTCTTCTTCTCCCGGTTCCATTTTATTATAACTTTCCGGCCTGGCTCGAAGAACCCTAGGGCAGATGCCTTATCCCGTAGTTTCATTTCATGTCAAACTGCTACCATGGAGCCGTGTCCGATTGTTCCTGCCTCATCGGTTTTGATTGCCTTCACTCAGGATTTGAGAAAAAATCTTTTACAAGCTCAATCGCAAGCACCTCCTGAAACCCCTACAGACAAACTGTTTGTGCCTATCCAACTCAGGAAAACAGTTTTTTTCTGAATGTCACGACAACCAGTCTTCTGGACACCCCGGAATTGCCAAGACCACTGATGGTGGCCATCTATGTCTGCGGATATTAAAGAATACATATTATCTTGTGATCTGTGCTCAAAAAACAAGGTTCCTCGGAAATCACCTACCGGTCTATTGTTACCATTGCCCGTTCCAGTCAGACCGTGGACTCACTTATCCATGGATTTTATTGTTGACTTACCTCCTTCCTCCGGGTGCAACACCATATGGGTTACTGTAGATAGGTTCAGTAAAATGGCCCATATCATTCCGTTGTGTAAAGTACCTTCAGCACGCAACCTAGCATCATTATTTATTAAACGCGTATTCCGAATCCATGGTCTCCTTGAAAATATAGTATCGGATCGAGGCTCTCAGTTCATTGCAGCCTTCTGGAGGTGATTTTGCTCCCTGCTGGGTATTAATCTTAGTCTGTCATCTGCCTACCATCCGCAGTCTAACGGACAGACTGAGAGTGAACCAATCTCTAGAGCAATACCTGCGATTATATATTTCTAAAAGTCACGACAACTGGGTGGACCTTCTCCCATGGGCTGAATTCGCCTACAACAATGCATGCCATTCGTCATCCCAACATTCTCCATTCTACTGCAATTTCGGATATCACCCCAGAACCAACTCATTGTCTTTCTTGCCTACCGATAAGTCCTGTGAACCTAGGTCTACGGCCACCCGGCTTAGAAGAATTTGGAAGATGGTTCATCAATCCTTACTCCGAGCCTCTTTTAAGTCCAAAGTTTTTGCTGATCTTCACCGTTCTGCCTGTTCCTTTAAGGTTGGAGACTTCGTGTGGTTGTCAACCCGGAGCATCAAACTCCGCCAACCATGCAAAAAGTTAGGACCCAAGTTTATTGGTCCTTTTCCCATCCTGAAACAAATTAACCCAGTAGCTTTCAAGCTGAAGCTTCCGGAATCATTAAAGATACCCAACACGTTCTACTGCTCCTTGTTGAAACCCGTTCGCTCCTCTAAGAAGTTCAGACATCAACGACCTTCTAAACCTCAGCCTCTATCCGTGGATGGACAGCAAGAATATGAAGTCGAGAAAATTTTGGACTCAAAAAAGGTCCAAGGACAGACTCATTTTCTTGTTCATTGGAAGGGGTATGGTCCTGAGGAGCGGTCCTGGGTGCCGCAAAGGAGTCTACATGCTGACAAGCTACTTTTTGAATTCTTCAAAAAATTCCCGGGAAAACCTGGTTGTCGGGGTTCCCTGACTCCTCCTCAAGGGGGGGTACTGTAACGAGCCGCGGCGGTGCCTGAAGCCATTTCCTCTGGTGCCCTCGCGTCCCGGCTGTCGTCAGGACGACTGGGACGTTACTTCCACTATGTCCCGGCCGTTGCCAAGGCAACGGTCGGCACATAGCTCAGCCAGGCGCGTGCGCATAGGAGAGTATTATTATTGCCCAGCTGGGCTCTGATTCTATGGTCCTCCCATAGCGTTTTTTCCTATTGGTCCACTCTAGTATATAAGGCAGGAAGGGGCAAGCCCTCCCTGCCGGTTATAGTCCCTGCTTACCAGCACACTACCCTGTTCCTTCTCTGTTTAGCCTCTGATCCTGATTTCTGTTACCGACCCTTTGCCTGGAATTGACTACGATTTATTGCCTGTGACCTTTTGACCCTGTGCTTGGATTTTGACTACGATTGTTCGCTTGTGACCCCTGATCTTTTGCCTGGATACTGACGCTACCAGCTTGCCTGTGACCTATTCGACCCTTGCCTGAACCTCACTTCATTTTCCTGGGGTTCCCCCAGTCAGTACGCAACTCATGACCCTCTGTAGTCTGCAGCCAAGTCTGTCCCCACCACTAGAGGCTCCAGCGAACACCAGGCTTCAGAGCAGACTCCGGGTTTTGTGGTGCTGGCTGTTGGGGTTCCTAACACATGCAATCAAAATTACATTTATAATTTTTCCACGTGATGCAGGCATCCCTCAGCTCCTCCAACACATCCTCCCTCTCCAGCAAAGCACAATTCAATTTCCAGGAGCCTGGGCAAGGAGGAAAACCATGGCCCAGAACCCCTTCAAAGGGAATGGCCCTGTGGTCTGAGAAGAAGCAAGGAACCATGGCATGCCTGTTCTGCCGTACTGCTCTTGTGGTAAACACAAAGTCATCCAGGAACGCACTGAGACATCGGGGTAGCTGCAGGTATAATTTACAGAGCCAGCCCCCATGGATCCCACTGCATCCCGCAAAGATGCTTCGGCTATCATCCTCTGCAACAATCTAGAAGGCACATCAAGTTTAGCAGTGCTGTTAGTACTATGTCCTCCTTGCTCTATAGGACAGTTAAAATCCCTGGCCATCACTACCACCCTGGTGGTCACAAGATGGGTCTGCAGGGTCTGGAAAAGATCCAAATGCTCTTTCTTACCAGGGGATGTATACACACAGATAAGCCTGATAGGCTCACCCGCCCAAGAGCGATTTACGATAAACAATCTGTCGCATACAAGCTCCTGAGCGGAATCTAGTGTAAAGAGGCTTCCCCTGTTAAGTATGGTGACCCCCGCAGACTTACAGTCACTCCCACAGACCAATAGGAGGGCCCATAAGACCACTGCCTGCCCAGGTGTCTATAAGAGCTAGAAAAAAACAAAGAACATTCCTGCAGGATGGAAACATCACATTTCTGACTGTCAAGAAAAGTAAACACAGACTGACGTCTAATCTTATACTTAACACTCCTCACATTAATGTTTAAAAAAAAAATTAGCCATTAGTTGGGCGAAAAAAGAAAGTTACAATACATCAGTTACCATCCTTGTCAGGTGGGTCTTAGTCCGGTTTTCCTGTGTCCTTCTGTTGAGATGGGAGCAGACCTTTCACTTCAGCTGATCGAAAAAGCATATATTGGGCAGCTGCAGGAATTCTTCCACCTCCAACTCCTCTGTTTTAGAATCCTGAGCTGCTAGCATCTTCTCTACCATTTCTTCCAGGGTCTCCTACTGTGGAAGGAGGGCCTCTGCAAGCTCGACCGCTGGCTTCTTGGAAGTTTCAACGTCGGGAGCTGGGCTGTCAAGCTCTTTGCTCTTCCTCCTCAAATTGTTCTACTTACCTGCAGCGGAAACAATATATATACATATATATATATATATATATATATATATATATATAGTTATATACACACACACACACACACACACACACACACGTGTGTGGATAAAATATGTGCAAACTGTGTAACATTTATATGTACAAATGTAGGTGAAGAGTTAGATATGTATTAAGCAGAGACCTCTGTGAGGTCTGTTTGTTAGTTAAGTTGTGGGAAGGGCTGGCGTAGGCATGTATACTAAGGAAAAGTGTGAAAATAATTTATAAGACTATCTAGGAACAGTGTAAGGAAATATCTTATGATGTGAATGACAAATATTCTCTGTACAGCACTGAATTGATGTCGCTATATAAATAAATGGTTAGGATGAGGTCCGAGAGCAGGGCTTTGTGCGAAACCAACAGTGGGAGTGGAGGGAAAGATGCGAAAAGATAGAGGCTGTGAACAGTTTGCATGCAGGGGCAGATTGGCCATGTAACATAGCATCTTTTCAGAGGTTAATTTAAAAAAAAAAAGAAAAAAACTGATATGTATGTAGTGCCCTCCCGGACCAGGAGCCAGCAAGAAGGGGGGGGGAGGTGGGTACTAGTACTAGTGGTACTACTACGTACTTCCACATTAAGGAAGTACATTAATGGTACTTCCTTGATGTGGTCATGGATGATCCGTCCCTCCCTCCTTCCCTCCTCCCCTCACCTCTGTGGCTGCAGTCTCCATACAGAGGTCACATGGGATGCGCACCACATGACAGGTGTCATCCCATGTGTGAGAGAGAGGAGTCTGCAAAAGGAACAAGGTAAGTGTGAGAATGCTAGTGTGTGTGAAGGGTGGAGGGGGGGCTCCTAAAGTGTGTGTAGGACAGGTGGAGGTTGCTAAAGTTTGTGTAGGATGGGGGGGTGCTAAAGTATGTGTAGGACAGAAGGGTGCTGCTAAAGTGTGTGTAGGACAGAGGGCCAGGGATACTAAAGTGTTTGTAGGATGGGGGAGCTTTTAAAGTTTGTGTAGAACGGGAGGGCTGCTAAAGTGTCTGTAGGACAGAGGGGGGCTGCTAAAGTGTGTGTAGGACAGGGGGGCTGCTAAAGTGTGTGCACGACAGAGATAGGGGGCTGCTAAAGTGTGTGTAGGACAGGTGGGGCTGCTAAAGTGTGGAATGGAATATTGTGTGATATGAGGGAAGGCAGGGGAGCTGTCTTAATAGTACATGGGTGGGAGGTAGGCTATTAATTTAATGGAGTTTAGGTTGGGGTTAATTATTTAATGAGTGCTATTATTTGTGGAGTGATGGTGGGGCAATTTAATATATTGATGGGGCTATTTAATTTAATACTGGGGCCTTTTAAATTAATATGGGATGAAGGGACCTTTTAATTAATGCTGGGGTGGTTTAGGGCTATTAATTGAATGTGGGGCTGACTTTGGGGAGGAGGGCTATTAATTATTTAATACCGGTGATGGTTGTGGGAAATGGTTATATTAAACGTAAATGCTATTAATTTATTGCTGGGGCTGTTTGGAGGGAGGGAGATAGGTTTATTTATTAAATGGGAATACTATTACTTTAATGTCAGGGCTGGTTGGAGGGAAATAGATCTATTTATCAAATGTGAGTACTATTATTTTAATGTATTTTAATGTTAATGGAGTGAGGCCTAATAATTAAATGTGGGTGCTAGTGATTAAATGCCAGTGCTAGTTGAAGTTTTCTGAATTTCATTTACCCATTTTTTTCTCCAAATAGGGCATCCAACATTCCAGGATCCAGACAAGTAGCAACTGATCTAAAGAAACCAGCAGCCACATGTGGTAAAAGTGAACAGATAGGCGAGAGCAGGACAGTCTAACAACTATTCTGAATCTGGTGGGACAGCCTAGAATTTGGGTGAATGTCTTGCTTAGTCAGGATTTGGTGCGACTGAAAGGATAGTTGGGAGGTATGTCCCGCTTCAGCCTTTACTGCTCGTGAAGGCAGAGATGCATGCACCTAATAGTAGTTCACCCAGTTTTGCCTGTGTTCTTGTCTAAAATGATTACCCCCTGTCTTAAGTAGAGATGAGCGCACTCAGATTTATGAAATCCGAGCCCACCCGAACGTTGCCGATCCGAGTCGGATCCGAGACAGATCCGGGTATTGGCGCCAAATTCAAATCTGAAACTGAGGCTCTGACTCATAATCCCGTTGTCGGATCTCGCGATACTCGGATCCTATAAATTCCCCGCTAGTCGCCGCCATCTTCACTCGGGCATTGATCAGGGTAGAGGGAGGGTGTGTTAGGTGGTCCTCTGTCCTGCTATATCTCGTGCTGTTCAGTGCTGTGCTGTGCTGTGCTGTGCTGTGCTCAGTCCAGTGGTGCTGTGTCCTGTGCTCTGTCCTTCTGAGGTCAGTGGTGCTGCTGGGTCCTGTGCTGTGTCCTGTTCAGTCCAGTGGTGCTGTGTCCTGTGCTTCTAAGGGCATAGTTATTTTCCCAATATTCCCCTGTGTTTAAAAAAATAAAAAAAAGTTATTTAAAAAAATACCAAAAACCAATTAATTTTTTTTTTAATTACCACAAAATTTGCACAACCAATCCTGCAGTATAAGCCCATTGGTACTGCAATATTACCAAGTTCACACATTCAGCAGTAAAAGTCCAGTGGTACTGTGTCCTGTGCTCTGTCCTGCTGAGTTCCGTAGTGCTGCTGGGTCCTGTGCTGTGTCCTGTTCAGTCCAGTGGTGCTGTGTCCTGTGCTCTGTGCTTCTAAGGGTATAGTTATTTCCCCATTGTTCCCAAGTTTTTTAAAAATGTAAAAAAAGTTATAAAAAAAAATAAAAATTAAAAATTAAAAAAAAATATATAATTATAACCAAATTTGCAAAACCAATCCAGCAGTATAAGCCCATTGGTATTGCAATATTACCAAGTTCACACATTCAGCAGTAAAAGTCCAGTGGTACTGCAATATTACAAAGTTCACACATTCTGCAGTATCAGTCCAGTGGTGCTGTGTCCTGTGCTCTGTCCTGCTGAGTTCCGTAGTGCTGCTGGGTCCTGTGCTGTGTCCTGTTCAGTCCAGTGGTGCTGTGTCTTGTGCTCTGTGCTTCTAAGGGCATAGTTATTTCCCCATTGTTCCCAAGTTTTTTAAAAATTTAAAAAAAGTTATAAAAAAAAATTAAAATTAAAAAAAAAAATATAATTATAACCAAATTTGCAAAACCAATCCAGCAGAATAAGCCCATTGGTACTGCAATATTACCAAGTTCACACATTCAGCAGTAAAAGTCCAGTGGTACTGCAATATTACAAAGTTCACACATTCTGCAGTATCAGTCCAGTGGTGCTGTGTCCTGTGCTCTGTCCTGCTGAGTTCAGTACTGCTGCTGGGTCCTGTGCTGTGTCCTGTTCAGTCCAGTGGTGCTGTGTCCTGTGCTCTGTGCTTCTAAGGGCATAGTTATTTCCCCAATATTCCCCTGTGTTTAAAAAAATAAAAAAAAGTTATTTAAAAAAATACCAAAAACCAATTAAATTTTTTTTTAATTACCACAAAATTTGCACAACCAATTCTGCAGTATAAGCCCATTGGTATTGCAATATTACCAAGTTCACACATTCAGCAGTAAAAGTCCAGTGGTACTGCAATATTACAAAGTTCACACATTCTGCAGTATCAGTCCAGTGGTGCTGTGTCCTGTGCTCTGTCCTGCTGAGTTCCGTAGTGCTGCTGGGTCCTGTGCTGTGTCCTGTTCAGTCCAGTGGTGCTGTGTCCTGTGCTCTGTGCTTCTAAGGGCATAGTTATTTCCCCATTATTCCCAAGTTTTTAAAAAAATAAAAAAAAAGTTATAAATAATATTAAAATAATTTTTTTTTAAAAAAAAGTAATTATAACCAAATTTGCAAAACCAATCCAGAAGTATAAGTCCATTGGTACTGCAATATTACCAAGTTCACACATTCTGCAGTATCTTGTGCTACATATATAATGGAGACCAAAAATTTGGAGGATAAAGTAGGGAAAGATCAAGACCCACTTCCTCCTAATGCTGAAGCTGCTGCCACTAGTCATGACATAGACGATGAAATGCCATCAACGTCGTCTTCCAAGCCCGATGCCCAATCTCGTAGTACCGGGCATGTAAAATCCAAAAAGCCCAAGTTAAGAAAAAGTAGCAAAAAGAGAAACTTAAAATCATCTGAGGAGAAACGTAAAGTTGCCAATATGGCATTTACGACACGGAGTGGCAAGGAACGGCTTAGGCCCTGGCCCGTGTTCATGACTAGTGGTTCAGCTGCACCCACGGATCTTATCCCTCCTCCTCCCCCCCCCTACAAAAAATTGAAGAGAGTTATGCTGTCAGCAACAAAACAGCAAACAACTCTGCCTTCTAAAGAGAAATTATCACAAATCCTCAAGGCGAGTCCAAGGGTGTTGGTGGTTGTCAAGACTGACCTTCCCATCACTGTACGGGAAGAGGTGGCTCGGGAGGAGCCTATTGATGATGTAGCTGGCGCTGTGGAGGAACTTGATGATGAGGATGGTGATGTGGTTATTGTAAATGAGGCACCAGGGAGGGAAACAGCTGATGTCCATGGGATGAAAAAGCCCATCGTCATGCCTGGTCAGAAGACCAAAAAAAAATGCACCTCTTCGGTCTGGAGTTATTTTTATCCAAACCCAGACAACCAATGTATGGACATATGTAGCTTATGTAAAGCTCAAATAAGCAGGGGTAAGGATCTTGCCCACCTAGGAACATCCTCCCTTATACGTCACCTGAATAACCTTCATAGTTCAGTGGTTAGTTCAGGAACTGGGGCTAGGACCCTCATCGGTACAGGGACACCTAAATCCCGTGGTCCAGTTGGATACACACCAGCAACACCCTCCTCGTCAACTTCCTCCACAATCTCCATCAGATTCAGTCCTGCAGCCCAAGTCAGCAGCCAGACTGAGTCCTCCTCAATACGGGATTCATCCGAGGAATCCTGCAGCGGTACGCCTACTACTGCCACTGCTGCTGTTGCTGCTGTTAGTCGGTCATCTTCCCAGAGGGGAAGTCGTAAGACCGCTAAGTCTTTCACAAAACAATTGACCGTCCAACAGTCGTTTGCCATGTTCAAAAAGTAAAACCAAATTTAAACAAATTCAAGAAATTAAACCAAAAGTAAAATGCCCTGTCATAATTTAAAACAAGAGGTATTGACGTGCTCTAAAACTACTGTATTGTTATTTATATTTTATAAACACTTGTCACGGGCACTAGGAGTCTTTACCCAGGGATCACCAGGTGATAGGCTTACCAGAGCAGTATAGGTGGTAATATGGTACTCTGGTAGCAGGGTGATCACGGAACAGGAAATAGCAGATGATGAGATGCTCAGGAAAGTCTATGACTAGCAGCACTGGCAATATGGAGGTAGTAATACACGAGGAACTGTATGGACAAAGGACACGTGAAGGTAGTCAGTGGTCTGCGGTAGCAAGTTGTACCACTGCTATAGTGAGGAGGAATGTCCAACAGAAACGAGGAGGTGATGAGAGTCAGCGGTCTGCGGATAGCAAGTTGTACCGCTGTCTGAGTGAAGGAATGGAATCCAAGTGGAGGTATCCGGGGAGTGAGTGGTCTGCGTTAGCAAGTTGTACCACTGCTATGTGAGAGGATACTGGAACAGGTGAAACTGTAAACAGGAGTCAGTGGTCTGCCACTAGCAAGTTGTACTACTGAATATATATGTGAGGAGGTGCACGGGGAGAGACTGCAACACAATATATACACGGGCACCTTGACTTTGATCCACAGTAATATGCACAATATAAATGTATAAATGACTGAACAACACTGCCAATATAGAAAGTCTCTTGAAGTAATCCGGCATGAGATAACACAGTCAATGGTGGCAGTAGAGTCAGCAGATAGTACACTCCAGAGGAGAACCAACACAGTCAATGATGGCAATAGACTCAGCGGATAGTACACTCCAGAGGAGAACCAACACAGTCCAGCAAGGTATGCAATACACAGCACAGTCAATGGGAAGTATGCATACCGTGGTTCAGGAGAAGGCAGTCAGACAGGAGTGCAGAGATACCTGAAGGGCAGGAGGCCAGCAGGATACAAGTCCCTGGATGGGTGAAGCAGGAGTCTAGCAGGTGCAGCGCACAGGTAGGTAGACCAGCAGGGAACACAGGAAGGCGTGAAGAGCGGATCAGCAGTAGATGGATGAGTAGCGCTGAGAAGTAACAGCAGCGGGTCTCTGCGGGAACACGGAGGTAACCAATAGCAACCAGCAGGTGCAGTAACGATGGGACACCGGAGCAGAGTTGAACTGGAACAGATGATCACGGAGAGTAGCGGGTAGCAATAGTGGCGGCAGACTCAAGGAAACACGGTAGAGTAGACAAGGACTGAAGACTGAAGCGCACAGAGGCAGCGGATAGGAATCAGCTAAACAGTCACGATGAAACACAGACGGGTTGCAGGTTGAAGACTGTAGTGCACGGAGGCAGCGGGTAGGAATCAGCTAGCAGTCACGATGATGAAACACAGACGAGTTGCAGGCTGGAGTCTGTAGTGCACGGAGGCAGCGGATAGGAATCAGCTCACAGTCTTGATGATGAACAGGTGAGTAGATGTGGAGAGTGGCTGAAGTGCACGGAGGCAGCGGATAGGGATCAGCTCATAGTCACACTGATATGAGATAGAGTTGAAGTGGTATAGAAGACTGTAGTGCACGGAGGCAGCGGATAGGAATCAGCTCACAGTCTTGATGATGAACTTGATGGTAGAAGTGGTATGGGAACCACAGGAGTAGAAGTGGTTTGGAAACCACAGAGGTAGAAGTGGTTTGGAAACCACAGGAATCAGCAGCGCTGAATACACGAGGAAACACAGGAACACCTTCAGAGACTCATGGGGAATGAGACTCCAAGATCAGGCAATGTGGTGATGACCACAGGTGCTTAATATAGGGAGGTTGCCTGATCTGCCAATTAAGTTAAAGGAACATACACTGGAGGTATAGAAAGGGCTGCGCATGCGCAGTCCCTCAGGATGGAGGACGGCCACGGTTCCTAAATGTCCGGGAAGAAGCACTCACAGTCCGGTGAGTGACAGTACCCCCCCTTTTAAAGGTGGGCACAGAACGCCTGGAACCGGGCTTGTCCGGATTTTTGGAATAAAACTTCTTCAGAAGGGCAGGAGCATTAAGATCTTCAGCTTTGATCCATGAACGCTCTTCAGGACCAAAGCCCTTCCAATGAACGAGGAAACGGAGGACTCCTCGCGAAATTTTTGCATCCAATACCTCAGTAATCTCGAAATCCTCCTCCTGATGAACTTGAACTGGCTGCGGTGCTGAGGAAGGAGTCGAGAAACGGTTGATGATGAGAGGTTTGAGCAAGGACACATGGAAGGCATTGGAGATCCGAAGATTCTTAGGAAGAAGAAGTTTAACACATACTGGATTGATAACTTGAATGATCCTATATGGACCAATAAAACGAGGGGCGAATTTCATAGATGGAACCTTCAAACGAATATTTTTGGTAGATAACCAGACACGATCTCCAATTTTTAGTGGTGGAATAGCCCGCCTCTTCTTATCTGCGAAAGACTTATATTTGTTAGATGTCTTCTTTAAACAGGTTTTGACCTGAGACCAGATATTTTTGAAGGTCTGACAAGCAGTCTCCACAGCAGGAACTTGGGTGGGCGGGAGGGCAGGAAATTCCGGAAAAGACGGATGGTGACCGTAGACCACAAAGAATGGAGTTTTGGATGATGACTCATGGTACATGTTGTTATGGGCGAATTCAGCCCAAGGGAGCAATTCTACCCAGTTGTCTTGGTTGGCTGAAGAGAACATCCTAATAAAAGTCTCAAGATCTTGATTGACTCGTTCCGTTTGTCCGTTAGATTGCGGATGGTAAGACGATGAGAGTGCTAATCGTATGCCCAAGGTTTTACAAAGGGCCCGCCAGAATCTGGAAACGAATTGTACTCCTCTATCTGACACAATCTCAGACGGACATCCATGGATGCGGAAGATTTCTTTAATGAAATGTTCAGCCAGAGTAGACGAGGAAGGTAAACCGGACAGAGGGACGAAATGAGCCATCTTCGAAAATCTGTCTACCACTACCCAAATAGTATTGTGATTCTTACTTGGTGGCAAATCAGTAACGAAATCCATACTAATATGGGTCCAAGGCTTGGACGGAATGGGTAGTGGTCGCAGCAACCCTGCTGGAGTTCTGCGGGAGGATTTGAACTGAGAACATAAATCACAGGAAGCAATAAACTCTTTGACGTCTCTCCTCATTGAAGGCCACCAGTAACTACGAGAGAGAATCTCAAAGGTCTTATGTTCACCGGCGTGTCCAGAAAAACGAGAGGCATGGAACCACGAAAGGATTTTCTTCCTCAGAGTAGGAGGCACGAGGGTCTTCCCAAATGGTAGCATTTTGGTGGATGAAGCAGCCAGAGAAATACATTTGGGGTCTAGAATAGCATGGTTGGGAACCTCTTCTACATCAGAGGACGTCACAAAAGCTCGAGATAGAGCGTCAGCTTTCTTGTTCTTAGCAGCTGGTTTGAAGGTTATAATTAATTCAAAACGGGAAAAGAAAAGAGACCATCTTGCTTGACGAGGGTTCAAGCATTGAGCAGATTGCAAATATGACAAGTTCTTATGATCCGTGAAGATCGTCACCGGATGGCGAGCTCCTTCCAACAAGTATCTCCATTCCTCTAATGCAGCTTTGATGGCCAGCAACTCCTTGTCCCCGATAGTATAGTTTTTCTCTGCGGGCAGAAGACCCCGAGAGTAGAAGGCACAAGGATGTAATTTTTGTTGCTCCGAGCGTTGGGAGAGAATAGCTCCTAAGCCCACATTAGAGGCATCTACTTCTAGGAAGAAGGGGAGTGTCACGTCAGGTTGTCGCAGAATAGGAGCAGACGAGAAGGACTCTTTGAGGATTTGAAAGGCTTGGAGAGCCTCAGATGACCATTGCTTAGTATTAGCCCCTTTCCGAGTTAAGGCCACAATGGGAGATGCAATGGATGAGAAGTCTTGAATGAAGCGTCTATAGTAATTGGCAAAACCTAAAAAACGCTGGATGGCACGAAGAGTAGTTGGCTGAGGCCAATGTAGTACAGCATTTACTTTGTCTGGATCCATCTTCAGGCCAACTCCGGAAACTATATACCCCAAGAATGGAATCTGGGGTAACTCGAATGAACATTTTTCCAATTTACAGAACAATGAGTTTTTCCGTAGTCTGGAGAGGACCTCTGCCACATGTTGGTGATGAGAAGGCAGGTCCTGTGAGAAGATCAATATGTCGTCCAGGTAGACAACGACACATACATATAATAAGTCCCGAAAGATCTCATTGATGAAACCCTGGAAAACCGCGGGGGCATTACACAGCCCGAAGGGCATTACTAAATATTCGTAATGCCCATCTCTGGTGTTAAACGCGGTCTTCCATTCGTCACCGGAACGGATTCTAATTAAATTGTAGGCACCACGAAGATCCAACTTAGTAAATATCCGAGCTCCCTTGATGCGATCAAATAGCTCAGTGATCAGCGGAATGGGATACCGATTCTTGATAGTAATGGCGTTGAGTCCACGAAAATCTATACAAGGGCGTAATGATCCATCCTTCTTTTTGACGAAGAAGAACCCAGCTCCAGCGGGAGAGGTGGAAGGTCGAATGAACCCACGCTGGAGATTCTCCTGTATGTACTCAGATGTGGCTTGAGTTTCAGGTAACGAGAGAGGATAGACCCGACCCCTGGGAGGAGTCTTGCCAGGTAGAAGGTCGATCGGACAATCCCAAGAACGATGAGGAGGAAGACGTTCAGACTGAGCTTTATCAAACACATCGGCAAATGAAGCATACTGAGGAGGGAGTCCCGGGGAGGAAGATGAGATGGAAGATTGCTGTACTTTAAGAGGAATAACTTGAGAGAGACAACGATGGTGACATTCAGGCCCCCAAGACGTAACTTGAGGGGTGCGCCAGTCAATCTGGGGAGAGTGACATTGAAGCCATGGAAGGCCTAAGACAATCGGACTTGTCGTAACAGGAAGAATTAAAAACGAAATTTCTTCATGGTGTAGTACACCAATCTGAAGGGTTACTGGAGACGTACTCTGGGTGATGAGACCATTGATGAGACGTGATCCATCTATAGCCGTCACAGTAATGGGTGTTTTTAAAGTGATCACTGGTAGGGACCATTGATTCACTAGTGATTTAGAAATGAAATTTCCTGCTGCTCCGGAATCAATCAATGCCTGTGACTCAAAGGATTTGGTAGCAAAGGAAATCGTAACATCGAAAGCGCAGACTTTAGATTTCATAGACAATGGAGAGGACTCCAGGGACCCTAACTTCACCTCTCCAGAACTAGTTAGGGCCTGGCATTTCCCGATTTCTTAGGGCAAGAACTGAGCATATGTGTGGAATCAGCACAATAGATACAGAGTCTATTCTTTACTCTTCGTTTCCTCTCTTCTAAAGATAATTTGGAACGTCCTATCTCCATGGGAATCACAGAAGGTGACACTGGACGAAATTGAGGGTTTAAACGAAGAGGTGCTTTAGCAGAAGTTGTTTTCTCAGATTCTCTTTCACGAAATCTCATGTCTACACGATGGCAAAGAGAGATCAAATCTTCTAGTGACGAAGGAAGCTCTTGGGTAGTCAGTGCATCTTTAATTTTATCGGAGAGCCCCTGCCAGAAGGCGGCAACTAATGCTTCAGTGTTCCACTGAAGTTCAGAGGCTAAGATCCTAAATTGAATGACATACTGTCCTACTGTATGGGAGCCTTGTCGCAAACGAAGAATGCTGGAAGCAGCGGAGGTCACACGACCTGGTTCATCGAACACACTTCGGAACGTGGAAATGAATTTGGCACTATCTTGTAGAATTGGATCGTTTCTCTCCCACAGAGGGGAGGCCCAAGCCAGGGCTTGTCCAGAAAACAATGAGATAAGATAGGCCACTCTGGAACGATGGGTAGAAAAATTTTGAGGTTGGAGTTCAAAATGGACTGAACATTGGTTAAGGAAACCTCTACAAGTTTTGGGGTCCCCGTCATATTTTGACGGAGTAGGCAGGTGAAGCGTAGGAGCTGTAGACACCTGGGATGGCACTGGGGAAACGGAGGAAAGCACAGGAGCTTCAATACTAGCTGTAACAGTCTGTCCAGATGTTCCTTGGGAGGTTAACGATTGGTAACATTGAAGTAACAGCTGTTGGCGAGCATCCTGTTGCTCCACACGGCTGACCAGATGCTGCAGCATCTCTTTAGCAGTAGGTTCCGTATCTGGGTCTGTCATGGCCTGATCTTACTGTCACGGGCACTAGGAGTCTTTACCCAGGGATCACCAGGTGATAGGCTTACCAGAGCAGTATAGGTGGTAATATGGTACTCTGGTAGCAGGGTGATCACGGAACAGGAAATAGCAGATGATGAGATGCTCAGGAAAGTCTATGACTAGCAGCACTGGCAATATGGAGGTAGTAATACACGAGGAACTGTATGGACAAAGGACACGTGAAGGTAGTCAGTGGTCTGCGGTAGCAAGTTGTACCACTGCTATAGTGAGGAGGAATGTCCAACAGAAACGAGGAGGTGATGAGAGTCAGCGGTCTGCGGATAGCAAGTTGTACCGCTGTCTGAGTGAAGGAATGGAATCCAAGTGGAGGTATCCGGGGAGTGAGTGGTCTGCGTTAGCAAGTTGTACCACTGCTATGTGAGAGGATACTGGAACAGGTGAAACTGTAAACAGGAGTCAGTGGTCTGCCACTAGCAAGTTGTACTACTGAATATATATGTGAGGAGGTGCACGGGGAGAGACTGCAACACAATATATACACGGGCACCTTGACTTTGATCCACAGTAATATGCACAATATAAATGTATAAATGACTGAACAACACTGCCAATATAGAAAGTCTCTTGAAGTAATCCGGCATGAGATAACACAGTCAATGGTGGCAGTAGAGTCAGCAGATAGTACACTCCAGAGGAGAACCAACACAGTCAATGATGGCAATAGACTCAGCGGATAGTACACTCCAGAGGAGAACCAACACAGTCCAGCAAGGTATGCAATACACAGCACAGTCAATGGGAAGTATGCATACCGTGGTTCAGGAGAAGGCAGTCAGACAGGAGTGCAGAGATACCTGAAGGGCAGGAGGCCAGCAGGATACAAGTCCCTGGATGGGTGAAGCAGGAGTCTAGCAGGTGCAGCGCACAGGTAGGTAGACCAGCAGGGAACACAGGAAGGCGTGAAGAGCGGATCAGCAGTAGATGGATGAGTAGCGCTGAGAAGTAACAGCAGCGGGTCTCTGCGGGAACACGGAGGTAACCAATAGCAACCAGCAGGTGCAGTAACGATGGGACACCGGAGCAGAGTTGAACTGGAACAGATGATCACGGAGAGTAGCGGGTAGCAATAGTGGCGGCAGACTCAAGGAAACACGGTAGAGTAGACAAGGACTGAAGACTGAAGCGCACAGAGGCAGCGGATAGGAATCAGCTAAACAGTCACGATGAAACACAGACGGGTTGCAGGTTGAAGACTGTAGTGCACGGAGGCAGCGGGTAGGAATCAGCTAGCAGTCACGATGATGAAACACAGACGAGTTGCAGGCTGGAGTCTGTAGTGCACGGAGGCAGCGGATAGGAATCAGCTCACAGTCTTGATGATGAACAGGTGAGTAGATGTGGAGAGTGGCTGAAGTGCACGGAGGCAGCGGATAGGGATCAGCTCATAGTCACACTGATATGAGATAGAGTTGAAGTGGTATAGAAGACTGTAGTGCACGGAGGCAGCGGATAGGAATCAGCTCACAGTCTTGATGATGAACTTGATGGTAGAAGTGGTATGGGAACCACAGGAGTAGAAGTGGTTTGGAAACCACAGAGGTAGAAGTGGTTTGGAAACCACAGGAATCAGCAGCGCTGAATACACGAGGAAACACAGGAACACCTTCAGAGACTCATGGGGAATGAGACTCCAAGATCAGGCAATGTGGTGATGACCACAGGTGCTTAATATAGGGAGGTTGCCTGATCTGCCAATTAAGTTAAAGGAACATACACTGGAGGTATAGAAAGGGCTGCGCATGCGCAGTCCCTCAGGATGGAGGACGGCCACGGTTCCTAAATGTCCGGGAAGAAGCACTCACAGTCCGGTGAGTGACAACACTACACTTGAAAGCTTGAGTCTTTCAATAAAAAAGTAACTGTCCATTGCACGAATATTTGCAACAGGGACAATTTTAGGGTTAAGAAAGTCAACTAATAACACTTCGACGCTGTCTGTCTTTATAAACACTACACTTGGAAGTTGGAGGAGGTATTGTGGCCCCGGCACCAAATTTACTACCGGGGCCACTTCACTGTGCAGTCCATATTTAGGTGTATCAGATATTAAACAACGGTGACAGTTGATGCCCAATTTTTTAATTATATTGTTGGCGCTGTAAGAAATTGTGTTCCGGGCACACCACACTACGCAGTCCATACCCTTTTTTGGTGAAATTCTGACCCGTGGAGGGTTTTTTAATTATATTGTGGCCTCAGTACAAAATTGTGTACAGGGGCCATCACACTACGCAGTCCATACCCTTTTTTGGTGGAATTCTGACCCGTGCAGGGTTTTTTAATTATATTGTGGCCTCGGTACCAAATTGTGTACCGGGGCCACCACACTACGCAGTCCATACCCTTTTTTGGTGGAATTCTGACCCGTGGAGGGTTTTTTAGTTATATTGTGGCCTCGGTACCAAATTGTGTACCGGGGCCACCACACTACGCAGTCAAGATAGATAGATGCGTATCATAGATAAAGTACATTCAGTGGTGTGGGGCAAATTGAAAAATATTCAAAATGCACTGACATTATCAAAAACAAGAGGTTTTCACACGCTGAAACTCCAACATGTATATGATGGAGAGGATGGAGGAGCAGCCGTATGTGCAGTGTAATGCAGACCTGTTGAAGGTTTTTTATATATTTTATTGTGGTGCCCAGTGCCCACTACTCTACGCAGTCCAGATACTATTTTTGGGTGTAATTCTGACCTGTTGAAGGTTTTCTATATATTATATTGTGGTGGCCAGTGGCCAGTCCTCTATGCAGTCCAGATACTATTTTTGGGTGTAATTCTGACCTGTTGAAGGTTTTCTATATATTATATTGTGGTGGCCAGTGGCCAGTCCTCTATGCAGTCCAGATACTATTTTTGGGTGTAATTCTGACCTGTTGAAGGTTTTCTATATATTTTTTATTGTGGTGCCCAGTGCCCACTACTCTACGCAGTCCAGATACTATTTTTGGGTGTAATTCTGACCTGTTGAAGGTTTTCTATATATTATATTGTGGTGGCCAGTGGCCAGTCCTCTATGCAGTCCAGATACTATTTTTGGGTGTAATTCTGACCTGTTGAAGGTTTTCTATATATTTTTTATTGTGGTGCCCAGTGCCCACTACTCTATGCAGTCCAGATACTATTTTTGGGTGTAATGCAGACCTGTTGAAGGTTTTCTATATATTATATTGTGGTGGCCAGTGGCCAGTCCTCTATGCAGTCCAGATACTATTTTTGGGTGTAATTCTGACCTGTTGAAGGTTTTCTATATATTTTTTATTGTGGTGCCCAGTGCCCACTACTCTACGCAGTCCAGATACTATTTTTGGGTGTAATGCAGACCTGTTGAAGGTTTTCTATATATTTTTTATTGTGGTGCCCAGTGCCCACTACTCTACGCAGTCCAGATACTATTTTTGGGTGTAATTCTGACCTGTTGAAGGTTTTCTATATATTATATTGTGGTGGCCAGTGGCCAGTCCTCTATGCAGTCCAGATACTATTTTTGGGTGTAATTCTGACCTGTTGAAGGTTTTCTATATATTTTTTATTGTGGTGCCCAGTGCCCACTACTCTATGCAGTCCAGATACTATTTTTGGGTGTAATGCAGACCTGTTGAAGGTTTTCTATATATTATATTGTGGTGGCCAGTGGCCAGTCCTCTATGCAGTCCAGATACTATTTTTGGGTGTAATTCAGACCTGTTGAAGGTTTTCTATATATTTTTTATTGTGGTGCCCAGTGCCCACTACTCTACGCAGTCCAGATACTATTTTTGGGTGTAATGCAGACCTGTTGAAGGTTTTCTATATATTATATTGTGGTGGCCAGTGGCCAGTCCTCTATGCAGCCCAGATAGTATTTTTGGGTGTAATTCAGACCTGTTGAAGGTTTTCTATATATTATATTGTGGTGGCCAGTGGCCAGTCCTCTATGCAGTCCAGATACTATTTTTGGGTGTAATTCTGACCTGTTGAAGGTTTTCTATATATTATATTGTGGTGGCCAGTGGCCAGTCCTCTACGCAGTCCAGATAGAGGTGTATCAGATATTAAACAATGTTGACTGTTGCTGCAAAAATTTTAAATAATATTGTGGGGAACACTACACTACGCAGTCCATAAACTTTTTGGGTGGAATTCAGACCTGTGTAGGGTTTTTTAATAATATTGTGGTGACCCACTCCTCTACGCAGTCCAGGTACATTTATTGGTGCGAATCATACAAGTTGATGGTTTTCTTATTATATATATTGTGGTGACCCACTCCTCTACGCAGTCCAGGTACATTTATTGCTGCGAATCATACAAGTTGATGGTTTTCTTATTATATATCTTGTGGTGACCCACTCCTCTACGCAGTCCAGATACATTTATTGGTGCGAATCATACAAGTTCAGGGTTTTTAATATATATTGTGGTGACCCACTCCTCTACGCAGTCCAGGTACATTTATTGGTGCGAATCATACAAGTTCAGGGTTTTTAATATATATTGTGGTGACCCACTCCTCTACGCAGTCCAGGTACATTTATTGGTGCGAATCATACAAGTTGATGGTTTTCTTATTATATATATTGTGGTGACCCACTCCTCTACGCAGTCCAGAAAGATACCTCGTTGCAACGTTTTGGACTAATAACTATATTGTGAGGTGTTCAGAATACACTGTAAATTAGTGGAAATGCTTGTTATTGAATGTTATTGAGGTTAATAATAGCGTAGGAGTGAAAATAAGCCCAAAAACTTGATTTTTAAACTTTTTATGTTTTTTTCAAAAAAAATCCGAATCCAAAACCTTAAATCCGAACCAAGACCTTTCGTCAAGTGTTTTGCGAGACAAATCCGAACCCCAAAAATAATGAAAATCCGGATCCAAAACACAAAACACGAGACCTCAAAAGTCGCCGGTGCACATCCCTAGTCTTAAGTGCCCCGGGCCTCCAGAGCCTTATTCCAGCTCTGACAATACTGTAGTGGTTCTTGCATTGATTCAATTACCTGCCTTCTACCTTGCACTGTTCCCATTCTCAGATCACTTTGTAGAACTTATGGCCAGCCCCCATTGCACTGATAATATCATTAATCCTTTCTCCTTTGCACTTACTATATCACCAGCAAACCCTTGGAATAGCTCTCCCCTTCACTTATACCATTGTCTGCAAACCCTCCCTGTACGTTAGTAATTCAAACCACCACCAATCATTGGGCACATTTAGGGCTCTTACACAATTGTTACAAAAGAAGTGTTTTCTTGCAGATGCTTGAAGCATTTCACCTTTGTGGTGATCGCACTGGATAGCCATTTATTATAAGGATTATTTTTAATGCATTTTTTAAGCACACAGTACACATTTTTCTATATTAAAGAGAGAGATTTGACTGGTAGTTTGCATCTCATGACGACAAAGGAAGATACAATAGTGTGGTGAGGTGCTCATATGCTGCTCTCTGATCAAATAGGATTCTGCCAACATGTTTCGTAATAGTTAAACTTATTAAACAATGTCAGATATGTTTCCATGAAGGGACTTTTGGAAGGATGTGTTAGTAGGCAACTAAACAAGTTTGAGCACAGAGTCATAAACCAGTCGCAGATAATGCAAAAGTCATGTATTTTTATATCACAGGACTGACAGCCTTTTTCCTGCATTGCTTTAGTAATGACCCACTGTATATTAAATCATCACATCTAGGTTTTCCTAAATGTTACTACAACCAAATTCCAGTAGTTCTAAACCCCGCCTACTTTTGTGTTGGCCCCACCCACAGTTTATGTGGCCCTACCCACATGAGGCCACTTCAAGAATTTTTTCTCGGGCCACTTTAAGTTTCCAATCCGCCCGTTTGCATAGGCAGGAAGTGAACTGTAAAAGAACTGCTACAAACACCAATTTAATGTAAAGTGTACAAGAGGGTCATCATGGGTTGTCAATAGAGTTGAAAGCAGCAGAGAGGTCCAGGAGGAGAAATATGGAGACTTCACCCTTAGGCTAATTTCATTTATAATTTTAGTGAGGGTAGTCTCAGTGCAATGTCGAGGATTGAGTGAGGGGAGACAAAGCAAAATAAGTGGTTGTACAAAAGTCGATCAAGTAGTTTGAAGGCAAAGTGAAGGAGAAAAATAGGGTTGTAGTTGGAGCGAGGTGCTGGGTCAAGAAATGGTTTCTTTAGGACTGGTGAGATAATTTCATCTAAATTTAATATTTTGTTTTATATAGGTTCCATTCACTCTCCTCTCACCTCTGATGGTTTTCCAAATTCAGTTCCGCACATTAACAACTTCAACTGCTAATTTGAGTACATAATTATCAGAAAGAATGAGAATGAAGTATAGACACGTATTCATTAGTACAGCAGTTGCAACCCTAATTGGTAAACTGTGTTACATAATTAGTTAACATTAATGTTTTCTTTGAAACAGGTGTTAGCTTTTGCAGCAAGTGAATAGGACACTGTTTTTCCGATGCATGAATGTAATTCTAGCTGTGGTTCATACATTTATGCACACTTACATTTATTTTAAGCTGGACAAGTATAGTTTACAAGCTGCATGACTCTTCTTTGCACATGAAAGTTGCAGGACCATAATATGAAAATATTCATATTATTTACATTTGGGGGTGTATTATCCCATGTAGGCAAATGGCTCCAGTAGAAAACTCCTCTATTAAAATATCTACCTACATGTAGTGCCTATTCACATTTATTACCTGTGTCATATGACTCGTTTTAAACATTGTTTGGCGTATCTGGGATATGGCCTAATTTGTCCTAATTTTTTCCATTAGGAATGTGAACTATGGTTTTATTTGATGGAAAAAATAACTATTAGTAAAGTAAAACCTATTTGTCTGGTTTCTATTACTGGTTATGCAGAGCTGACTGGGAATGAACATGAAGTCCAGCCTACTAAGACTATAGGACATTTCCTTTCACCCTTAATTCTTTTTATTTTTTCTGTTTTTCTCCTAAAAATCTAGTGGCTTTAGCCTCATATATATGGGCAGCACAGTGGCCTAGTGTTTAGCATTTTTCTGCCTCACAGCACTGGGGTCATGAGTTCGATTCCCGACCATGGCCTTATCTGTGTGCAGTTTGTATGTTCTCCCTGTGTTTGCGTGGGTTTCCTCCGGGTGCTCCGGTTTCCTCCCACACTCCAAAAACATACAGGTAGATTAATTGGCTGCTATCAAAATTGACACTAGTCTCTCCCTCTCTCTCTGTCTGTGTGTTAGTGTGTGTCTATATTCGGGAATTTAGACTGTGAGCTCCAATGGGGCAGGGACTGATGTGAATGAGTTCTCTGTACAGCACTGCGGAATTAGTGGCGCTATATAAATAAATGATGATGATATATGTCTTAAAGAATGAGGGGTCATCGTAACATGTGTTACTTTGCTGAAAAATCCATGCGGCCCCCTAAAAGAAAAGGATGCATCTTTGCTAACATAGGCATAAATTACACATGGATTGTGTTTATTTAATTTCTAAATTATATTTATTAATGGCGTTAGATGCAATACAACAGTGATACACAATACTTAACCAAACGTCACTCAATATGAAACAGACATAAAAGAGATGCCAATGGAGAATAACATTGTGCAAACTTGTAAGCAGGCGAACTTGTCTAAAACCAAAACCTTGTGAGGAAATTAGTCGATGCCAGCAGTTTTAATTAAGTTAAAAACAGAGAGGGGAGGGGATGGTGTAAAGTAGTTAGTGGAGGAGTCCACTCTGGAGTCGCCTAGAACAGAAACCATGAGTAAAAGCAACTAAATGAAAAGAGAGAGGGGCAAAGAATGTCTATGGAAAGAGACCCTGAGAAGCCAGATTTTGCAGAAGGAAGAAGAAATTCTCAAAATGCTCGTCATCAAATCCATTTGATACTTTTGTCACGTTCGGTTTATGACTCGGAGTAAGGATATGGGGTTCGGTTTTCTCCATGCCACAGCAACTAGGCAAGTGATAGAATTGAGGATATGGGGCCTGATACATTAAGGATCTTAACTTAAGAAACGTCTTATTTCAGTCTCCTGGACAAAACCATGTTACAATGCAAGGGGTGCAAATGAGCGTTCTGTTTTGCACATAAGTTAAATACTGACTGTTTTTTCATGTAGCACACAAATACTTGATAGCTTATTTGTACACTGAAATTTAAAGTTGATATTTGTGAAATTTGTGAAAAACAGTCAGTATTTAACTTATGTGCAAAACAGAATACTAATTTGCACCCCTTGCATTGTAACATGGTTTTGTCCAGGAGACTGAAATAAGACGTTTCTTAAGTTAAGATGCTTAATCAGGCCCATAGTCCCTATTGCCTCCTCTCCCGGAATTTAATGTCATTTTTTTTCCTTCTAACAATCTCCCCCAAATTCCAATCAATGCTAGCATTTTGCTTGACCCACAGAGAATAATCCAAAACTGTGGGAAAGGAAGGAGTGTTTGGGAAAAAAATCTCTTCCACATGCACACTACCACCTTTCATGTCTTACTATGTATTTTATAATGAATGGCACATCCAGACAAAGGTAAACATTCTCCATAAAGTTCTGCATAATATGTTGGTGCTATATAAATAACTGGTAATAATAATAATGTTAAGAATAATACTAGAGTATAAAACAATGGCAGGACAGAGACCTACTATAATGAGTGGTCAGCTAGTTGGTAGTATGCCAGAAAACACTCTTCAGATACTGCTGAGATGGAGGCCTGTCTCCAAAAATATTATATTAGCATCTAGCATCCCATTGAAGTAGAGTACATGTCAACGCCCACAGTAGAATGATCAAAGAAAATTCATATAAACTTTTTTTCGTTTGTATATGGTCCATACCAGAGTGCACTCCATTTACTCAACTCCCTCAAACTCATGCTGGTGGAACTGTGGCTGCAGGGCACTCTGTCCCACATAACTTTCCCAAGATATAAGATGTAAGATGTCCAAGACTTAATAAGCAGGAAGTACAACTTCTACCAAACCTCTGCTTATATGTCCAATTTCAGATATCTCAATGCGTACTTGGAAACTTTTAGGCCACACTTTCCCAAACCACCCACTGAACCCCTCCGCTCCCCCATATTACAAGCATAATCCATGGCTGCCCCAACCGATTTTCATGCGTCTGGAGTACGTGGACTGGGCATCTTGACTTATAAAACCACAAATATACTAACAACTGCTGTGTCTCCCTTTCCCTCTCTTAGTCTGAAATCTTTTATGATCAATCTATGGCAAGTGAACCTCTTCCCCCCTGAATTGATGCAATTAGTTTCTTACAAGATTTTTCTCTGACCAAAACCTTATATTACTTCTGTTTATATGTACCCCTGTCCCTTTTTCTCAGTTAAAAAAAAAATCATCTGAAAAAACCCCAATGGCAGGAATCTTCAAAGTTTGGCTATGGTAATATCTAAAAATAATCTTGTGTGCCCCACTATGAATGAAAGCAATATTGTTAAAAGGTATATTACCAAAAATAATTTTAACTGGTAATAACAGGGTATTGTACTTTGAAGGAAGTACCTCTGGACCTAGATAAGCTTCCTTCAAGTAATCTAGGCCCTGTTGTTTCTGAGCTTTTCAGGGAAATAATGGGCAATCGAGAGAATGGTCAGAGCCAGGCAAAGGTCAGGGCAGGCAGCAATCCTAATGAATTTCACTCTGATCATGGCCTCAGGGGCTTACCGATTTGGGAGGGGGCCGAGTCAGGGGACTTATTAAGGGAGAAGTTCTCTTTGAGGGCATCAGATAATCCCTCTTGTTGTGGGGATCTAAGGAGGAAGCAACTTGTGTAAACTCCATGAGGACTGCTTTCTAGGGAGCTTGGAAAGGTCAAAGGGGAAGCGACACATCTGAATGATCTGTCCATGTGAATGGGTACACATCAGCACTTTGAAAAGAGAAAGGAGTCTAGAAAATATAATCAATGTAGAAGTAAATTTTATGAGTGTGGGAGTAAAATGTGTAATGTGTTTCTTCATGGGAATTGCACATTTTGCACTTTCATAAATGACCCTTGATATGAGTATTACCTCAAATCAATACTTTTTTTGTTCCACTTAAGTATAACATTTTTCCGAAGACATGCATTTCCAGAGTGAGTTCTAAACTATGTATATTTAAATTTGTTTATGTAATGTGTTTAAATATTTGCATGCTTTAACTTCTTTTACTTTGGATATGTAGTTCAGAAACAGGAGGGGTGGTAGGGAAGATGTGTGTATTATAAGGAATAATTTACCCTATTATAAATATATTGTGCCTACAGCCTCCTGCTTTTTTATGGTCATGGAACTCCTCAGTACTTTTTAATATCCTTATAATTTACAGTATAGGGTGCATTATTCTATATAGTGTTTTGATTTATGTTACAGCAAACTATATAAGCTGAACCCAATGCCGGTGTCATCTGATTGTTACTTTTGTTAATTTTAAACTTGGTCAATTTTTCTCTGGTATATTTTTCAAGTTTTATCTCCAGTTTTCTCTCTCTTTCACTGATTCCTCTTCATGTTTTCTCTGATCGGAAGACAGTGTCTTGATGACAGGGTAATTATTACCATTACACTTTTACACTTTATATTATCTCCAGCTGCCTGATACATAAGGTCTCAGGACAAATATATTCTAACTTTGTACAAGTCTCCTTCAAATCTGTTCATATAGATTATACTATTTATGCTTATTACTATCAGCAAAAGTAATAGAAAACCACACAAAGGAAGACCATTCACAATCGATTTAAAAGTAAATGCGGACACTTTTATTCAAAACAGAGGATTATATACCTTCTAACCGGGTTTAATTGACTTCTACAATGGCAGCAAACATCAGTTGGTTAATCCCTATTTCTGCATAGTTTGAACAAGAAAAGAGGACACAGGTATAGTTGTATTGTATTTCAAAATAAAATATTAATAAAAACTTAGGGATGGGCAGTGTGCATCCATGGAGAAGTCAAGGAAACCTGATTATCAGGTACATAATTCTCTGTTTCCTCTTCTTCCTCCATGGCAGCACACATCAATGGGTGATACCCAAGCAGATATGGATACAGAGAATGGACAGTCCAGAGAGGCAAAAACATTGGGAGGAGTCTGTTCTCAGCAGATGGGCGAATAGTAAGGGGGGAAAACCAGAATCTCCGGGGGCGTGCCAGAAGGCAGGGAAGGGGAAGACTACATGTACATCTAAGGGGCCCAAATCTGATGAAATATGTTTTCCTTATCTATATGGTAAAGTTTTTAAAAACTGTTCTGGTGACCATCCTACTTCTTTGCAAAGTTTCTCAATTGATGCAGGCTCTTTTTCTGGCCACTATGTAGACATCGCCCTTGTGGAATGTGCGCTAATCCCTTATGGTAATAAGTCGTTTAATCTTATAGGCTTCTTGTATACATGGTCTGATTCATCTTGCAATGGATCAGACCATGTATGCTGCTTTTCCTCACTTCCAGAGGGCTCAACATCGATCTTAAAATTGGCCCCTTTTAGAGGGGTCCAGCTGCTGGACCCCTCTAAAAACACCCCTGCCCTTATTGCCTTATACCGTTTCCTCTGTTCCTCCTGTAGCTGTTTGTCCTTTTATTTTATCTCCCATCAGCACAAATAATTGCTTTGTTATTTTGTCCTGTTTAGATAGATCTCAACTTGGTGTTATACTGCTGAATATTTGGTTATTTAAATCCCATTCTCCTGGGTGTATCATCTGGTGGCTGAGGAAATCTGCTGCCACATTGTTGACTCCTTGTCACGGGCACTAGGAGTCTTTGCCCAGGATATCACCAGATGATGTTCTTACCAGAGTAATATAGCTGGTACTATGGTCCTCTGGTAGCAGGGTGACAACGGAACAGGAGAATCAGTAGATGGTGAGAGAATGCTCAAGGAAAGTCTATGACTAGCAGCAACTGGTAATGACTTAGATGTATGAACACGACGAACCAGATGGACAAGTAAACATGAGGAGAGTCAGTGGTCTGCGTACAGCAAGTTGTACCACTGCTATAGTGAGGAGGAATGTCCAGGAGTAGAGAGGAGGTAGTGAAAGTCAGTGGTCTGCGTATGGCAAGTTGTACCACTGTCTATAGTGAAGGAATGGGTTCCAGGTGCAAGTAGGTAACGGAGAAGTCAGTGGTCTGCGTACAGCAAGTTGTACCATTGCTTATGTGAGAGGACACTTGAAACTGGTGCCAATGGGAAACAGGAGTCAGTGGTCTGCGTTCAGCAAGTTGTACCACTGCTATGTATATGTGAGGAGGGGCACGAGGAGATGAATGGAATACAGAGGATACACGGGGGGCACACGGAACTTGATCCCACGATGATAACCACAATACAATAATAACTGACAAGCGCTGCTTGAAGTATACAAAGTCACTATAGAGATCCAGGTAATAGGAAACAAAGTCAATAGTAACAATAGCTTCAGTAAATGGAAGACTCCGGAGATGAACACAACACAGTCCAGACGGATATGCAATACAATAGCAAAGTCAATGGAAAGTATGCATACCGCGGTTCAGGAGAGCAGGCTGTCAAGGAGAAGTGCAGGGCTACCTGAACGGCTGAACGCCGGCAGGAGAAGAGACCACTGGAGGATGGAAGCGGTAATCAGGTTGGTGCAGCGCACAAAAGGTAACCGGTAATCAAAGGAGCAATACTCAGGAAGCAGTAGTAAGTAAAACTGGAAACATGATGAACACGGGAGAGTTGAGGCTGTCTGGTATCCGGCAGTAGTAGCGGAGGGGAGACACGCTGAACACAGGAGAGTAGAGGCGGTCTGGAATCCGGCAGGAGTAGCAGATAGGAATCAGTGGAGAGCTGACACGATGAACACAGGAGAGTTGAGACGGTCTGGAACCCGGCAGTAGTAACGGAGGCAGCGGAGAGCAGACACGCTGAACACAGGAGAGTTGAGGCGGTCTGGAATCCGGCAGCAGTAGCAGATAGGAATCAGCTGAGTGCAGACACGATGAACACAGGAGAGTTGAGACGGTCTGAGATCCGACAGCAGTAGCAGATAGGAATCAGCTGAGTGCATACACGATGAACACAGGAGAGTTGAAGTGGTCTGGAAACCACAATCGTAGTAGACAGGAATCAGCTGGAGCTGAATACACGAGGAAACACAGGAACACCTTCAGAGGCTCATGGGGAATGAGACTCCAAGATCAGGCAACTAGGTAATGATCACAGGTGGTTTAAATAGGGAGGGTTGCCTGATCATCCAATTAATTAAAAGCAACAGGTACTGAAGGTTTCATAAGGGCTGCACATGCGCAGACCCTCAGGATGGCGGACGGCCACGGTTCCTGAACACAGGAGAAATGGCACTCACAGTCCGGTGAGTGACACTCCTGCTCTATGCACTGCTGTCAACCCTTGTAGATTCATTTGCACAAACAATAGCAGAGGTCTTCCTTCTTGCATCAATACTTTGCTTCTCGTGCCTCCTTGAGATACAACCAATTGTCTAATTGTATCATGACTTGTTTCTTTTAGGGATGCTCAGGCTCGGTTCTCCTCCAAACATCCCAAATCAGAGTACCAAGCCAAGCCAACTCGGTGCTTTCCCGCGTCTTCGGGAACTGAAATCGAGGCAAAACTTCAATGTCACGTTGTTGGATCTCGCGGTCTTTGGATTCCTCCCTGGAGATCCAGCACCTTTTTGTCAGACAATAACAGGAGGGATAGCAGCGTTCTTATTAGCCTCCAGTGAAATTGCTCAGCGCCATTGCTCACATAGAAACAGGAGGGGTGGCAGTGTTCTTGTCAGTCTCCAGTGCCATTGCTCTGTGCCATTGCTCAAACAGAAACAGGAGGGGTGGTAGTGTTCTTTTCAGTCTCCAGTGACATTGCTCTGTGCCATTGCTCACACAGAAACAGGAGGGGTGGTAGTGTTCTTGTCACTCTTCAGTGCCATTGCTTTGTGCCATTGCTCACACAGAAACAGGAGGGGTAGCAGTGTTCCTGTTACTCTCCAGTGCCATTGCTCACACAGAAACAGGAGGGGTAGCAGTGTTCTGGTCACTCTCCACTCTCCAGTGCCATTGTACAGAGCCATTGCTCACACAGAAACAGAAGGGGCAGCATATTTCTTGTCACTCTCCAGTCTCCAGTGCCACTGCTCACAAAGAAACAGAAGGGGTAGCAGTGTTCTTGTCACTCTCCAGTCTCCAGTGCCATGGCTCAGTGCCATCATTATGGATCCAAAGAATGGTGGAGTTTTATTTTAATTACAACATATAATAGACACGTCAGACAGTACTTTACATACTGGGAGGAAAAAAGGGCAATTTGGAGACCCATGTGTTCTTGGCATTTTCCAGTCTCCAAAGCCATTGTACAGTGTTCTTGTCACTATCCAGTGCCATTGCTCACACAGAAAGAGTAGTGTTCTTGTCACTCTTCAGTCTCTTGTGCCATTGTATAGTGCCATCGCTCACACAGAAACAGAAGGGGTAGCAGTGTTCTTGTCACTCTCCAGTCTCCAGTGCCATTGCTCAGTGCCATCGTTATGGATCCAAAGAATGGTTTAGTTTTACTTTAATTACAACATATAATAGACAAAAAGGCAATTTGGAGACCCATGTACAAACTCACTTTGCAATTCCGAAGCTGCCCACCCACCAGTGTGTATTCAGAAAGAGTTTTTAGCACAGCCGGGAACCTTGTCATTGATCGACATAGGAGGCTACTTCCTAAAACTGTGTAAAAGATGCCTTTATCAAAATTGAATCCAAATTCCACAAGGAAGGCCTTTGCCGCAAATTACATCAAAGAACACAGACTTCTGTAATGGTAGATTCCAGCGTGCATGAATTAATTCTGTGTGAGGAGGATGTACACACTGATGGTGAAGATGATGACAACAACATCTTGCCACTTTACAGTCATGGCCAAAAGTTTTGAGAATGACAGAAATATTATTTTTCACAAAGTCTGCTGCCTCAGTTTTTATTATGGCAATTTGCATATACACCAGAAAGTCATGAATAGTGATCAGATGAATTGCCATGACAATGAACTTTATCCTAAAAACAACATTTCCACTGCATTTCAGCCCTGCCACAAAAGGACCAGCTGATATCAGGTCACAGCTGACATTTCTGCCACACAGCAGTGGCAGAAAAAAAAACTGGTGCAAGATGGAATGGTCCTTAGATCCTCCCACCCACCCTTCTGTTAAATATTAAAAAAAGACATGCACAGTTTACCAAACCAAGCACTTCGGCAACAAGGAGTGCAAATTTGGTGGCTGAAGTGCTTCGTTTGTTTGGGCCCCCACAAAATAAGCTACCAAGCTGCCTTAAGCCCAGCAGTACTGTCAATGAACTCTACAGTCATGGCCAAAAGTTTTGAGAATGACACAAGTATTGGTTTTTCCGAGGTTGCTGCTTCAGTGGTTTTACACCTTTTTGTCAGATATTGCTAAATAAAAATAAAATTACAAGCATTTCATAGGTGTCAAATGCTTTTATTGACAATACTATATTTGCAGTATTGACAATAATATTTGTGTCATTCTAAAAACATGACTATACAAATTCTATTGCAGCTGCTATCAGTCTCAGCACTTTCTAACAGTCCTCTGCTGTTCTTCATTGTAGAACTCTCACTGTTGTGTCTAAATGTATGACTCGAAATGTTGTGTTCTGTGTTGGAAGTAATTGACACTTCTGTTTGTTTATCAACCACCCATATTCTGTCAAAACCCGCAACACTCTCTTTGACTCTTAACACTTATTCCCTTGCTGTTTCCAATATAAGTATTTATCTGGCCATAGGAATTTTCTTTCGTAAATGTTCTTGGGAATGTTGACAGCCTGAAATATAAGTATTTGAACAGAAAATGCTTATTGAAAATCACAAATCTCCAAAAAATGTTATGTCTATCGGCATATGGAGGTACGCATCCTTCAGATATACTGGCATTAAATAACATCCTACTTCCATGGCTAATCAGACTGACTAAAGCTACTCCAGCTTGATTTCCGTGTGTGTGTGTGTATATCTATATCTATATCTATATCTATATCTATATCTATATCTATATATATATATATATATATATATATAAATTATATCTATATACATAAATATATATCTATATACATAAATATATATCTATATACATATATATATATATATACATCAAGTCCATAAATATTGGGATATCGACACAATTCTCATATTTTGGGCTCTATACACAACCACAATGTATTTGAAATGAAACTAACAAGATGTGCTTTAACGGAAGACTTTCAGCTTTAATTTGAGGGCATTTACATCCAAACCAGGTGAACAGTGTAGGAAGTACAACGGTTTCTATATGTGCCTCCCACTTTTTAAGGGACCAAATGTAATGGGACAAACTAAACAATCCTACATCAAACTTTTTAATACTTTGTTGCAAATCCTTTGCAGTCAATTACAGCCTGAAGTCTGGAACGCATAGATATCACCAGACGCTGGGTTATATCCCTGGTGATGCTCTGCCAGGCAAATGTCTTCAGTTCCTGCTTGTTATTGGGGCATTTTCCCTTCAGTTTTGTCTTCATCAAGTGAAATGCATACTGAATCGGATTGAGGTCAGGTGATTGACTTGGCCATTGCATAACATTCCACTTGTTAGCCTTAAAAACTCTTCGGTTGCTTTTGCAGTATGCTTCGGATCATTGTCCATCTGCATTGTGAAGCGCCGTCCAATGAGTTTTGAAGCATTTGACTGAATATGAGCAGATAATATTGCCCAAAACACTTCAGAATTCATCCTGTTGCTTTTGTCAGCAGTCACATCATCAATAAATACAAGGGAACCAGTTCCATTGGCAGCCATACATGCCCACACCATGACACTACCACCACCATGCTTCACTGATGAGGTGGTATGTTTTGGATCATGAGCAGTTCCTTTCCTTCTCCATACGCTTCTCTTCCCATCACTCTGGTACAAGTTGATCTTTGTCTCATCTGTCCATAGGATGTTGTTCCAGAACTGTAATGGCTTTTTTAGATGTTGTTTGGCAAACTCTAATCTGGTCTTCCTGTTTTTGTGGCTCACAAATGGCTTACATCTTGTGGTGAACCCTCTATCTTCACTTGATTTTTGACTTTGACACATATACACCTACCTCCTGGAGAGTGTTCTTGATTTGCACAACTGTTGTGAATGGGTTTTTCTTCACCAGGGAAAAAATTCTTCTGTCATCCACCACAGTTGTTTACCGTGGTTTTCCAGGTCTTTTGGTGTTGCTGAGCTCTCCGGTGCGTTCTTTCTTTTTAAGACTGTTCCAAACAGTTGATTTGGCCACACCTAATGTTTTTGCTATCTCTCTGATGGGTTTGTTTTGATTTTTCAGCCTAATGATGGCTTGCTTCATTGACAGTGACAGCTCTTTGGATCTCATATTTAGTCGACAGCAACAGATTCCAAATGCAGATGTCACACCTAGAATCAACTCCAGACCTTTTACCTGCTTAATTGATGATGAAATAACGAGGGAATAGCCCACACATGTCCATGAAATAGGTTTTGAGTTGATTGTCCCATTACTTTTGGTCCCTTAAAAAGTGGGAGGCACATATAGAAACCATTGTAATTCCTACAACGTTCACCTGATTTGGATGTAAATACCCATCAAATTAAAGCTGAAAGTCTGAAGTTAAAGCAAAGCACATCTTGTTAGTTTCATTGCAAATCCATTGTGGTGGTGTATAGAGCCCAAAATATGAGAATTGTGTCGATGTCCCAATATTTATGGACTTGACTGTATATATATATATATATATATATATATATATATATATATATATATATACATATATATATATATATATATATATATATATATATATATATATATATATCTATATATACATATCTATATATATATATATACTGGTTGTGTCCCCTTGAATCTAGATTCATGTGGGGTCCTCTGCTGCTCTTGTTCAGTATGAAATCTTGTAAAAAGAAACCCCTCTTTCTCTGTACTTTTGGTACCTCACATATAAAGCCCCTTGTTCTAGAAGAATATCCAAACTTTCCTTTATCGATATCATCTCCTTCCATTGCCATGGGTGAGGAGATTTATAAAACAAGTCACTTGGTGGGTGTTCCCTAAACTCCAGCTTGTGCCCGTTTCTCCACTAGCTTCTTGTGGTATTTATCCAAGTTCTGATAAATTTTGCTAGTCTGCCTCCTATATTTGTGTTTTCTGATTGGCAGACATCTCTGTCATCATTGTGAAAAAAGTCTGAAAGCTCCTCAAAACTCCTTATTCTTTTACTGTCTAAAATTTTGCCTAGAGGTGCTAGTCTGATATCTCGTAGTTTTTTTCTGGCCTGTAAATCTCCCCTCTCTAAACTCTGGTGAATTTCCTATCACTGATCTTCCAATATACTGCCTGCTGACGGTCTTGAAGTAGCCAGGTTGATTTTCTTCCAGACATTTTCGGAATTTTTCTCTGAACAAATACTCTCCTCCAAATTGGAGCAAAACTAACTTTTCCTATTACTGGGTGCCCATCACTAATGGACACAGCCTTAATGGCCTCCTCCCTGCCATCGCTTAGGCCATGCACCTTGCAGGGAATCTAATTGTGTCCATAGATGCCTTGCATATAAACTCCTTTGCTACCAACATATCTTGTACTATGTAAAGCAGTTCACCTCTTTTGATCCCATGTTGGATGCACTTTTCCAATTCATTTCCCAAACTCTTAAAGCTCTTAATGTCACAGCTGTAGCTACTGCTGGCCTTAGCGCTGCTCCTGTTCCTATATGCACTCTTCTTCATATCCATTCCATCTTTCAATGTATTTTCATCTTCTAAAGGAATGGTTGTCTTTTGTATCCTCTATTTCAAAAGAATCACATGCGGCTCAATTGTTATTATTAAACATTCTTCTATCTGGATGTTTCCATTCCTCCAGAATACCTCCCTTCACTACTTTGTTCAGAGGAAATATTCTGGAGTTCCTTTTTGACTCTTTAAACAGCACATCCGAGGCTGCTGTCTTTCTCTCACATCCTCAATATCCATCACTTTATAGACAGATTTTTATAATTTATATACCAAGTCTGAACTAAAGTTACATTCTTCAGACACAGCCACTGACTCTCCATCTAAATCCTCTGATAATTCTGACTGGACTACTTGAATTTCTCCTGATTGAGACCTATACTCCTTGCTAATTACTGAACGTGTCCTCTTGAGTCTTATTTGTTTTAAATCGTCCTTAGATATAATGGTGTCAGGTACTGCTGCCTTCATCTAAATTTAAATTAAATACATTTAAAGCTCTGCCATGTGGGGAGAAGGGTGCTGTGGCTCACTCACAGTACAGTTAGGACATCATTTTTCAGTGTATTCTTCAGGAAAAGCTTTATCACATATTGGACAATTTAGTACTTTCTGTTTCTTGGCTGGCTTGTCTGTAGTCTTTGCTATAGCCCCTCCTTATATATCAATGGGAGATTCCCTAACATCACACAGAAACCCTGTGGCTGGGTACAAACCACAGAAAATTTCTCCTAATGCAATATTATTAATGATTTTACTAACAACTGGAAAAAAAGGCCCCGATTAGTATGCTGATTAATGTGCACATACTATACACATTTTACAAGATTTAACTTCAGATATGTGCTCTTCATCTGTAATAACATCGACTGAAAGGATTGTGACTCTGCACACTTTCTAGAGATATATTGGACACTGCCGGTCGTGAGTGCATACACATAAATGAAACGTTATTGTTCCATCATTGAATGAGATTTTTAGTCTGGTTTAAAAATTAGATGCTGTGCTTTGGAGCAGTAATCGTTCCTCGTTGTAGTGTACACACTAATGCGATGTCAGGCCGAACTTTCATTTATCGTGTGATTGGCCCGATAATTGGCTGAAAAACCTGTAGTGTGTACCCAGCCTAGAGACTAATTTTCCATCTTGCACCTCAACGGTAAAACAGCAACATTTTTCTGGACTAACCAGCGCCCCATAATTCTTTGCGCTCCTTGCTGTGCACGTGACTTCATATTCACATACTCCTGATCTGCCCGTCCAGACATAATGTCTAAAAATCCTGCAAAAGGCCATCAGAGAGTGCAGTTCGGTTGGAGGCGCCTCACTCAGTGGCGGATCCAGGGAGGTGGGGCGATCGGGGCCGACAGCTGCACACTGTGCAGGTCCGTTCAGCAGTGACAGTATGCTGCCCGGCTGCTCTGATTGTGTTTTAAACACAATCAGAGCAGCAGGACAGCACACTTTCACTGCTGAACGGACCTGCACATACTGTGCAGCCGCCGGCAGCCTTAGAACACAGAAAGGGGGCGGGGCCTAAATCGCCCCCCCCCTAAAATCGCCCCGGTTAGGGCAAATGTCTGGGTCCGCCCCTGGCCTCACTTACAATGAAAACAGACCCGCCACTTCTGCTCACCTCATACTCTTTAAGGTACTGCCACCAGGGACTTCAGGAGTGTAATAGTATTCTTCTTGTTTCTCCTGGTAACTTGTAACCGAGAGTAAGAACAAAATATTTGACCCTGCACTAAAACGACAGGAAAAGAAGTCACAGAAAGAGGGGAGGAACATCCTTATATACCCTCTGGGTGTGCCTTTCCCTGTACTCACTCATTAGAAGGAAGGATTACCACATCGATGTGTGCTGCCATAGTGGAGGAAGAGGAAATACTGTATATACTGTATGTGTCATTTACCCGTCTCTCTCTATATAATATCTACTGCATGTTGCTGTAGTAATATGTTGTACAGGAAGTCCTTTACAATGTACAACTAGTAGGTTCATTGTCCCACAATAAATTTATTGTCATTTAAAGTAATTTGTTCAATATATATTAGATAATATCCTACCCACTACTTTAAATATACAGAACAGGCCATATAAGTTATCAGACTGAATTTTAATGTTATCTATCTATATATTTTAAATAGATTACATAATTCAACCTTTTTATCCTTAACTTCTACAGTGGGGTAAATTATATTATAATACAACATGAGTTTGACTGATGAAAACACCCTAAAATATTAGCTATTTCATTTATTTTGAACTGAATATAAATGAAACCCTCCTTTCTGGCCAGAGGATCTCAGGTGTAAATGGGCACCAAGTTGTTAGTGGACATCAGTCAGTTTCATGAAGTATAAGTGCTTTATTGAACAGCAAACAGGGAAAGCCAGTGAAATGCAAGGTCTTGAGGTTACCTCAGGCAGAATAGTCTCTAAAGTGACAGCAACCAATTGAACGTGTATTCCAAAATAGTGACACTGTGAGGCACTGTAAGCTCTGATGCAACAAAACTGTGATTCAAAATGATTGTATAGAGTCAGAACAAAAACAAGAAAATATGACAATCAAAACAGTCAAAATGAAAGCGAGAGAGAATGAAGCAAAACACACTGCAGGGGAAAAGTACAACATATAATGAAAAGAAGTACAGTACTTGCTATAAAAGCAGGAACAAATGCAAACTCAATAGTAAGTCCAAAAGAATAGCACATGCAAAATATCCAGAGCAGAGTCCAAATTACTAGACATATGGGAAATGACGAAGTCCAAATACCAAGGGACAAGACCAGGGACTCCACCACAAATGTAGGAACAAACCAGTAAGTGGTCCAGCAAAGAGAAACAGGACCGTGTACTCTCTAGATAAACTAAACAAAATGATCTGCCTCATAAACTTCACGCAGCTCACCAATGACATTCTGAATTTGGAAACTATAGGCACCTGCATAAAAAATATAGTTTAATTTCCAATTGTAAAGTACTACAGAGTATACTTGTGCTATATAAATAAATATTAAATAAATAAATAAAACAATACGTATTGGTAGAGTACATGCATTTCTGTGGCAGAAACAGGAGTAATGCCTATTGAGCAAGTAAGATAGAGGGGGATTGTGAGTTCTATAGGTGAGTGAGAGTGAGTTGGATGAGGCTGGTGAGGATCAACAGTTGTAGCTTATCAGTAAGACTGCTGCAGCAGATGGAGAATGGTAATGTTTAGAGCACTACAAGAGTAGAGGGGTCGAGAGAGTAGTACCAAAAAGAGGGACACTAACATGTAACATCCAAGCTTGAGACCCAGAGAGAGATAAAATAGAGTGGAAGGGCAGGCAAGGTGCTGACTGCAAGATACGTCTGCCACCGAGAGCAGCTAATTTGATCTGAGTGACAAATGTAACATCTATGTTAGACTTAGGGCCTGATACATATTTGCAAATAAGCACATTTGTGGGATGTAAAGATACATCTTCGTGCAAACATGGCACACTGCGTATGTGCACCAGTTACATCCATTTTTAAAAGATCTTAAAATACATTTTGCATAAACAGGGTTCAAGTTTTGGGGATGATGATTATTGTAGCATCTTTGCGCCAGACATATCTATATGCTAGATTTAAGGTTGAATGCAGCTAAAAACATAAACGCATGTGCACAATTTTAGTACTGAACCCAGCATTCAGGATAACCCGGTACAGCAAAACACTGGAAGGTCATTGAATCATGCACATTGGAACTGAGGAGAACCAAAATTGTGGAGGGCTTATTATGTGTAGGTTGTTGTCATAGGTAAAGAGTAGCTTAAACAAAAAGCCACACTTACATTGTACTGCCTTCTCCTTCAGAATTGTGGTGACTTTTTTCATGCTGCATTGTCTGGAAAGGATAGAAGGGGTTAGGTCCGGTCCTGGAACACTTGGATGGCCTCCCCTTTGTAATCAATACAGGGAGACTTTCGGGCCTCCTGGAGTATATGCCCCTTTGCTTCCAAATAAAGAAGGTGCTCCATACGCTGGTCCAGAACCACAGTTTGGAAGAGCTTGATGAAGTGGGCCATAAAGTGGGATGATTCCACAGAATACTATATCATACTACTTTTCATGGAGATGGGAGGTGAAGGAGCTTAGCTCAACTTCTTGATGGTATTTAATGTCCTCCTCCATTATGCTTTCTGTTTGGTCAGTATGCTCCTTGATAGCTGGTCACTGCCTTAATCAGATCTTGCTGGACTTTGTCATGTCCTTTATTTCAGGAAAAATCATATGAAGTCCTACTTAGTAGCTACGAGTGAGTCTTCCTCCTTCAAGTCAGAATCTGTATGGCTGGATGGGAAGTGCAGAGAGACTTGTGGAAAATCTGGCAAAATACTGTATTAATATGTGCTGGGTTTTTTTTAACGCCATTTAGCCTTGGAATTCCCTTGAATTATAGTGCTGTGGAGCTAGAGCATTTTTCATCAAATAAAACTGCTGGTAAATGGACTTTATGTTTAGAGTTACACGGCCATTCACGTGGGTTCTGTGCATGCAATCCCTACCTGTTCTTTTTTTTTTTTGTGCCTACAGCAAGTATTTGCTAGTAAAAGTTCATATCAAATACTGCAAAATGCAATAAAACAGAGTGAATATAAGACCCAACTAAGAGCTCTGCATCCCCTTGTTCTGCAGATTTGTTTTTTTCAACTTTCTTTCGTTTGGACAGAGAGGAGTATTTACTAACATTGATCAAATGTGCAAATCAAAATACAGCAACTAATCAGACATTTGGTTGGTGTGTCTAACCTGAACAAGACAGATGAAATCTAATGCTTGATTAGTTTTAATGCAAAATTGGAGTTTTGAGTAATGTTAGTAAATAACCTCAATATTTTGTATCTTAGAACTAGTAATTACCTAATACCACCTCTGCACCAGCTACTTAGAGTGCAATAAGATTTACTATCATTATTAAATCCATGGTAATTATCTAATACCACCTAATTCCTAATACAACTTCTGCACAGGTTACTTAGACTGCAATAAGATTTGCACTTTGTTTGTTTGTTTAAGAATTTTGTTGCTGGCCTTTGTAGTTTGAGATTATTTGGAGGTTAACTGTCGTCACTGGTCATATGTCTCTGTTACTGTTATACATACATTCATTCTGTTTAGGTTGCAAGCTTAGTGTAGGCTACATAGCTAGTGTTTAGTGTGTGCTTCTTACAAGCGTGTAGCATAGTCAGAGCTATACACAAGAGTATAAGGAGGTGACGATAACATTCTATGTGGAAACTCTGCTACAGAAGGACAAGATTCGGCTGTGAATTCCTGTTAACCTTCCACCTCATGCACCTGCTTTATTTACTGCCTGGACACTCCCTTTTGACACTACTTCTCCTATGGGGGTCTCCCCCTCATGCACACTACTCAAATCAGAGACCGGAAAAGAAGTGGAGTAGACTTTTTTATGTGCAGATTGTATTTTGTGTGATTTGTTATTTTTACTGTGTGATGCTGTGTTGCTGTGATGAGTTTTGAGGATGATAGCATACATCCCTCAGAACTGATACAAGTGCTACAAATCACTATAGGTGACATTGATTAACCAAGCAGAGAGATTGCCTCTATACATGTATTCTGATGAAGCTTCATAGTATTCCCCTTACCCACCCCAACCCTGCATGCCATAACTTAGTCATGCACAAGTTAAAGTAGCACTGGAATTTTGTAAATAAAGAATAACATTGATTATTATGTTGCCTCTCCTACCCCTAATATCTCCGAAGTGATAACGCTCTGTAAAATACAATGGAGTTCTATTAGAAGTGAGAATGCTAATTAAGAACATAGTACACTATGGTGCAAGGAAGCTTTGGGACATGTTAATGAATGCGATACTAACCGTCAGTTAAAGAAAAGGTGTCACACCCCTACAGCAAATTGAAGTTAACTATCAGAAAGTGCTGGCGTAGGCTGAACTAGGCCATGGAATCTAACGAACTCCTTGGTCTTCACCAGGAACCACCACAAGGTGGTATGGGATTCACTGCCGAAAGTTCACAGGTCATTGCCCACAGAACGGACCACTAACATGATAGATGAAGTAAGGGGTGGCTAGATCTGAAGTTTGTGATCAGCAATCCAAGGTCTGGTACAAACATGGGAAGTAAGCAGTACAAAAGGGAAATCCGAAAACGTAGTCAGCAATCCCAATCCAAATTCCAGAGAAAGGCAAAGTACCTGAAGGAGAATCCAAAACCATAGTGAGGAACAAGCCAGGCTGTACACGGGGTGTTTCACTAGGAGCTTGCAGGACCAAAGAATTAGGGGAGCCAGATGTCTAGGAGGTAAACCTATTGTCTAGTGTTCAGAGCTGCCTTCTATAGTGCAGTGGATATGAATACCCAGCCCTGATTTAAATTATCCTATGTGGAGATATATGCATATTTCCCATAATCTATAATATAGTTTAATTTTTCCTTGTATAATTAAAAAAGACTTAAGTAGGGTATACACTACAGAAAATTACTGCAGATGCGATTTCTATAACGATTTTACCAACAACTGAAAGTCCCAATGAGCATGCAGATTTATATGTACACACCTACACAATTTACCTTCAGTTCTGTGCTCTTCATCTCTGATAACCATCTGCTGAAAAGATTGTAATTCTGCACACTTTATCGATCTGCCTATACGCAGGGCCCTCTTAAGAACATCTTGGGCCCCCGGGCACAGCAGTGCACCGGGGCCCCTATATATATAAAAAAAAAAAAAAAAAGATTATATATATATATATAGGCCCTGCAGCCGAGGGGGGACCGTCAGAGGAAGCCAAAAAAAAAAAAACCTGGAAAAAGAAAAGAAGAAAATACTTACCGTGCTGTCAGCTGGCGATCCGGCTCCCTCCATGGTCTCCTCCTCCGTTGCGCTCTGCAATGGATGTCGGGTGGGCGTGATGACGTCATGCCCGACATGCACTGCGAGCGCGACGGAGGAGGAGACCATGGAGGGAGCCGGATCGCCAGCTGACAGCACGGTAAGTATTTTCTTCTTTTCTTTTTCCAGGTTTTTTTTTGGGGGGTTTCCTCCGACGGACCCCCCTGGGCTGCAGGGCCCCCGGGCACCTGCCCATTGTGCCCTATGGGAAAGATGGCCCTGCCTATACGGCTGGTTGTGAGTGAGTTTACACTTTCACATTTGCCTGATATTGTTCCATCGTTGATTGTAATTTATATGAATTTTATAAAATCAAACAATATGATGTGTTTTGGTACGATAAAACATGATTGTGGGAGCGTACGCACTAATGCGATATCTTACCACCGGCCATTTATCATGTGATCAGCGTGATAATTTGATGAAAAACCTGTATTGTGTACCCAGTTTTATTCTGCATTTTGTTTTGGGGTTTTTTTTTCGTAAAAAAATAGTTACCATGTCTGAGTAAACTGTAAAGAAAAGTGAAACTATGTCCACCATGAATTAAAGAATAACATTTACTATAGTATTCACCATGTTATGCCTTATACAGGCAGGTTAATTGAATGCATTTTACTAGCATCAAACAATGCATGTAAACTGGTCTGAAAATGGAACCCCAAACATGGCAATTCTGATGGTTGGCAAACCTAATTCAGATACTTCAGACTGGATTCTCTAAGAAGGGATGTGGAGACTATTCAATCCTCCCTACAAACACTGTATTGTGGTGACTGACAGCATAAGAAGAGTAGGGGAAGTAATTATATTGTTCTGCCGCTACTCCTCTATGGTGCCACTCACCATGGTCACTCCTGCAGCAAGAGGCCAGTGCCCAGGGGGAACTTGTCGGTACAGATTCATACACCAATTTTGTCCGAGTGAGAGGAATGGCCCTGTATGGCCAGATTTAATCAGGATGATGAACAACTGAGGTGTATTATTTAAAACAAAACAGAAACTAAACTTAAATTCTAATATCAGATGCATAGAATAGTGATGGCTTCCAAAAAAAAAGCTAATAAATAATATCTGTATTAACCTACTTTCAATGTCTGTAATATTGCTTGAGCTAGTGCAAATAGTCAGGATCTGTTAATCTGCGTCTTATGACATAATAGACTTTGTAGGCTTTTAATAATTTAGTAATAAATTATTCATGTTATTTTGGTCTTAGCAGTTTTCATGTTCTCTGCAATATATGTATCCTGATGGTGTCTGGAAGATTTAAGGGACCTCTTGTTCTGAAAGCTGGTTATTAATGTTAATAATCTATGATTAATATTTGGATTTGCAATTAAGTATCTCTAAGAGATGAGTATATATTCTGCTTTCATAAATTCTCGCATTTTTTCAGATATACAAGTTTTGCACTCTGTTTAGATGTTTGTGTGTTTTACAGCTAACTAATACTGTATTAAAGTATAAAAGCAACCCCAGAATTTTGTGAATGTAGTAGTATGAGAGTTTTGAAAATGATGTAAAGCCTTCAGATGACACTGAGAGACATATCATGTTTTTCAATTAGGTCAAACACTGGCCATAAACCCAATCTATCCAAATGCACATGGGTCCACCAGGCACAGACCAACAATGTCCTTATTTACTGACCCTAGGACCCCGTAAAGTACTGAAAATTCTGCTTGGTGGACATGGTTATATACGACCTCTATCATAATGATTATAGAATTTTCAGATAACTTTTTAATTCAGTTATTCTTACTCCGCGTTCATAAATTTCATACCTCCCAACATTTGGGTAGGCAGCCTCGGGGTAGGGGGCGTGGCTATGATATGATGCAGGTGTGGCCACACCCCAGGAGCATGCATAGCACTTTTGAAATGCTAGGCTGCCCAGTTCTCTTCTCCAAAACCTTTGTACGTCACTCGTTCACCGCTGCCCTACCATGCAGAGCAGCAGTGAACAGGCAATACCTCCCTAATTTCCCACTAATCGGGACAAAGCCCTCAAATCGGCACTATCCCCCCTAAATTGGTACGGTTTGGAGATATGCCATTTCCAGTGTTATAAAGCATATAAAGAGAGATTAGGCATTAGTTTAAATAGCAACTGCAACAATGACATCTGCAGGCTTAAAGAAAGTTCTACCCCCCCACCAGGACATTGATAAATATAATCAACTTATGGGTGAAAAAACCTGTAGTGTGTACCCAGCCTAAGCCTTGCTACATTTTTATGATTCATTTATAACATACCTTTATAACAATCATCCTGAGTTATTTATTGTTACTGTCTGTGATCAATATTTTCCCATTACAACAAAGTAGGGCAATTCATTAAATTCATTGAAGGATAATATGACCACTTTGATTCACTGTTTTAGAGTGGTCTGTTGTTTCTTTAGATGTCCAGGCCCCGTTCTTATGACACTGGTTATAATATAAGCTAGGAGCTGCATGTGGCCTTACAAGTCCTTTTGTGGCTCAAACAGTCCCAAGCAGCCTTTATAGACTAGAAGTGCTGGTATGGAAATTTGAAGTGAATGGCTGGGAGCTACCTGGATCCCCAGAAGATTTAGGGATTTTGACAGCATAAAATCTATTTTTAATTTTAATACTATATAGTATAATATGAAACAAATTAAATGACGCAAAGCTACCCATCCTATGTCCCTGTCTCTCCTGTGTCGTGTCCCACATTCATTTACATTATACAGGCGGTGGGTCCGCCCATTGCTGCTTTAAAAGCGCCATTTTCAGTCTAGCCATCAGTAGTGACGTGATTTGTCACTGTACATATTTCGGAAACTCGCTGTTGAGGTCTGGAGCTGATATGAACTGCCGGATATACTGCCAGTCTATTATATGGTAAGTGGATATTTTCATCAGGTCGCAGTTACAGTCATCATGATTTTTTGGTCGTTGTAATGTGTTTCGGCATTATAAGTGCCGTAAATTCATATCACACCCCTGTGTCCCGCCACCTCTCCTCTCCCTTATGTCTTCTGTGTGACTTCACCTTTCCTTAATGTTTCCTGTGTTCTTTCAGGTCTTTGTGTACTTACATTTTCCCTCTCATATCTTGTGTCCCTTCAACTTTGCATAATGTCTCCCATGTGTTTTCTCACTTCTTCTTTATATGTTCCATATGTCACTTCCAACATTTAGGGCTAGATTTACTAAGCTGCGGGTTTGAAAAAGTGGGGATGTTGCCTATAGCAACCAATCAGATTCTAGCTTTCATTTATTTAGTACATTCTACAAAATGACAGCTAGAATCTGATTGGTTGCTATAGGCAACATCCCCACTTTTTCAAACCCGCAGCTTAGTAAATCTAGCCCCTAGAATCATGAAATTGGAACAAAATAAGCCCTGCCCCGTTTTTAACCAAACTCTTCCCACAAATGTGCAAATTATGATAATACTCCACCCCTTTTTGCAGCGACCAGGAAGTCCCGCCAAAATCAGGACGGTTGGGAGCTATGCCCTTTTCCTTTCCTTTGTTTCCTCTGCCTCAATACTATGAACTGATGTGGATGGTGATTTAGTGATTGCACAGGAGATAACAGCCTCCAGACGCTTGTTTGCTGGAAAACGGAAAACATAGAAGGGTCATATTATTTTTTAACTACTAGAAAGCTTTATACTGTTTCCTCCACTGTTATCTTTTTAATTGCTTTCATATTTTCCATTAAATAAACAGTGAACATATTAGATATCTGTGATAACTGCCCATAGTATTCTCTCTCTCACACATATATGTACAACTTTTTGCATATTTTATTATGTGACCTTTATACGTTATATGTATTGAAGATCTGTCTTTAAAATGCAATCAGTTACATTAATATCACATTCAGTAAACATGATATGATGTGTATTAAAGTACTCCAAGGTCTGCTAAGACAGTATGGCCTGTCATGTGCTTACGTGCACCAGCTTAGCAGCATTTAAAAATTATTTCCAAATGTTAGCAACTATAGTCTGTAAAACCTTATGTGCTGAATAGTGCAGGTCTTACATTTTCAAAAAAGGGGGGGGGGATATGTTACTTGTTTAGACATGTGGCACAGCTAAATTGTAATTACACTGGTGGTTTTGCTTAGTACAGTATACATAAGAACAATTATGCCTAAAGACATATTTTTTAAAGCAATGTATACACTAAGGCTAGACAAAGATGTCTGTACTTGAACCAGATACAGCAACCAGTGAAAAAAGAATTTTAATTAGCTCTTCATGTGATTAATGTGAACTTGCCATCTCTATGTAAGGATTACCATTTTAAGGGGCACATTTATCAATATTCACATAAAGTGAAAAGAAGTTTTCAATCCTTATCGCAATGATAAGGATTGAACTATTTCTCACATTTATGTACAGCCCTGCACAGAAACAGCAGTTCCGAAAAACTGCTGTTTCAGTGATAAAAAAAATCATACTTACCCCCCTCTTCGGAAGCGCTGTCTCCGGGTCTTCTCTTCACTCTTCAATTGCGCATGTCCAGTTCCAAGAACTGGACATGCGCACACACATCCCCTCTCTGTCTCTGCAACGATAGTTGCAGAGAGAGAGCGCTGAGTGACAGGGAGGGATCATGTGATCCCTCCACACATGCGCTGTCCAGCTCTGCTCTTCGGAGCAGAGCTGACAGCATTAGATTTCTTCAATTCCGATGATGTATGCCAGCCTCAGCTGGCGTACATTAACATGACAAGTTCCCGAAAAAAATGTTTTTTCGGGACTTGTTAGATTGCGGCCAGGAGCAGTCACCATTCTGTTGAATGGTGACTGCTCCCAAAAACGAAGAGGAATGCAAAGCAGCAGATATCCATGATATCTGCTGTGATGCACCCTTAATAAATTTGCGGAGGACAGGAGGACACCTTAATGACACGTTAAAAGCACTATCGTGCTTTATTAAATATGCCCCTAAATTATTAAATGCCTAATAATCCTCTTTACTGAATTTGTTGGCTAGTCAATGGTTTGTAAGATACATTTGTATGCATTTAATTTTCTCTGAGATGTATACTTGCACACCAGTTTAAAGATAATGTAGATTAAATTCATTAATATTGAAGCTTGCAGATGTATTTTAAAGGACAAAATACAGAGAAAAATCCCCCAGCAACACTGTTGTGAGCCAGTAAAATAGCTGGTTATCTGCTTGTGCATAAAAATGCAGAATTCTCAGTTACACACATTTCCCAATACATGATAAGCCACCCACCACTTCATGACACCTCTGCTAATGAGGTGGTTCTAACTCTAAACAATGAGAGTCCCTATATACTGGGTCATCTATTCATGTGTTTTTAAATTGAGAGCTAACTCACCAAGAGGTACCACAATACCCTCCAAATGGAAAAAGAGGACCAGCACTCCCCAGCAGGTACTGATACCAGACATGTCTCTCAAACAGCAAAACAGGAATGGTAGTTGCTCAATCAATTTCTAGGTTCACAGCAGGTGCTTCAAAAAGTGGGGTTATCCAGAAAGGAAAAAACACAAAGAAAACTCCCCAGCAACACTGCTGTAAGCCAGTAAAGGAGCTGCCTTTCTACTTGTACATAAAAATGCAGACCTCTCTGTTACACACATTTGCAAATGCATGATGTTTCTTAAAGAAATGTAGAGAAATAAAGTCTTGAGAAAGTCAAATAAAAATAAGGTGTTAATAAATACTGGCTTCAGGGTCTCTTGATCGGTAAATGAAAGCAACTTCATTTTGACAAACTATTCAATTTATTATTAATTATCCCTATTCTAAGCACTCAGTCCGTCAATTATTGCTATCCATCACAGTCACTAGCCCAGTGTGTTTTGACCTGAATGCATCTTCTTTTGGATCCTATAATGAAAAGCACCAGCATTAAGCAGTTGGTTTCATCTGAAATATGGCAGATTATATTAAGGATGAAAGCTGTAAAAAGTGTTATAAAGGTATGCATGTGTTTGCTTCATAAAGTTACTTTTAACTTTAACAATAAATATTGAAGTGATGCTGCAATGACAAAAATGTTTTCAAGTTTTGTTCTTTTAAATGAGGAGTAGTTTTATATATTCTATAAAATACATATAATATTAAATAGACTTTTGGGCAATTTTTTTTGCATTTTATGTTAATTAGTAATACTTTTCTTAATATGTAAAGACATACATGTAGATTATTCGTGATTTGGATGACAGTGTTCCTTTAATGAATATAAGCTGTTAGAGCGTTTATTTTATTAAATATTTTAATTTTGGGCTAAGTCTGCAGTGGCAAACTCTGGGTTATGGATGGTTCAGCAGTAGTTTGGGTCTGAAAAGTATACTCTCAGACCAGATGCAATTGTCTTGAGACGATCAGAGATAGTTCATTGGATAGGCAAATCTGCGATTACACATGAATTACTAATATTATTTTTAAAACCAATAACCATTCAGAAGATTTACAAATCATTTGCAAGTAACATGAATGTCACTCACAAGTGTATAAAAAAAACTTGCATCTCATAGCACTGGGAACAGTATGTGAAAGTTCATATAATTATTATGGAAATCTATTCCCTCACATAACTCCCTCCTTCTCCTGCCTCTCCCTCTTCTGTTCATATCCCCGACCCCTAATCAACCCCATCTCCACTCCTCCCCCACTTCTTGCTTCCATTCCCTACCAACTCCTGCCTACTGACTGGACCCCTTCTAGTTCTGTTTCTCGTCCTATTCCAACCCTCTCTCTTTTTCATGCTCCTTGGTCAATATCACACAAACCCTTGCAGTCCAGCAACCACATCCACATCTCTCCTCTTCCCTTTCTTCCTCTATCCTGTGGTCTCTGGAATGCCAGGTCAGTCTGTAACAAACTGACCTCTATCCATGATCTCTTTACCTCTAGATCTTTCAACCTGCTTGCCATCACTGAAACCTGGCTATTCCCTGAGAACTTCTCCCACACACCCAGACCAGTGGACCGGCAAGGTGGTGGCGTTGGCATACTCTCTCCCCTGCTGCTCTTTCCAGGTTCTTCTCCCTGAACTCTCTCTCACTTTCTCTTAGTTTGAATTACGCTCTACCCGTCTCTTCCACCCAGCCACCTCCATGTTGCTGTTATCTACTGGGGGGACTTTAATATCCCTATAGACAATCCCTCAGACCCTGATGCTTCCAAACTTCTCTCCCTTGGCCTCTCTCAATGGACCTCCTCTCCCACACACCGCACTGGCTACTCCCTTGATCTGGTCTTCTCGTACCTTGGTACTGTCTCCGACCTTATTAATTTGCCTTTTCCTCTCTCTGACCACAATCTCCTCTCTTTTAGCATCTCTCTACCCCTCTCACCTTCTTAAGATTACTCTCGCCGGGCGTAATCTTGATGTCACACTTCTGGTATCACAAACGGAACCCAATATCCAGGTAGTTCTGTAGCAAACAGGATTTATTTTGAGATATAAATAAATCTCATGTGTCCAACAAGAAAAGTCCAAAGTCTCAAGACAGATAAAGGTCTGGTAGAAGTATCAAGCAATTGTAGTCCAAATCACAAGAGGGAGTAAGGTTCTGTGGAAGCATCTGGTTCAGATACAAACACAATACTCAAGCAAAGGCTTCAAAACAGGAAATGCCTTTTCTAGGCCCAGACAGGAAATGAGATCCAAGATGAAATCTTCATGAGGCAGTCCCAGCCATCTTGGATAAGGGCTATTGTAAGGGCAAGTTCATAACAGAGATCCAAGATGGAAACCTCATGAGGCAATCACGGCCATCTTGAATGAGGGCAAATCTAAGGGCAAGTACATAACACTTGACACCATTGGTCCTACCATGTTCTCCTCCTCCCTGGTCTTGCTCCTCTCCCCCATCACAACTCTTTCTTGCCCCGATGAGGCTGTCTCCTACTATAATCACACCACTTGACTCTATTGCCCTGTTTCAGGTGCCGTCTCCGCGCTCTCCACAGGCGCCGTAGACGGACATCTTCTCTCCGTAATCCACGTCCTGTTGCCTAGCAGCAGAACTTTATCTCTACTCGCCTGTCTACAGCCAGCATGTCTAAACCGCCTAAATCTCCCTAACCCAATCAGGAGGCACATTAGGGTATATAAGGCAGCCTCTAACACAGGTCTAGTGCCAGAGTATTGGTTGTACCCTGCTCCAGCATTTAGTTGCATTCCTGTTCCTGACCTCCTGTGTAAAGACTCCTTGGCTTGTTTGACCTCTCTTCCGGATTTCCTTTGTACTTCGCTGCCCGCACTGGTATTGACCTTTGGACCGTCCCTGACTACTCTTGCCTACTCTCCGTGGTACCTCGCTTCCTTGGTTTCGACTCTGCCTGTCTGACTACCCTCTATTCGCTGCACCGGTGACTTCCTGGGAGAACCGCGACCTGCACATTGCACGCAGCAACGCCCAAACTTCCTTGCGGGGGTCCCTGGTGAACACCGGTGGTGTGTTAGACTCCGCGCCTCTCAGGTTAGTAGCGCTAATACCAGTCAGTGATATTCTCTGTGTAAAAGTGTGACACCCTGGCTATCACCATAAACCTTCATCCGTCCCCGCCTCAACCATAGCACTCAAAACTTACTCGCTATCTTCAAAAATGCTCCCGCAGGGCAGAACAGCTCTGAAGAAAGTCACACACTAATCCTGACTTCCTCCACTTCAGGTTCATTCTTGCATCTTACAGTTCTGCCCTATCACTCTCTAAACAATCCTTCTCTAAGTCTCACATTTCCCCCAATCCTCCAACCCCTATCGCCTTTTTGCCACCTTCAACTCTCTCCTCTCCCCTCCCCCATTCCCATTCCCCTCCTTGCTCTCTGCTTTCAACTTTGCTAACCACTTGACCTCCAAAATTAAGCCAAAACATCATGACATTTCCTCCCAGCAGTCCCTTCTTACCCCAACCTCTCCCCCTTCCCCCCTTCCTACGCACTTTGTCTCCCCTCCCACCCCCTAAGTGGACGCTAACTCTATCCCCTCCTCCCCACTTGCTAGTCCACCCTCCTTCTCTTCCTTCACTCTGGTATCTGCAGATGAAGTTCGCACCCATCTCTCCTCCCCACCCCCCTCCACTTGCCCACAGGACATTATCCCCTCCCATCTCCTCCCTCTTGAGGCCTGCTCCCACATCACCCACCTCCTCAACCTTTCCCTCTTCTCTGGAATCTTCCCCTCCTCCTTTAAACATGTTCTCATCTCCCCCATACTCAAGAAACCATCCCTCGTTCCTGCCTCTCTCTAATTACCATCCTATTTTTCTCCTTCGTTTTGCTCCAAACTTCTCAAACGTGTTGTCTGCAATCGTCTCACCTCCTTTTTCTCTCCTCACTCACTCCTTGACCCACTCAAATCCGGTTTTCGCCCACTCCACTTCACCAAACTGCTGTCATTAAGGTCACTAATGACCTTCTCTTAGCTAAATCCAAAGGACACTTCTTTTTCTTCTCGACCTCTCTGCTGCCTTCAGTACCGTTGACCACTTCCTCCTTTGAAAACTCTCAAGTCTATTGGCCTCTGTAACACTGTGCTCTTCTGGTTTTCCTCTTACCTCACCAACCATTCCTTTTCAGCCTCTACACATGACTCAATATCCCTCCCTTTTCCCTTACCTGTTAGAGTTCCCCAAGGTTCTGTTCTTGGCCCCCTGCTCATTTCCCTCCCCACCTCCTCCCTTAGTACCATCATCTGCTCCTTTCGCCTCCAGTACCACATCTATGCTGATGATACCAAAGTCTATCTTTCATCCTTTGACCTCTCCCCTTCCCTGCTGTCTCTCATCTATCTCATCTTGGATGTTTCAGCACTTTCTTAAACTTAATATTTCCAAGACTGAACTAATAGTCTTCCTCCCTTCCAGGGCTTATCCACACCCCCTCTCTATTTCTGTTAATAATACTACTTTCCATTCTATCACTCAAGTCAGATGCCTTGGGGTCATCCTCGACTCCTCCCTCACCTTCAAACCTCAAATTCTGTCCCTATCAAAATCTTGCTACTTCCATCTCCAGAATATATCCAAGATATGACCCTTTCTCACCATGGAAGCCACCAAAACTCTTATTCTTGTAATCTCTTAACCTCCTTTTCTCTAGTCTACCTGACTCTCACCTTAGGTCTATCCTCAATGCTGTTGCCCACCACATTTTTCTCTCCCTCTGCTCTATCTCTGCTGTCCCCCTCCACCAGTCCATACATTGGCTCCCCATGGCCTACTGAATTAAATTTAAACTCCCTACCCTCACCTTCAAAGCTCTCATTCAATCCTCTCCCCCCCCCACATCGCCAACCTCATCTCTACCTACACTCCTCGTCGCCCCTCTGCTCTGCCAATGACCGCCGCCTCACTACTTCACTGATCTTTTCTTCCCACTCCTGCCTCCTGGATTTTGTCTGCGCTGCTCCTCAGTTGTGGAATGATCTCCCGCACTCCATCAGGTTAGCCTCTACTCTCAAAGGCTTCAAGCGTGCCCTTAAGACTCATTTGTTTATTCAAGCCTATCAGCCTTTCTCCTAAATCCTTTGTCCCGAATTTCTCTCGCAGTCAGTAGAACCTTATTAGTGTCTCCCCCTTTCCTTCAGTATGTAAGCTCTCAGGAGCAGGTTCCTCTTTTTTTGTGTGCTCCTTTTAATATTCTTATACAATCTGCTTCCCTAGCCCTGTTTTTTTAAGCTTAGATCTACTTACCTGATTACTACCATCACTCTCGCTCACTGTCCGTCATATAATAATAATAATAATAATCTGCATTACCGTTTTACCTGTATTTTTATTCAGTCAGTATGTCTTTGTGTTTTGTTCTTCATGTATAATGTTATGTGTAATGGATCACTGCTTTTTGTATATGTCATGTACAGTGCTGCGGACCCTTTGTGGTGCTTTTTAAATAAAAGATAATAATAATAATAAGCATTTGTGCATACATGTAATATACCACAAGTTGATATGCGCTGGCCGCATTCACAACCTGTCTAGTTCCCACTGATTCTTTAGTTCCTACTGAAAGAGGGGCACAGAAAGTGTGGAGTCACCCTTCTATAGAAAAAACCAGCCCAAGCTAGCGGCTTGCGTTAGTTTCCAATAAAACAGGAGGACAATGATCATGAGGTCCCACTAGTAGACTGGAAACCAGCCCCAAGTTAAACAGCCTTGGCTGGTTTGCAATATTAACAGGGAAACTAACAGCATGGGGTGCTTAGTGTGTGGCTGGAGCATCTGAGGGGATTTGAAACAGTGGACTTCCCCGCAGGGCCGGACTGGGACTAAAAATCAGCCCTGGCATTTAAAGCACACAGGCCCACGTGTTGTAGGCTCCATGCACTATATTGTTGCACTCTGATGCTGGTGCAGTACAACATGATGTTCTCCTAATGACCCTCAATATTACATTATTAGCACCCCAATTACATCAATAAACACCATAACATTACATTATTAGTACCCAAATTGTAGCAATAAATAACCCCCCCCACACAATCATACTACATTAATCACCCCCACATTACAGCAACCGGCATCACCCCCCACATTACAGCATCCAGCATCACCCCCACATTACAGCAACCGGCATCACCCCCCACATTACAGCAACCGGCATCACCCCCACATTACAGCAACCAGCATCACCCCCCACATTACAGCAACCGGCATCACCCCCCACATTACAGCATCCAGCATCACCCCCCACATTACAGCGTCCAGCATGACCCCCCACATTACAGCAATCGGCATCACCCCCACATTATAGCAATACCCTCTCCTACTTATTAGCAATACTAAGCACCAAACACACTACAACATTGCCACCAGCACGCCACCCCATACTACAGCAATACCACCAATTATACAGACGCCACTGTAGGAAACAATGTTTTGCTTTTTTCAAATCTCCCACAAAATAGCAACAACGAACAGAATACTTACATACACATATAGGTAACAGGTACCCTTTTCCCTCAATTAAATAGTAATGGCAGAATTTTCATGAATCATTCCACATGAAATAAAACTAACATATATCTAAGAAAAACATAACTATCGAATGATCAGTTGAACCCACACGGCCGCATTATAAGTATTTCCATCTACAGCAAAATGTCAGAGAAAAATATTGTTTTACTACAGTAATTGGATATACATCTTTACTATTCATTTTAAATAACACAGTATATAAATTAAGGGGGATAGATTAGGTGGGTGAGAAATAATTGGATGTGATCCATCAGTTTGCTTAGATAGGAAACATTTAGATTATTTACCTGAAGGCGTCTACCCCCTTGACTCACAGGCAGGGCTGACAAGAGGAATTTTGGGCCCCGATACAGCAACTTCTTTGGGCTCCCGTCATATTCAATGAAAGACTTGCCTTTGGCAGAAGTTCATATGATGCCACACCGTAGTGCGCCCAGTTCATATGATGCCACACCGTAGTGTGCCCAGTTCATATTATGCCACATCGTAGTGCCCCAAGGTCATATTATGCCACATAGTATTACCCTCAATTCATATTTGGTCATGCAGAAGTGCCCACAAATCATATTATGGCATATTAGTGCCCCCAAAATATATACCATACAGTAGTGCCCACAAATCATATTATGTCACAACAGTGCCTCCAAATCATATTATGCCACAATAGTGACCCCAAATAACATTATGCCATAGTAGTGCCCCCAAATCATTAGTAAAGCTCAGATAAAAACTCATTCACAAATAAAAATTGGTACAGCATATCAGATACTGAGTGTGAGTCCCAAGAGCAGCTTAATACATCATTTACAATACAAACAAAAATAGATATATTGACACAATTACAGATAAAATTTATGACAAGCAATGTTTTTTCCTCTTAATTAAAAATCTCTGTACAGATAAATATGCAAAAAACATTACAGCGCAATAATGAGCAATACATAGTGTTAAACATTATTGGATACGCTGTAGTGTCCCCAGTTCAAGAAATGATGGTTAAAAACATATTGCACACGAGAAAATATATGAACTTACCTGATTATGGCATCCTGTGTTCTGTTCTCCTAGTGGGCGCGCTGGGCGAGGAGGGATCAGCAGCTGTCAGCTCACACAGGCAGTCGGGAGCAGGAATAGAGGGCAGTGGTCGAAGCAGAAATTTAGGAGTGGGGGTATAGAAAATATAAGTGAATGGAGTATGAAGGCTTGATTTTTTATTTTTTTTAACACTTGTCCCCTCTGTGCATTTCCATTCTTCATTACTACTTGTGTTTTATGATGGCTGCATCCCTGACATTCCCATTCTTAATATGTCTCTCCCTTTACACTTTCTTTTACCTATGCCCCTGCACCATCTTCTCCTTTGTCCCTCTCACTTAACCCCCTGCACCACCTTCTCCGCTGGCTCTCTCACACGTCTTCCTGCACCCTCTACCCCCCGGCTCTCTCACTCCTCTTCCTGCACCCCCTACCACCCTGGCTCTCTCACCCCCTCTCCCAGCGCCCCCTTCCCCCTGGCTCTCTCACCTACTCTCCCAGCGCCCCCTTCCCCTTTGGCTCTCACCCCCTCTCCCAGCACCCCCTTCTGCTCTCTCACCCCCTCTCCCAGCACCCCCTTCGGCTCTCACCCCCTCTCCCAGCACCCCCTGGCTCTCACCCCCTCTCCCAGCACCCCCTTTGGCTCTCTCACCTCCTTTCCCAGCACCCCCTTCGGCTCTCTCATCCCCTCTCCCAGCACCCCCTGGCTCTCATCCCCTTTCCCAGCACCCCCTTCGGCTCTCTCACCCCCTCTCCCAGCACCCCCTGGCTCTCACCCCCTTTCGCTCTCTCACCCCCTTCCCCAGCACCCCCTTCGGCTCTCTCACCTCCTTTCCCAGCACCCCCTGGCTCTCATCCCCTTTCCCAGCACCCCATTCGGCTCTCTCACCCCCTCTCCCAGCACACCCTTCGGTTCTCTCACCCCCTCTCCCAGCACCCCCTGGCTCTCACCCCCTTCCGCTCTCTCACCCCCTCTCCCAGCACCCTTTTCCGCTCTTTCACCCCCTTTCCCAGCACCCCCTTCGGCTCTCTCACCCCCTCTCCCAGCACTCCCTGGCTCTCACCCCCTTTCCCAGCACCCTCTGACTCTCACCCCCTTTCCCAGCACCCCCTGGCTCTCTCACCTCTTTTCCCAGCAAAACCTTAGGCTCTCTCACCCCCTCTCCTAGCACCCCCTGGCTCTCACCCCCTTTCCCAGCACCCCCTTCCGCTCTCTCACCCCCTTCGGCTCTCTCACCCCCTCTCCCAGCACCCTTTTCCGCTCTTTCACCCCCTTTCCCAGCACCCCTTCGGCTCTCTCACCCCCTCTCCCAGCACTCCCTGGCTCTCACCCCCTTTTCCAGCACCCTCTGGCTCTCACCCCCTTTCCCAGCACCCCCTGGCTCTCTCACCTCTTTTCCCAGCACCCCCTTAGGCTCTCTCACCCCCTCTCCCAGCACCCTCTGGCTCTCACCCCCTTTCCCAGCACCCCCTGGCTCTCTCACCTCTTTTCCCAGCACCCCCTTAGGCTCTCTCACCCCCTCTCCCAGCACCCCCTGGCTCTCATCCACTTTCCCAGCACCCCCTGGCTCTCACCCCCGCGACCCCCCCCCCCGAAAATCCCGGCACGCCCGCGACCACCCCCCCCCCCCCGAAAATCGCGGCACCCCCGCGACCCCCTCCCCGAAAATCGCGGGCACCCCCCGGAAATCGCGGCACCCCCCCCCTCTTCAGTAAAAAAAACAGAAATAAAAAAAACCGGAAACTCACCAGTGTAACTGGCTGCACAGCATAACGGGGGAGAGAGCTGGGGAGCGCGCAGCAGAGGTGGCACCAGCCACCAAGAAGACAGGGGGAGTCGGGCCGGCCCATATAGCCATCGGCCCTTCTGGCATTTGCCAGAAGTGCCAGATGGCCAGTCCGGCCCTGCTTCCCCGCAAAGGACTAGCAGCCCCAAGTTAAAAAGCACAGGGCTCTTCCAGGCCCTATCCTGGTGCTGGGTTTATGTCCAGGACTGCCATCAGGGGGGTACGGGATGTGTAGGTGGCCCTTACACTTTCTGAGTGAGGCCCCAGGTTTGAAGGTGGGCTGTGCAGCATTATCTGGGCCAGCCATGTCCTGGTGGTTGGCTCTTCCCCCGAGACCAGCTACCAATGAGCTGCCTTCCTTTCTAGCTCCGCCACTCCCCTCTGCTTCACATCCTCTACCTCTTTTCTCCCATTTCAGTCACCCCCTCTCCTCCTACTTCCCTTACTCCCGCCTGTCTGCCCCCCCCTTCCACTGTCTACATGGGGCTGTGAGACTGCCTCCAACTGCTTTGGAAGATAGGTAAGTGGTATGGATTGATTAATGTTATGTGGGGGGGGGGGTTATAATATGCAGGGTATTATTGTTAAGGGTGGATTGTTATTTTTAATATGTGTGATGGGTATTATGGGTTGTCAGGATGAGAGCATATATCTGATGAAATAGAATATTGAATGTCAGTGCCCAAATAAAACATTGCATTGATTCCTAAATTAACCTGATTTTCAACTCGGTTAAACGTTTCACCAAATGTTTTTACAAAGGAAACAATTAGCCCACTAGGAGGTAATTAGGTTGAGGACACCTACTTAAGATTTGCAGATCACAGACATCCATTGTTTTGATCATGTATTCCACTTCCTAATTGACTTCCTTTCAATAGGTAGTATAAATACAACAAACCACTAAATGTAAATGACAGAGCCATATGCCTGGGTGAGATCCTTGTAGACAAAGATAGCATTTGAAGACTACCTATAAAGATATATAGAAATATGAGCTTCAAAGGAAAATGTCTTCATAGTTCATATTTTGGGAAATCCGGGTGCCACTTCATACTGAAGAGCAGAAATCACACCAGGGTTGTAAATGACAGGTACTGGTGGTATCCAGGAATAGTTATAATCACATCTTCGGAAAAGGTATGTCACATTGTCATAACCCCATCATATTTGGTATTTAAATGTGTGGGAAGTTATGACCGGTTTATTGAAGGGGAAGTTATGTCTCTGGGATATATCTGAGAAAAGTTAAGAAAGGTCAAAACTCTAGGAATCGTTTTGAACAAATCCTAAGTGACTCCCAGGGGACAGCGCTGCCCCCCTATTAACATTTAACACTGCCCCTGTGAAGACTGACCCATTTAATTTTGCTTAAAAACCTGTGCTGTAAAAGTACAAGTTGTCAGACTTTTTTGGGAAATCAATTCACATTGATAAGCTGTCAATCTTCCTTGCCAATTTTCCATGGCCCAGAGTATGCAATTCATGCAAGTGACACTCTGAATGTAACCCCTTTTATTTTAAACTGTTTTGCTTGTGTATGTTATCTCAATCTATTGTTTATTAATTATTAAATCTATAATTTAATATGTTGCGTCCTTGATACTCTAATTTTTGATACATTTGATTAACAAGCTTAGTGTGTGCTTGCATTTATATTCGGGTAACAGTCTGGAGGTATGAAGTTACCCCTTTGTTCGCTGGTATGGGTCTTGCTAGTCTGTGAGCAGCTAGAAGCCTTGTGTGCCAGTATATTGGGGGTCCTATTGCCCTTATTCAATAGGTGGTGTCAAACCTGAAGTGTGAGCGATGTGAGAGGGCAATTTAGTAGGTCTATAACCTGTGTGATAGGTAGAGAGAGAGACTGCGGGCTGGAATCGTGTGTGACCTCATACAGCAATCACCCCAAAGTCACGGCAGCTGGGAACGTGTTCGTGACAAGGGTGGAGAAGTCATGCTCCACACTACACCTCTGTGTCCAACTGACCAAGGGAGGCAGGGTGATCAAAGATATGGGGGTGCTGTCTGCTTTATTTGTAATGGGCCCCATAATTTCTAATGGCGACCCTGTATGATAGCCTATTTGATAGGAAGTGGGTATGGACTAGAGATGGACGGGCTCGGTTCCCCGAGAACCGAACCCACCCGAACTTTGGGTATCCGAGTACCAAGCCAAGCAGGCTCAGTACTCTCCCGCCCGCTCGGAATCCAAATCGAGGCCGAATGTCATCGTGACGTTGTCGGATCTCAGGGCTCGGTTCTCGCAATACTTGAAGATTATAAATACACGCCTCCACAGCAATCCATCGCCATTTGACAGAGGGAGAGAGCAGGGTCTAGTCACAGGCTGATTAGAGCAGGGACAGAGAATACAATATTCTGATTCCAATTGTGCTAACAAAAATCGCTAGAGAAGAGAGGAGGATAGAGGACTTTTTTTTTTCAATATTTGGTACTCAAAGTGCTTTTTGGGTGCCCCCCCATTATTTTGCCTAAATATTTCTGGCTGTCAAAATTACTATCTGTCAGCAGTATCTACCAAATAATTTTTAGCACTCCCCAGTGCTTTTGGGGTGTTCCCCATTATTTTGCCTAAATATTTCTGGCTGTCAAAATTACTATCTGTCAGCAGTATCTACCAAATAATTTTTAGCACTCCCACTGCTTTTGGGGTGTCCCCCATAATTGTGCATAAATATTTCTGGCTGTCAAAAGTCATATTTGTCAGCAGTATCTATCAAATAATTTTTAGCACTCCCAAGTGCTTTTTGGGTGTCCCCCATTCTTTTGCATTAATATTTCTGGCTGTCAAAAGTACTATCTGTCAGCAGACTTCAAATATAATTTCATAATATATAAAATTAATAATAATAATATCATATTTGTCAGCAGTATCTAAAACAATTTGTAGCACTACAAGTGCGTTGGGCTCATAATGGATTCTAAGCAGTACACATATGAGCAAAATCAGCAACCAGGTTCTGTCACCAGTCCTGATGGTAGTGTTCCCAGTACGTCATCTGGGAAAGGCGATGTCAAACTACACAGTCTTTTGAAATCAGTCAAAAAAACACACACCAAAATTTTTTTACGTGTTGAAGCGAAATAGAAGTGTAACTGAGGAAAAGCTAAGTGCTCTGAATCAGAAATGACACCAATCCCTGGGGAGAGTCCTTCCACCAGTGGTATGTCTAATCGTGAGCATTCTGTTAGTGACAGTGTACCCATAAAGAAGGTTCCTTTCAGCAGTTCTGCTGATGTGTGCCTTAACAGCCCGAGTGTAGTCGGTGATACACCAATTGAGGATGACACTTTTTAATTAGAAGAGGATGAGGGGGAGATTTGTGTAGGCGACGAGGGCACTAATGATGATGTTGATGATTATGATGCAGACAGATACCAAATTGCCTTTCTCAATTTCTATTTATATTCTAGACTCTATAACGGCTGAATAGTTTACTATTTTACTCCTAGTGGAGAGGGGGTCTGATGCAGACAGATACCAAACTACCGTGGTCCATTTATTTTTCTAATTCCACAGTCTATGCAGGCTGCTTTTTTTCTATTCAACTACAAGTGGAGGGTGTAATATACACCCAAAGACGATGGCTGCATTGCCAATAGGCAAAGATGAAGAGGAAGACAACCATGTTTGTGTGGAGAATTAAGGACGGCCTACCATGGATTAAACTGTTTTCTTCCTAATTTATTAGCTTTAGAATTACCTTACTTATCCAAGAAACAGGTGGAGCACTTAATTAGGTTATTTTATGCACAAAAACATTGATTTTTTAAACAAAATTGCAAAACAAAACCAAAACACGAAGGTAATCCAGATCCAAAATCAAAACCAAAACACGGGGGGCAGTGACCATCTCTAGTATGGACACATAGGATAGGTTTTATTTTTGTATATTTGTTTGCATGATTTACACTTGTGTTAAAAAACACAAGTAGTGCAGTGTTTAAACACCCCTGGGTAAGGGTCCTAGGTGAGAAACTTACACATGATAAGCATATCATTTCATTAATGTGTCCTGTGAAATTAATAATATGAATGGAAAAAGCAGTAAGTGCTGGCATTCTGTCCAATCAGCACCATGACGTCCAATCTGCAGTGACATCACTGGATACCTTCCTGTGTATGAGTCCTCCAATAAAAGTAGTGCATTTCTGCACAGTAAGTCTGCAAGGTTGATCCTTTCACTCGGCTGCCTTGTATATTAAAGGTAGCTATCACATTACTACACTGCAGAGAGGTAAAATAGCACATGCAGGACACATATAGTGATAACTGGATTCTCAGGTAGGATGAAAAACTCACCCTAATCACAGCACCCCCACAACAAGCCCCATGGGCTGCTTTCTGTAGCCACTGTTCCCATGGTTCCGTCGTTCTTCTGAGGGCCCAGCTAAAGTGAAGGGCTATTTGGCTGTACGAACCAATACGAAACTGCTAACACAGAGCTTGCAGTTTCTTATTAGTCCTCATGCTCACACCCATCTCAGCTTCCATTTCTAAATAGTGAACAATAATATTTTTAATATACTACAGAAACAAAGGTGCCTGGAAAAATATACAAATGGGAAGACAGAGAAAGAGGAAATGTAAAAAGTATCCAGGAATGCTGCTTTAAATGTAAACAATTCAATTATTTTGGATATATTATTCAGCTCTGTAATACAAAGCCGTTGATACATATTAGTTAAATAGTGATTTCACTTGCTCTTCGTACTGCTTAAGGTATATGTTAGAAGATTGCAACATTGATGTAAACTGTGGACAAAATATATGGCTGTATTATACATGTCAACATTCAGTCTTTCCTACTGACACTCTAGCCTTTACAACAAACTTGCAGCCTATGTGGGTGAAAATGTTATCACTCTTATTGCTAACAACCTCTCCGGATGTATTACGTAGAGAGACTTCTGCTGGGTTTTTGCAAGAGGAAGTTAAGAAAGGTGCAACAAGTTTACTTCTCATATGAGAATGGGGTTATGCTTGGTTGTTTCACTATACTAGTACACAGGGCAGAACAAAGACACTGAGAATAATTTAATTATATAAAAAGTATCACACATACACAGTTAGTAGGAATTATGATGTATATTAATCTTTATTTAACTAATAAGTTAGAAGGAAAAGTACTTGTTTTTAAATTACATTTTGTAGGATCTGCCCCTATGATTTTTAGTAGTTCTACCAGCTGTACAATTCAAATCCACTGATATCGGCCCAGTGATGTGGTGGGGGTGGGTGATTTACCGTTCATAACCATTGCTCTTGTGAAATAACATACATTGTGGGTTTATGCCAATGTAGAGGTAAAACTGAACCTGATGAACGACCCAACTGTCAAATGACAAATGGAATGAGATAAGCCCCATGTTACCTGTTGCCCAATAATCTCACAAAAAAATACACAATTAGCAATGGAGCAAAGGAGCTCTCCTCTTTGTGTGTTACCTATATAACACCGTACAATTTGACTGCAAATTCAGAAGACCAAGCCAGCCCTAGTATTTCTATTTCAACAATGACAATTCGCAATGGAGCTCTCCTTTTTGTGTGTAACCTATATAACACCGTACAATTTGACTGCAAATTCAGAAGACCAAGCCTGCCAGTCCTATTATTTGTATTTCAGCAATGACAATTAGCAATGAAGCAATGGAGCTCTCCTCTTTGTGTGCTACCTATATAACACAGTACAATGTGACTGCAGATTTACACCAAGCCTGCCAGACCTATTAATTGTATTTCAGAAATGACAATTAGCAATGGAGGTCTCCTGAATGTCAATGGAGACTTTGACGAACACTGCTACCCCTCCTCTTTCTTTTCTACCTATGACGCTGCTAAACTACTCTAGAGACTGAGAAGAACTGCGCTACCCTTCCTGTGTCCCTCTGTGAAATTGCGCTGGATCGCCGTGGAGGGTGGTACTTTTAGAATCCAAAACTTGCGAGATCGGACGACGTAACAATAACGTTTTGCCTCCTTTTCAATCCCGAGGGCGTGAGAAAGGGCTTGGTACTCGGATCTGCTAACTTCAGGTGTGTTCGGTTCTCTGGGAACCAAGCCTGAGCATCTCTAATAATAATCCATATAGCACAATACTGTACGAAACTTGTGTAAAAGTTACATTCTACTCCGTTATTCACCAAAAATGTGCTGGATCGTTCCTTCAAAAATCAATTGCAATGAAAACACCATTAAACACTGCAAAAACGAATCTCTGGCAATAAGTACCAAAATTCCTTAATTTTATGTATGCCACCACCAAAGAAAATCTACCTAAAAATTCAATAGGAAACGGAAAAATACAACAAAATGAAAATGCACGGAAACCCCTATCCCCAAAACCCCCTTCCAGTGTCATATAAAGACTTTGTATATTATAATGTTATTGTGTTTACATGATGCTATTTAATTTCAACATACGTTTTTTGTAGATTCTCTGAGAGTGATGTTTAAAATACTATTGCAGCACCCTGAAATCGCAGCATAGAAAGGAACCCAGGGGAAGTGGTTTAACCGAAATATAAACTGCATGAAGCAGAAAATGAGGGAGGGGGCAGAGAAAGAGGAGGCTGAGAAGTATAGAGATGAATTTCACTGCTGTAGAGACTAGGAACCCAGCACATATTGTGAGCCTAGCTGACAAGTGCAAGGTGTAAACTAGTGATGGCCATCATACCACTAAAGCACATGTGCCAGGCTCACCTCTGAACCGTAGGAACTTGTGGGTTTTAGCCCCTGTGAGGAATAGATAAACAGCCTGTGCCAAAGAAATAAAAGAGCTTGGTAACATAGGCACATTCAATGGCTTAATATGATTTACCTAATCTCTACGGATTAATCCCCTATTGTCGGAGAACGGGTTACATTACTGAGGGGTACCCATGACGGTCAGCGGAAGTATGAGCAGTGGGTACTGCAGCCTGGAAGAAGACATTGAAGATTACTTCTTTACAGCCAGGGAGAACCTATCCAGAAAGAGTGCCAAGGTAAGACATGCTGCCATATCTATGCAATGCCTGGGTGGAACCAGCGCTATTTTCCTATGCAGTGTCTGCAAAGCGAGTAATAGGCTGCTGGTTTGCAGCAGCATGTCGCTGTCAGAGGCGCTGCTACAGAGAAGCCAGCGGTGGCTGGTAGTGAAGGGGTTAAAGGAGGCCCATGCCAAGCTCTACCATTGGCTCTCCTGTAGATCGGTGACTTGTGGGAGGGGGTGCATGTTTTTTTTTTTTTTTTTGCATTGGGCCCTTTGGCTGAAAATGAGCTCTTGAACGTTTTTTCTTGTTGAAGTCAATGCATATCCCCTGGTAATTTCCAGGGAAAGCCCTGTTTTACAGAGTTATGCCTTTAAATGTCTTTTCACGACCAACTGCACAATATAATGATCTTATTGTGTTTATAAAATGCAATCTACCTGATCTGTTCTTATTTTCTGTAATTGATCATTAATATTTATTAGAGATGAGCATTTTAAAAAAACCAAAAAAAACCATAATCATAAACATATAGTGAAGGGGTCGTGGTTGTAGTGGATAATCCCTACTTCTGCATTTTAATGAGTTAAGAGCAGTGATGGGCAACAGGCGGCACTAGGATTGCATGTGGCCTTCATTTTCTTTAGGCTTTTATGTCAGATTTGTGATAGTTTGTAATATTTGTTTATCTTACATTAAAATGTCTGCTGATTACAGACGTTTGACTCTTTCTTTGATTTACTGTATTGTTTTAATTTATGACTGAGATTAAGGGTGATATGCAGCCCTTTTAAAGGTTATAGGGCCACCCCATTCGGTTTCGTAAGGGTATCAGGTGGCCTAAGACTGCTTAGAGGCATTCACTGCTTAAAGGCATATGTGCAGCTGTGGTATTCCTGGAAATTATTTGAAAATGTTGCCAATCATGATCCCCAACTGTCCCACTTTAGGAAGGACAGTCCTTCACTTTGGCCTCCTGTCATTCTTTCCAGATTGTCTGTCTTTAGTCTCTACAGATTGTCTATTTTTAGAGTGTGATGTATAGGTCTGAATGAATAAATTCCCTTATGTTTGGATCCCATAGTTATGAACTGAAACATTTTTTGCTGTTCCACAAGGACCACTCCACTTTTCCCTATGGGTACCAAAAGCTTAAGCATCCTATTCCCACTAATCCTGTTGATCTAGATGTAAAAGGAATTTGAATGCTAAAGAAAATAAGCTTTCTGAGAATATTTCAATGGCAAAAATAAGACTGTTGTAGGAAAATATGGAAATGTCGCTCCTGTACATATAATAGTTTCCATTCATGTATTAATATGTGTTCTAGTGAGTTGTCATAATCTTAACTATAGCTAGCTTTGGGTTTTGTCTGTGAACACAAGTTAACATACTTTTTTTGGTAGGTCAATCTCTGTAGCATTTTTTTGTACTTATTATACTCCTTATTCAATTATTGTACTTATTGTTTCCCTGGAGGTTTGGGGTAATAAAATGGGTATTGCCCTAGGCCCTCAGATTGACATCTGACAACCACATTGTGTTTAGGCTGTTTATTTTTTTTTGTTTTTAATCAAAGCAGATATTATTTGGTAATATTTTGTCACATTACCTGTGTGAGGTTCAAAATTAGCTATTTGAAAAGTAGGCCAATTTCTTAGTAACCAGGAAAAAAATGTTTTTTTAAAGCTGTGTATGATTCACACTACGTGGGAGATGTTTTAATGTGTTGTGAACCGTATATACAGTATATGAAAAAAAAATGTATTTGTTTCACTGCTGGTGTTTTTAAGGTTTTGTAAAGTCACAAATACAAATCCCACTGTCAGAGTAATCTAACTATGACACCATATGCAAATCCTCCCTACGTCCCTCCCACCCCAAAAATAAGAAGCACTAAAAATAATGACAGTACTTAAAGTGAATTTAGCCTACGGCCAAAAATTATTGTATATTAGTAGATAGACATATTAGAATGTTGCTTCTAGTAAAGTAACCATAAGGCCTGCTTATTTATAACTATTTAGCATACAGAATATTTTCCAGGTTAAAGGAGTACGCTGTGAAACGTTTCTGTTTGTCTAGCCTGAATAATATATAATTTACAATATTTTCTATCCATTCTACCCCACTTTCAAACTTTGATATACAGTATTACGAAAAAGTGTCTTGATCAAACAAGACAGACCTGAATTGATCTTTACATTGCTAAAACAAAATTTATAATTGAGATGGTAACATAATTAATTATTGAAGCATAGTTGTAAAGTGGACCTGTTATGAATATAACTATTACACCTCTAAAAGTATTGGTAATAGAAAAACAATACTTGTTTTTGTTTTATTCAACATAAATGTTCTGCTGCTGTTTACTTTGTACTTTTGTCTTATTTCCTGCAGCCATCTTGGCAGGCACCATCTTGATGATAAAATGATTGGGCCGGTAGGTACCCAGAATGCTCCCCTACTATGTCTCCTGTGGTGTCAGACCAGGTAGTTTTACTTGTGCATGGATGAGCTCTGGGACCAATAGTTCATTTACTTTTTGATATCTAATATCCTACACTGTATGTTGAACAGCCATCGCAGCCAGGTATTAATTAAGCACATGCTTTGCAGTCCCACCACCTGATCTTCTCTTTTAATTGAATATTTTTTGCAAAACATCCCACTGTAGTTTGCTGTCAAGGCTGAGTTGGGAGATGCATTTGATATCTGAAAAACAAGTGAACACAAAACCTCCTCTCTTGTCCCAATCAGCAGTACTGTTGTTTAAGGGAATAGTAACAACCTACAGCCTGCGGTGGCCTAAAATCCACATAGGCCTAGGGCTGGATCAAAGATGTGGGCCCATACCACTTCCTTAGTGGAACCTTCCAATCCGACTAGATTCATCTCTAAATTATTCTAAAGATTATCCTTAAGATTGATATCAACATCTCCTTTGCTTTCAGTACCTTCCACTCCTGAATTCTTTGCAGGGTACAAAATGCAGATCCGTGTGCAGTGAGACAAGCAGTTCTCAATGCACATGTACTTGATGAGACACATATTTTAACGGAGAGCCGCAGCATATTATCAACATACAGCATAAAGGAGACATCTGACTGCTTGGAGACTCTGGCCAAATACAAATTCATGATTGGTGGGGCCACCAAATAAAGTGTGAAAGTGGCACCTAGCATATAGAACAAGAGAATTGGTGCTGCACACTTGTCCTTGCACAGTTTAAGAACAGAGACTGAGATTTACAGCCAGCAAACTCAAATTGATGTAGCAAGAGGACTCTTTGGGGTACTGAGTTCAGACCCCCTGCTCATGAGGTTGTTCTGGTTCTGGCAAGAGGTCCAGTTGTCCACCTCATGAAGTATATAAATATATATATCTAATTAACAATAATATATATATATATATATATATATATATATATATATAAAGTGTGTGTGTATATATATATATGTATGTATATATGCATACACACACACACACACACACAGTAGTTTGGCATTAGAAGTCTTGGCTGACAGTTGGACTGCACAAATTTATATAGACAAATACACACACTATTTTAGCTAGTCTTCCAGACTTCTTTTCTCTCCTTGCCTTAGGGCCTGTGTGTCAGCCATTAATAATTTCCATCTCTCCTACTCTCTGTTTTTGACAACTGGAGGATACAGAATCTCACATAGAGATCATTGATCTCTATGAAGAGATGTTGGAGCAGTGCACAAGGCCATCTAAGTGGTGAATAACAGAGCACAATTGGGATAAAGCAGGACATCTACTTTTTCTTGACCTGAAGAGACTCTATGGAATCTCTCCATCGAGATCAATGATCTCTCATGAGATTCTGTCTCTCCTTTATTCAGCTGTCAAAAACAGAATGTAGGGCAAAGGAAAATTATTAATGTTTGTGTGTACAAAGTCTTAGTATGCTTTTTATTTCCTCTTCATTACATTTAGTAGTTTTTGTTTTAACCTACACCTTCACAATGAAGCATTTTCATTAATGAAAACATTTTTAGTCTCGGCAAAAGACAAATTATTGGCTTTTGCTCACACTTCGCAGTATTCTTGGGAAACTCAGTTATAAGACTGCCCCCCCACCCATGTTTTGGAATTTAATGCTGAAAGGCTATAGGCACTATTTGAGGTAGATGTTAGGGTGGGCTAAAGATCCTTAGATGCTGATCTCATCTGATCATTCACATAGTATGTGCTGAAAGCTGTCAGACGTCCTATAGTTGGATGTCATAGTAAGATTCTCAGAGAGCATGCGCCTGTCAGGGCATTAGATGTACACACTCGTTAATACTCAACAATATCTGCCCAGAAGATGACTAAGTGGATAAAGGCATGTAAAGGGTGAACTTAGAAGAACCTACATTCAGTAAACGTAGCATATATATATATAGCTATATGTTGTCTGTCCATATATCTGCAAATCTGCACTACATTTATAAAAGTAACCTAAGTAACTGCCTAGAGAAGTCTAATATTGCCAAGGTGATTTCCGATGAAAGATGACCAAGGAGATAGTGGCACAAAATTGTAGTTCACATACCAAAAAATACCACTGGACAATGTTCACACTTTTGATTGAAGCACATTATATGTCATATGTAATATTTCAACAGCATGGTGGCTTAGTGGTTAGCACTTCTGTCTCACAGCACTGGGGTTATGAGTTTAATTCCCAACTATGAGCTAATAAGTGAGTGTGTGTGTGTGTGTGTGTGTGTGTGTGTGGACTATAGGCTCCTATGGGACAGGGACTGATGTGAGTGAGTTCTCTGTACAGCGCTGCGGAATTAGTGGTGATTTATAAATAGCTGATGATGATATATGCAACCAGGCTTCCCTTATCTAGAACAACCTACTTGAGTCACTTATATCTGCCACCTGTTTTCCAAGTGTCCATCTTTCAGCTCTATAAACATGATGCAATTGTATTGCTTAAGGCATTTTGTTTATGCTAAGACACATCTGTACATCCAGGGCATACAAGAAGGGACTCTCAATTTACTATATTTCATTGTGGTTAAACACCTTATAAATAAATAATAAACAAAGTGCAAGCACACAGCTATTTTCTATTACCACAGGTATTATTATTATCCTTTATTTATCTGGAGCCACAAAGGGTTTACAGTGCGAAGAGCTTGGACAAAACAGAAACAGCATATAGGGCAGTACAAAAAAACAAATATAAAGTGCAATTAAACCAACTCGGGTAAGAATAGGTGCACAGGTCAAAGAGATATAAGTGAACATAAGAACACTTAGAAGCTAGGAAAGGGAATGAGGAGAGATTGGGAGTGAACTAAAGCAACTTGAACCTGTGCCCTGCAGTGTGGATGAACTTAGAGGACCAGAGCAGAGATGGAAATGTGAACGCAAGGTTGAAAAGGAGAACCAAGGGCAGGGTCTAGTGTAGGGGCACAACAGTTAGGCTGGTGAGCCGAAGGCAGAAGTAACAGGAGGAAGACACAAGAATTAGAGGGCCCTGCTCACGGGAGCTTACAATCTAAAGGAAAGAGGCAGACTGACAGGAGACACAAAGTGGGGAGTCAGGGTGAGGGGACTAGAATCTGGAGGGGGAGATGAACAAGAGCGGCTAGTATAAGGAGCGGAGGGAGAATGAGTTTGAGGGATACTACAATAGTGAAGAAGGATTATGAAGAGGGAATGAGGAGGGCAGGTGAGAGGTAGCTTTCACTAACTGGGCTTATTATTTTGAACTGCCAATGTTTCCTCCAGGTTCCCCAAGAGACAGGGGCTGGCAGGGTTGGGGGGCAGGGGGACACTGCATTTTCTTTTTAAATGTTCCTAATAGGTTACCAAGCTAAGTCTCACCCCATGGGCTAACATTTGCCAGCAAGTCCCTCCAATGGAAAGCCCTTCCTGTTAAATGCATGGTGATCGACATATACAGTATATAAAGCAAAGTATATATATATATATATATATATATACATACGTGTGTGTGTATATATACATACATACATATGGCTGACAGTGGGCCTGCACAAATTTATTTGCTGGTGAGATTAATAGAGATGGAAATAAATGCTAGAAAAAGTAGTAGCAATGAAGTAAAAATGATGCAACAGGATGTAGTAAAATAGGCACTAAACTAATTTCAAAATTGTAATATCCAGACCAACCAAGTAGCTTCCCCACCATCTTAGTGTGTTCTCATCATTTCTAAGTAATTAGCTTTTAAAATATATCACCTGTCATCAGGCTGTCCTATGTAGAACAGGTCTGGACAGTTAGGAACCACCAATTTTGTAACATAAAGGATATTTTGTAGAGTTTGACAATCTGTTTTATTTTGTGAATTTCATACAGCGCTTGTGTACAGTAGTAATATGTACACTTAATTGCATACCCAGGATGTTTTTGTCCTTTGAATCATAACCTTCAATAAACCACTTAACTTAACATAACTATAGAAAAGATACAGAGACTTATACGAGTGGCTAAAGAAGGTCACAGTTTATGTGGCGGTGAAAGTGAACTGTGAGGCAGCGACATCGACTGTTATTGAGAACCAAGCGTGGATAACTAACGGCCTAATCCACTTAACCTGAAGCAATTCCTCAACTTGCCTGGCCAGCACTAAATCTGGCGGCATAGTGACCACGCCCCCTTCTTGACTACCCAATAGCGTGCCCTCAGAAGCAGGCCAAGGGATTCTTCCCATGAAGGATCATGAGTCCGTTGCTCAAAGGGGGGCTCACTTGCAGTCAATCAGCGATAGGGCTGTAACTATCAGTTGTTGCTCACAGACACAAGGTGGTCCTCGAGGTGCAAGGGTGGGTGGAGGCAGAGCATGAGACCTGCCGGGGATTATAAAGACTGCTCACCAGGACCTCCCACTTGCTGCTCATTGGTCAGTCTGGTACTTGCTGTTAACTCTTTCAGGTAAGGTTTCAATACTCCATAACACTGGAATGCATATAAGTGCTTTCATCCCTATGTGGACTCTCTTGTCATTTCAGCAATCTTACACTTATGAATCCTTATGCTTGGAGAGGCGGAATGGGGAAGGGCGGGAAAACATAGGAGGAGTACAGTAGGGGAATTTTTATTCAAGTCACACTCTACTCTATCTAGACACTAGCTTGTTATGTAAGTGATGCGTAAGTACATTTGTTATCGCTGATGCACAATTAGCGCAAATGCTATTGATGTACAGCTGGATACGTCTTGAGATGTGTCAGATGGTAAATAACGCTGCAGTATACATTTATTGCACATCACACAAATGTTTTAGGTCATTCTTAACAATAACCAGCATTACATTTGGGTAATTATATTTTACAGCTGCACCTTGATCATTGACCAGTTTTGCGCCCGCAGAAAAGAGATATATATATATATATATATATATATATATATATATATATGAGCATTGCGCCTCAATATATAAGATGTAACAGCTTTGTACCCCTTATATGAAGTATACCAGTATTGCGCGCCCCATCACGTGAGATGTATCAGCCTTGCTTCCCCACACATAACATTTACTAACCATACACTCCATATATGATATATGCACCTGCAACACAAACGCAGCTCCCTGTGCCCCATCATATGATATACCAATCTGTGCCTCAGAGAGGGCACCAGCCTTTGCCCCACACATTGTACAAGCTTGAGCCCCCCACCCCCCATTAATGTACCAGATCACTGTACCAGTCTCCACTGCATTGCATGGGAGCAGTTTAGTGCATCAAGGCCCCATGTTACATTTCTCTGTGCTTCTACGTAGAAAACACATTTATGAGACGATCAGGGATTCTGGTGAATGCAGAAATGTGCCTGGAAACACTACATGTGAGGAACTAGCTATCAGATGATTACATAAAAGGACCATGCTCTGCATTTTTCCAGCCCTGATTCCGATCTAAAACAGATATAATAAAATTATTTATACATGTAACCTCTCTTCATTGAAATGACACTTATGAACAAAACAGTGAGCATGGATTGTAAACACAAGATTTCTAGAGGGGTATTTAACAGAACGCCACAGTGTGCATGACCAGCATGCATGAGTCATGGCTATCATAAGACCGTACTAGACCACTCTCCAACCCCTTCCCAATCATTTTAGATACACTTGCAATGCTACATGCACTTCTGTTAGATGCATCCAGCTCTCCCTTAATGAGCAGGGGAGTGTGTAGCGGACATATCTCACAACTAACTCTGCAGTCAGGACAATGTTTTGGCTAAGTGGGACAGTCACCCAAAAGTGGGACTGCCCCACCAGAATCAGGACATTTGGCAGACTGTCCTGCTCTCTCCTACCTGTTCTTGCAGATTTCAGTACCTATTGCTGCTGGTGTCTTAAGCTCAGTTGCTGCTTGTCTGGACTCTGAAATCTTTGGAATCTGGTTGGTAAAAAAAAAAGGATAGATACATGAGATATGGAAAGTCTAGCGATGAGTGAACACAGAAGGTCTCCCTTCATCTAATTAACCCCAACATTAAGTCAGTAGCACCCATGTTTAATATTTAGGTCTCTTTACCTTCAACCAGCACAGCCATTACATTACGAGACCTCACATGTAATATATAGGCCTATGTACACCCCCACAACCAGCTCCTCCATTATGTTACTAGTATTATCATTTAATAAATAGACTAATTGCCACCATACTGCCCTGACATTAAATTAATAGTATTCTCATTTAATAAATAGACCTACCCCTACCCCAAGCAACCAAAACATAAAATAATTAGGTGTAATAAGTCAGCCCCACATTCAATTAATAGCCCCCAAACTACCCTAAATTAATACTCCCATCACTGCACCTTAAATTAACCACCATGACACCACTATTATAGTAAATAATCCCCACCATAAGATTAATAGCCCCAACCATCACCCAAACAATACATTAATAGTTCCCATCCACCAGTAAATGATTAACCTCCACCATTAAATTAAAAGCCCATGCTCTAGTCTATGCACTAACCACAAAGTCACTGTATATGTCATCAAATAAGTAAAACACGTAAGATAATATTTTTTAACTATCTTTTAAACACTGATTTATTTATTTTTCTTTCCAGTTAAAAGACAAAACAGAAAAAGTGTAACTCCATTACCTTTGTTGCCATCTTTTATTTTACACCCCTTATATTTCAGTATAACAGGGGTGGCCAACCAGTCAGATACTAAGAGCCAAAAATGATCCATAGATACAGTAAAGGTCCAACTTTACTTTTATATATGTATGCATATACATATACACAGTATAAACATGCATACCATACTCACATACATTGAAAATATAGCATAATTCATAATATCTTGTTAAGTGAAAAAGAATATATCCAATATTACCACAATATTCCTGAATAATCATTAAATCAATACAACTCAGCACTGCACAGTTCTTACCTCGCTGCTGTGTCCAGCGGAGGAGGGTGCTAATTGCTACTTACAGTCTCTTCACAGTAGCTCACACTGCTACTGCATCCACAATCGCTGTGGAGGGAACTGTTGAAGTGGGGATAAAAAAAACCTTCACATTCCAATCAGACTTCCCCACATTACATCAGACTTCTCCACATATCATCAAATGCCTGTCAGATATCTCCACATGCCCATCAAACCTCTCCAAATGCCCTTCAGACCTCTCAACCTGCTATCAGATCTCACCACATGACAATCGATCACCCTATATTCCCCTTGCATGACTTCTCCACTTACCACCAGATATCCCCACATGCCTCTTACATGCCATCAGACCTACAAGCCCCTTACATGCCCACCTGCCTCCCCACATGTCATGAGATCTAACCAGGGCTGGACTGGCCATCTGGCACTTCTGGCATTTGCCAGAAGGGCCGATGGCTCCGTGGGCCGGTCCGGCTCCTGGTGCTGTCGGGTCCTGCCGCTGTCGGGTCCTGCCACTTTAAGTTTTGTGCGGCCACGCGACGTGACGTCATGCGCGGCCGCGCAGGAAACCTCCCAATGTGCGGTTCAGCCGTTCAGGGCGGAGAGTCCATTCCAGCAGGTTGATGAGGTAAGTGTTGTCTTTTACTTTTAATTCCTTTCGAGGTTAGGGAAAATGGCGCAGGGGGGACAGGGACAGTTAGTGAAGGGGGAAGTGAACATGGCTGAGGGGGGGAGAGAGAACATGGCTGCAGGGGGGGGCAGAGAGAACATGGCTGCAGGGGGGGGCAGAGAGAACATGGCTGCAGGGGGGGGCAGAGAGAACATGGCTGCAGGGGGGGGGCAGAGAGAACATGGCTGCAGGGGGGGAGAGAGAACATGGCTGCAGGGGGGGAGAGAGAACATGGCTGCAGAGGGGGGTGGGAAAGAGAGAACATGGCTGCAGGGGGGGAGAGAGAACATGGCTGCAGGGGGGGAGAGAGAACATGGCTGCAGGGGGGGAGAGAGAGCATGGCTGCAGAGGGGGGGGGAGAGAGAGAACATGGCTGCGGGGGGGGGGGAGAGAGAACATGGCTGCGGGGGGGGGAGAGAGAGAACATGGGGGGGGAGAGAGAGAACATGGCTGCAGGGGGGGGAAGAGAGAACATGGCTGCAGGGGGGGGAAGAGAGAACATGGCTGCAGGGGGGGGGAGAGAGAGCATGGCTGCAGGGGGGGGGAGAGAGAGCATGGCTGCAGGGGGGGGGAGAGAGAGCATGGCTGCAGGGGGGGGGAGAGAGAGCATGGCTGCAGGGGGGGAAGAGAGAACATGGCTGCAGGGGGGGAAGAGAGAACATGGCTGCAGGGGGGGAAGAGAGAACATGGCTGCAGGGGGGGGAGAGAGAACATGGCTGCAGGGATGGCTGCAGGGGGGGGGGAGAGAGAACATGGCTGCAGGTGGGGGAAGAGAGAACATGGCTGCAGGGGGGGGGGGAGAGAGAACATGGCTGCAGGTGGGGGAAGAGAGAGCATGGCTGCAGGGGGGGGGAGAGAGAGCATGGCTGCAGGGGGGGAGAGAGAGCATGGCTGCAGGGGGGGAAGAGAGAACATGGCTGCAGGGATGGCTGCAGGGGGGGGAAGAGAGAGCATGGCTGCAGGGGGGGGAAGAGAGAGCATGGCTGCAGGGGGGGAAGAGAGAGCATGGCTGCAGGGGGGGGAGAGAGAGCATGGCTGCAGGGGGGGAAGAGAGAACATGGCTGCAGGGATGGCTGCAGGGGGGGGAAGAGAGAGCATGGCTGCAGGGGGGGGAAGAGAGAGCATGGCTGCAGGGGGGGAAGAGAGAACATGGCTGCAGGGATGGCTGCAGGGGGGGGAGAGAGAACATGGCTGCAGGTGGGGGGAAGAGAGAACATGGCTGCAGGGGGGAGAGAGAACATGGCTGCAGGGTGTGTGTGTGCGCTATGTAAATAGAGTGTGTGTGTGCGCTATGTCAATAGAGTGTGTGTGTGCGCTATGTCAATAGAGTGTGTGTGTGCGCTATGTCAATAGAGTGTGTGTGTGGGCTATGTCAATAGAGTGTGTGTGTGGGCTATGTCAATAGAGTGTGTGTGTGGGATATGTCAATAGAGTGTGTGTGTGGGATATGTCAATAGAGTGTGTGTGTGGGATATGTCAATAGAGTGTGTGTGTGGGATATGTCAATAGAGTGTGTGTGTGTGTGTGGGATATGTCAATAGAGTGTGTGTGTGTGTGTGTGTGGGATATGTCAATAGAGTGTGTGTGTGTGTGGGATATGTCAATAGAGTGTGTGTGTGTGTATGATATGTCAATAGAGTGTGTGTGTGTGTGTGTGATATGTTAATAGAGTGTGTGTGTGTGATATGTCAATAGAGTGTGTGTGTGTGTGTGTGTGTGTGTGTGTGTGTGTGTGATATGTCAATAGAGTGTGTGTGTGTGTATATGTCCATATAGAGTGTGTGTGTGCGCTATGTCAATAGAGTGTGTATGTGTGTGCGCTATGTCAATAGAGTGTGTGTGTTATGTCAATAAAGCATGTGTGTGTGATATGTCAATATAGTGTGTGTGTGTGTGATATGTTAATATAGTGTGTGTGGCCGCAGTTTTTAAATTAGGCGTGTGTGTGTGGCCGCAGTATATTAATATGGCGTGTGAGGGAAAGATCTTAATATAGTGTGGGAGGTAGGCTATTTAATGGTGGAGTGTAGGTAGGGCTAATTATTTAAGGTGAGGTGAAGGAACCTTTAATTTAATGCTGGGGTGGTTTAGAGCTATCAATTGAATATGGGTCTGATTTTGGGGAGGAGGGCTATTTATTAAATGTGTATATGAATTATTTATCTCCGGGAATGGTTGTGGAAAATGGCTATATTAATTAAACTTTAATGCTATTTAATTTATAAATGGGACTGTTTGTAGGGAGGGAAATATGTTTTGAGTAAATGGGTATACTGTTAATTTAATGTTGGGACTGATTGGAGGGAAATAGGTCTACTTATTAAATGTGAACATTATTATTGTTGGAAATGGAGGGAGGCCTAATTATAAAACGTGAGTGCTACTGATTTAACACCGGGGCTGGTTGTAGTATTCTAAATCTCATGTACCCATTATTTTCAAAATAGGGCCTCCAATATTCCAGGATCAAGACAAGCAGGAACTGGGCTAAAGAAACCAGCTGCTACAAGTGGTGAAAGAAACAAGACAGGTAGGAGAGAGCAGGACATTCTGCCAACTGTCCTGAATCTGATGGGACAGCCCTGAATTTGGGTGGCTGTCTCGGGATTTGGTACGACTGCAAGGACAGTTTGGAGGTATGTCCTGCTTCACAACGTACTGCATGTGAAGGCAGAGCTGTGTGCATCTAACAGTAGTGCACACAGTATTGCCTGTGTATTTATCTAAACTGATAACCATGTTATGTAATAGGGGCCCTGTTGTCTTAAATACCCTTGGTCCACCAAGCTTTAATCCAGCTCTGGTTAGGGGAAGGGACACAGCCTGCAGAGCAAGCCGAGGAGCTCTAAGTATCACAAGATTTGGTAATCTCGTGAGGCAAAGAGTTTCCCTGCTCACTCTACAGGAAGTTCCCACCTTGAGCAGCAGCAGCAGAAGCAAAGATAAGTACAGTGGGCTGAGGGTGTCATAATGTGGCTTGGAAGGCATGATAAATGAAATGTTTTATTACAATATATGTATCAATACGCCAAGTTGACCACACCCCAGCACAATGCGGTCCCTCCCTTTTTGGCGCCACCGCCCAGTGGCGGCACACAGTTTATTTGCTACTCATCTATGGATTTCGGCACCAAAAGTTCCCAAATTTCTCTTGCTGGTCCTGTACATACCATTAGCTGATACTGGTAAGCTCTATGCTACAAATAGAGAGTCAAGCTGCACGTAATACATATGTATCTCACGGGACACTGTATAACAGTAACCTTTGCAAAAAGTATTGTAATATTATTATCTGGAATAGAGGTGGCCCCGTGTGCTTTAAATGCCAGGGCTGATTTGTAGTCCCAGTCCGGCCCTGGATCTAACCATATTCCTAATACATGCCACCATATCTCCACACATGCCCCTAATATGGCATCAGACCTCCCCACATGTGTCCTACATGCCCACCAGCCTCCCCACATGCCGCCAGATCTCACCATATACCCCTTAAATGCCGTCAGACCTCCCCACATGTCCATTACATGCCATGAGATCTGCACACATTCCTCAGAAATGCCATCAGACTTCCACACATGACCCTAATATGCCATCATTACTAGCGTGCTGAGGGGCTCCTCTGTCCTATTTTACAAGGTCTGGTCCTCATGGGCTTTGTACCATAATCAAACTCCACTCCAGTTTTAGTGATATCCGAATATGGAATGGTATTTCTAAGCAAGTGTATTTCTCTTTCATTTGATGCGTGAATCCTTAATTTCCCACCCCTTCCTACATGTCCCCCTCCCACCCATCACAGCCCCCATCTATACCCCACAATTCTAAGATATTAACAACAGCATCTTTACAATACTAGATGAATATACAATTGTCTTCCGAATACAAAAAGTTATGAAAGTGTTCCTGCGTTCTGCTGTATGTAAACACATGTTATCTATTTTTTATTAACCTCTCGATATTCTGTAATGCCCTCTTTTTACTGAAAAAAAGATGTTTCTAATAAAAAGTTTTTAAAAAAAAACAAAAAAACAATGGGCCTGATTCATCTTTGAATGCAACCTGCCCGCAAGTTGTGTTTTTAAAATGAGCATGGAACTTGAGGATACGTGCACTGGTATTAAAATTTAAGTTGATCTCAAGATACGTTCCTATTTGAATATGAATACTTTGCCTAAACAGTACTAATCGTAACAGACACTGCAGGATATGCACATGCATATGTGCAATATGAAGTCTGATCAGAAGACATGCAAAAAAAAATGCTATAAAAGAAATTACCAACTTATAATACTATAATCATTAATAAAATTTGTGTTTTTTAAAAGCAAACTTTTTTTTTACATTACATACATACACTGATCAGCCACAACATTAAAACCAACTGCCTTATAATGTGTAAGTCCCCCTCATGCAGCCAAAACAGCTCTGACCCATCAGGGCATAGTCTCCACAAGACCTCAAAAGGTGTCCTGTGATATCCGGCACCGGGAGGGACGTTAGCAGCAGATCCTTTATGTCTTGTAAGTTGCGAGGTGGGGCCTCCATGGCTGAGTCTTGTTTATCCAACACATCACACAGATGCTTGATCAGATTGAGATCTTGGGAATTTGGAGGCCAAGTCAACACCTTGAACTCATGACATGTTCCTTAAACCATTCCTGAACAATTCTTGCAGTGTGACAGGGCGTACTATCCTGCTGAAAGAGGCCACTGCCATCAGGGAATACTGTTACCATGAAGAGGTGTACTTGGTCTGCAGCAATGTTTAGGTAGGTGGTGTGTGTCAAAATAACATCCATATGAATGCCAGAGCATCACGCTGCCTTCTTCTCATAGTGCATCCTGGTGCCATCTCTTCCCCAGGTAAACGACGCACACTCACCCAACCATCCACATGACGTAAAAGAAAACATGATTCATCAGACCAGGCCACCTTCTTCCAGTGCTTCATGGTCCATATCTGGTGCTCATGTGTCCATTGTAGGAACTTTCGGTGGTGGGCAGGGTTCATCATGGGCACTCTGACAGGTCTCCAGACTCACAGCTCCATACGCAGCAAGCTGCGATTTACTGTTCTGACACCTTTCAGCAATTCGTGCTACAGTAGCTCTTCTGTGGGATTGGACCAGACGGGACCCAGTCGTCTAGCCATCACAATTTGGCCGTTGTCAAAGTCACTCAGATTCTTACACTTGCCAGATTTTTTTGCTTCCAACACATCAGCTTCAAGAACTGACTGTTCACTTGCTGCCTAATATATCTCACCTCTTGACAGGTGCCATTGTAACAGGATAATAATTGTTATTAAATTGACTTGTCAGTATTTTAATGTTGTGTCTGATCAGTGTATATCAGAATGTTCTTAAAGTGCATTGTACATACAATCAATTTTTAGGGTTTCTCTTACACATGTTCTGTGCTATCTAGGGGCATGCATATGTGTAGTTTCGGCACTTACACCTGCTCTTAGCTGCTGCAAATGATATGGCTAGGAGAAGGTTGGGCTGGAGGGAAGAGGGTCATCTGCCCCCAGCGCCAGTCCCATAGTGGGCTACCTCGGACTGAGTCACTGGGCTACCTGCATTGTTTTTCCTTTAAAATGTTCCTAATAGGATGCTGAGTTGAGTCTTGCCTCTCGGGCTAAAATTTTCCAGCCCTCCCTTGGATACTACCAAGATGTACTTACAAGATACCCAAAGCTTGAATCAGTTGCATCAGCGTTGCCCTTGAGATGCCCTTACTGTACGTTGCTTACATTCATCCACCCCTTCCATCCCCCAGTGGTAAGAGTTATTTGCGTTCAGACCTGAATTGCATGCAGTTGCATTAATTGAGCAGGTGCTGAGCAATTTCACACAAGCTACAGCACACAGAGAGACTTGCGTCCCAAGATGAATCAGGCCAATATGTTTAATCAAAGAAAGATACGCCGATCTGTGGTAACATATCATCATACATTTTACTGTAAGATAAACAAGTATTAAAAGCTATCACAAATAAATCTTACATCAAAGCATGAGAGAACTGGTGAAAACCCGGTGGGCCGCCCGTTCCCATCACTGTGCTATGGGGTTACTTTACTAACATGTCGCTATTGTGCAGTATCCCATAGCAACCTATCTGCGATAAGCTTTGGTCAGACAGGTGGCAGATTTAAGTGACTTAGATATATTGTTCCAGTCAAGTCACCACCTCCATGTTTTGCTATGCCAGTCTCTAGGCAGGTCTTTTCAGTCTCTGTATATGTTCTGTCTGACGTTAGAACTTGAGTTAGATGTATGTGGGGGTTGGTTGCTGTGTGGTCTCTGCATTAGCATCCTGTCTGCTCAGAGGAAGTGCAGCAACAAATTATGCTAAATTGCTTCCACTTTTCATTTAAAATGACAGCTTTTTAACACTATGCAATACAGTTACACAGAATGAGGTCATGCAAGCCTGCAATACTGTCTGTATTTTACTAAAACAGTGCAAAATGTACTCATTTTATTTTTGTTTCCTTAGCATATGTTTTATGGAACCAAAAATAGATGTGCTAAGGCAGATATGTAATTATGATAATTACTGCACTAATGATTATGCACAGAAATCAAGTACATTAAGGTAGTGGGCTGCTATCTAATGGGCAGAATTTTTTTTAAAAACACAGCAGTATTACACAAAAGAAAATGCTTTTGTAAATGAATTAACACACATATATAGATGTATTTACAAGTGAAACAATCCCATCCCGTTACAAAACAGTTAGCTAGGCCTTCAGTACAGATTCATTTTCCTGTTTGCACTGTGTCGCCCACAGCTGTTCAGCAGGGACAAATATCAATGGAATTGCACATTAATAATATCACCTATGTTGTCTTATTATTTAAGTAAGTGCCCCTTCTGTTTTAAATTTATATATTTGTGTTCCAAAACTTGGAGGAAAAATCCTGTCAACAATCACACAAATTCACACCGCCCAATTGATACTAACTGCTAACGATAGCACCTTGGTTCTCTGCATCGTCCAAGCTGATTAGATGAATTTCCTGCAAACAACCCTGAACCGGTGGTAGTCATTAGTGCGATGACTACATTTCCGACAACAGGTAGTGGGACAGAAGAATGGCAAGTGCTGTAATTTAAACACGTAGGAAATACTGACTTAATGAAAAAGTGACAGAGAACAATTGCAGCAACCCTGCTATCAAAGTCGACAGTAGAACATGCCGGCACTCAGATTGTTATCACTTCAAATGGCGATAGTTACATTTCTAGTATTAAGGAGGCAAAGCGAGGAGCCGCCGGCTCTATAATGTTTTTTACAAAGGATTTCACATTGTAGAGCCAGCGGGTCCTTGCATTGCCCCCTTAATACTGTGCATGGATCTGGATCATCCACATGCAAGTGCAGTACAGTAAGGGTATGCAGGTGCAACTTAAGCACATCTTATTTTGGGTTACAGGTATCTTTAAAATATGTACCATATGTAAATTCCACGCCTACAAAAGTTTTCAAGTTGATGATGATGATTTTATATATTTGCTCTGGATGCATCTGTATGCTAGAGTCAGGGTTGCATGAATGTTAAGATGTGTGTAACTCAAAACAGCGACATGGAAACAGCCTACTTTTACATTCAGCTATAATTCACTCCATATGTGACTTATTTCTTGCTTAACAGATGTGAGCGTATCTCCTATCTTCTACATATTATATACAGTATACATGCTTGTAGTATTGCTTAGTCAGTGTGTTATGTTCATTTAGGTTTATTTATGTGCATGTTAGCAGTGTGCACCAAGAATTAATGGAGTAACTTTATATATGTACACATATATATATATATACATACATACAGCATAGATATATATATATATATATATATATATATATATATATATATATATATATATATAATATTATACTGTAGCAAAGAGGTCTTTTTGCCACAGTGGGGTCCCAGGAAGTCTGCAGGGGAAGGCTGCATGCAGAATATATATGAATATATATATATATATATATATATATATATATACATACAGCATATATGTGTATGTATATATATATATATATATACAGGGCCGCCATCAGAGATCGTGGGGCCCAGTACAAATAAAGCAGGCAGGGCCCCCGATGACCGCCCCCCCAATGAACCAGGGCCATCTTTCCGACTGCGCACGATGGTTAGGTGCCCGGGGGGGAAAGGGGGCCCATGGAAATGAAACAAAAATCACTGAACTTAATCAGTTAAGTTCAGGTACGTTAAGGGGGTCCCTAATATATATATATATATATATATATATACATATATATATATATATATACACACACTCACCAAATATTGGCATTGTCCCTTCTAGAATCACAACATTTCACAGACTGTCCTGCTCTCTCCTACCTGTTCTTCTCACTTTCCCCACCTGTGGCTGCAGGTTTCTTTAGTTCCGGCTTGTCTGGATCCTGGAATGTTTGGGGCCCTAGTTGGAAAAAAAAAATGGGTACATTTTTTAAAATTACAGCCAGCGCCAGCGTTAAATCAATATCACCCACGATTAATAATTAGGTCTTTCTCCAACCCCAACATTAAAATAACAATATTCACATTTAATAAATAATAATATATTATAACATACCTATACAGACCCATATAAAGCCGATGTCAGATGTTGTCCTCCTGAATACTAGGTGACTACCAAAAAAGGTTGGAGGATGGAAGCCTGTAGCATGTGTATGCTGGAGGTGACTTTTTTACTTCACTGACTACATGTGAAGATTCGTCCAAAGTTTCTACCTCTAATTTAGAACCCAAAATGTCTAAACCAGTGGTTCCCAAACTTTTGCAGTTCGTGGCACCCTTAGAGTCTCCATAATTTTTTCAAAGCACCCCTCCAAAATAATTACTGAGCAGTCCAGTTTTAGAAGTAGTTGGGTCAAAAAAATGTAATAAGTATTTAGGTCAGGACAGAAATACTTTTTTAGTTGTATACAAAAATGCCCCCTCTACATCCAGACACACTGCCCCCTCTGCATCCAGTCACTCTGCCCCCTCTCACGCTGCCCCCCTCCTCTGCCCTCTGTCACGCTCCCTCTTACTCTGCCCTCTGTCACGCTGTCCCCTCCTCTGGCCTCTGTCCCCCTCCTCTGGCCTCTGTCACGCTGTCCTCTCTCTGTCACGCTGTCTCCTCCTCTGGCCTCTGTCACGCTGTCCCCTCCTCTGGCCTCTGTCACGCTGCCCCCTCTCCTCTGTCACGTTGCCACACTGTCCCCCTCCTCTGCCTTCTGTCACACAGCCTCCCTCCTCTGGCCTCTGTCACGCTGCCCCCTCTCCTCTGTCACGCTGTCCCCTCTCCTCTGTGACGCTGTCCCCTCTCCTCTGCCTTCTGTCACACTGTCCCCTCCTCTGGCCTCTGTCACGCTGCCCACTCTCCTCTGTTACGCTGCCACACTGCCCCCCTCCTCTGCCTTCTGTTACGCTGTCCCCTCTCCTCTGTCACGCTGTCCCCTCCTCTGGCCTCTGTCACGCTGTCCCCTCCTCTGGCCTCTGTCACGTTGTCCCCTTTCCTCTGCCATGCTCCCTCTCACTCAGTCCCCTCTGCCGAGGGAAAGCCAGAAGAAAACAAAACAAAACATAAACTCACCAATCCGCGTGGCGCCGGGACCCAGCATTCTCCCTCTCTCTCACGCAGCTTGTCGCTATAGTGACAAGCTACGTGAGAGTGGGGTTTGCTGGGTCCCGGCGGCGCGCGGATTGGTGAGTTTATGTTTTGTATTTTCCTGACTTTCCCGCAGCACCCCTGTAACAGCGCCGCGGCACCCCTGGGAACCGCGGCGCACACTTTGGGGACCGCTGGTCTAAACCCTAATGTTTGTCATGGGATACACAGGCCTTTACAGAATTTGTCAGTTGTGCATTTTAAATATCCCTTTATTTACTTACCTTTGAATTAGCTTTTTTCCTCTCTTCTCTTCTCTTTTCTTCTGTTTTCTTCTCTTTTCTTCTGTCTTCTTGCTTCTGTCTTGTTCCTCTCTGCACAGTTCCTCACTGAGTGTCAGGCGTGACTTGATGATGTCACGCCTGACATTTAGTGTAAATAGTGCAGAGAGGAAGAAGGAGGGACACCAGCGCTGCCATCACAGGTGAGTATCTGTGGGGTTTGTTTTTTTTTCCCTCTAGCCTGCTCCCCCCTGAACACCAGCACCCGCGGGCCCAGTACAAGAGTACCCCCTGTAACCCCTGATGGCTGCCCTGTATATATATGTGTATATATATATATATATATATATATATATATAATTTCCACACAGTCTTTCCCATAGCACACAAACGCACAGGTGCACCATATACATGTCATTGATTTGTATTCTGTAATTGGTTTGCAGTGTTTGGGTGGGGGTTACAAGACTGTGTTTTTCATTTTATGTTTGTGACGGTTGCTGAACTAGTTGGCCAGTTATGAAAGAGCTGGAGTATGTTTAGTTAGCATTAGGGTCACCAGGAGGTGTAAGCAAAAGGTATTGCTTGCTGGTGTCATCCTGACAAGAAGTGTTACCATTTATTGTAGTGCAAACAATAAATGAACATTTGATTTACAACCAGAAGTTGTCGAGTTGTCTGTGTACTGACGTCTGCAGGGTGCCCGTGTCACAGGTGGGGTGCTCTTGTGCTATATATATATATATATATATATATATTTATTTTTAATTTCTTTATTTTTAAATTTTTCAAATGTTTAGTGCAAGTAAGCAGAGTAACAAAACATGACAGGTAACAAGAGTAAAGTTACATATATGAAGTCATCTTTGTTAACCAATAATGCTAAATAAGCACATAACAGTTAGGAATGGATTGCCAGGGGGTTCAGTGGTGGAACTACCATTGGTGCAGTGAAACGGGCCCATGGGGCACAGAGAACTAGCGAGCTGTGGGTACTAGTTCCCTCCTCCCCGCTTCTCTGCACACAGCTCGCTAGTTCTGGGTGCAGGTGGGTGTAACGTGGTCATATACAAGAGGGTAAGAGAAAGATACAAAAGGAAAACCTTTTTTTTTTTTTTTTAATATATAATTAAGCGTATTCTCCTGCATAGTTCACATTTGCTGTACTAATCAATTTGCCCAGTATAGTCAATTAAAGGTTTCCTGAGTAATCCAAGTAACCATGATATAGTTTTGTCTTTTGAATCCAGTTCCATTTGTACAATCGGGGAGGGCTGGCAAATTTTAGCCCCGAGGGGGTAAGACTTGACTCAGCAGCCTATTGTAAAGGAAATAAAATTCAGGTGGCCCAGTGAACCAGCCCAAGGTAGCCCACTATGGACCGGCCCAGGGGGACATGTAAAATCAATGAAAATTAAGCGAAAACTAAAATTGAAATGCTTTAAATTATCTACTTGTTTATATATTTTAATTTAAGTTTCAATTATTCTCAGTTTATATTATTGAAATATTTAGTCTTTGGCCTTGAACTGAGTGTGCGGGAGCACCACAGTGGGAGAGGTCAAGTGACTGACTATAGACATCACATGACCTTTGCAGGAGTGATGTCACTTATCTACTACTCGGGGCCCCATTCAGAAAAAGGCAGAATACCCAGGGCTTCATACATAAAAGGCTGTACTTAAGGGCAGCAGAGACTGAGGGGCAGTTTTTTTTCTTTTACTATAATGAACTGAATAAATTTAGAAAAATCTACTATGAGGTTAAACTGAGGGGGAAGAAACAGCTTTTATGAAGGTGGGCAATGTTAGATTAACATACTTGCCAATTTATGGCAAGTATGATCCGGAAGCTGGTGGAGGCAAGTGGGCGTGCAGGGGGCGGGGCTCCAAAAACTCGTCATTTTGGCCCCACCCCCGTGATTTTACAGCGGGAGGCAAGGCCAAATGCCACAATTCCCAGTGAATTGCGGCATTTTGGATTTAATTCTGCCCACTTCACTAGGAAGTGGGCAGATGCGGGAGACCCACCCAGAATTCAGGAGTCTCTCGGACATTCCGGAAGAGTTGGCAAGTATGGATTAACTGAGATAAAATAAACTGAGACGAAATAAACTGAGAAACATGATACAACTGAAGAGGAAATGAATTGTGTAAGGGAATGCATCTATGCTCAGCCCTCTAAAGCTAATTGCACATTGGCAAATTGTGTGTATGTGTAATTCAGCAGTTATTTAAGCATTTGCCTACTGTATTTGCCTGCACATAGCAGTTAATGTGTTTCCAAAGTTCTTTTTTATGTTTGTTTTTTTATCCTCTTTAGCATTTTCTGTGTTCTGTCATTTTGTAAATGTGCATCACAGATTTTCATCTTTTTTTTTTAACTCAAAAGTTATTAGTTTCCAAATGTAACAAAAAGAATACAAAGATGAATACTGCTCAAATGACAGATAAATGTGTGTGTAACATTAAACAAAAAAACACAAAAAAATCAGATATTTAATCTTTGAAGGCATTGCATTGCTCGTGAAATCTGAATTCAGCGGGAGGGGTTCCAAACATAAAAGATGCAGTAGGATGGAGAGTATTCCAGGGACAAACACACATTTTCTTACTATTTTTGGACACCATTTATTGGCTTGTGGGTAGGGGGATTCCAGGCATCTGAAATCCCTCCTAAATATGTAAATTACATAAAGTCTAAGGGGTAGATTCAATTAGCTAAAGAACAACGCGGTCCTCGCATTATTACCGTTACTACGGTAATTTCTCTGGGGACTTTTGCTCGCGGCTTACAGAGCAGAGAAATTACTGTAGTAATGGTAATAATGCGCAGCTATTACCATAGTAACCGTCTGCGCTCTTCTAAAGAACAACACGGTTATTTGAATCTACCCCTAAGAATAGTTTGGACAAGTGCCACCTTGAGGGCTTCAAAAGAAAGCAGAAATTAGGGGAATGAAAATGGATGAGAAAATGGTTCTATTCAAAGTCATACTTGCCTACTCTCCCAGAATTTACGGGAGGCTCCCGAATTTCGGGGAATCCTCTCGAAATCCCGGAAAAGTAGGCACAACTCCCGGATTCTAAAAAAAATGCCGAAATTAACAGCATTGAGTATCAGGGACGGGGCTTAATCGTCTCATTAAACCCCGCACCCGCTATTTAATGCCATGAATCTCGGCATTTTATAGTGGGGGTGTGGCCAAAATGATGCAATTTTTTGCAATTTTTCTTGCCTTCGGGCAAGACTTGACTCAGCAGGCTATTTTAAAGAAAAAAAAATGCAGGTGGCCCAGGGACCCAGCCAAAAGTAGTCCACTATGGGACCAGCCCGAGGGGCAGATGCCCCCTGCCACCCAGCCTGCCCCTGGACACAGTATCATAGGAAGGCTAGAGAAACGGAAGCAATGTTCAGGCTAACTAAGGTAGAGAATTAAAGCCAAAAGAGATGTGGCTGAACTAGCCAGATTATAAGACAAGAGTAAGGTCAAGGTCACAAAGCCAAAGATTAATTGAGACAGCTATCAGACACGGTTCAGGACAAAACAAGGACAAGCCATAGAATTACTGAGTTAGCCCAGAATCTCTGATTGTCAACCACAACTTGGTCCCAGGAATCTCTAAGCTTAAAGGCGATGGAAACCTCTGGCTACATCACAATATTTATTCCAATTTGCTGCCAGACGCCAAAGAGAGTTATTTGATGTGAATGTAACATGATTGGCACACATACTATACTGGCATGTCCAGTTAAGCAAGGTACACCCCACCTCTGAGCAGTCATCAAGCCAATTGTAAAAAAAATATTGAAATACGGCCATTGGTTTCTATCATTGTAAATAGGCATGGCTCTCATATGAGGAGATCAGAAGTGACAGCACTGTGGGTAGAGGCTATTTTTTGTTCTAATGTTTGATAACATAATCTCTGCTTGTACACTATTTCATTCATGTAACTCAGCTGCATGATCGCTAGTTTAGGAATAATATGAGTTCCTCAGAGTTAGTAAACACACACACACACACACACACACACACACACACACGTCAATTCTATCCAAAGACAGTTAAGCTACCAGTATGTTTTTGGACTGTGGAAGAAAAGTGGGATACCCGGAGGAAATTCCCCTGTGAACACAGGGAGAACATACAAACTCCACACACATATGGTGCTCTGTTTGAAATTGAACCTATGGGCTCAGTGTTCTGCTGCAATGTTAATCAATGTGCTACTATGAATGTGTGGGAGATGTATATTAAATATGCCATAATATACAGTAAATGTAAAAACATGAATTATTTTGTTTGGCATCCAATTGTAGAACACTGGACACGTTTGGGTATAGAGGTTCAGCCAGGTGTGCGGGCACTTTAAAATTGGAGTTTGTCTAGCTCCTCCCCCTCAATATGCCTGCCGCAGCTTTAGTTGTTCATTGTTAAACCAGGCAGTGTTTTTTCTTTGCGTTATATAAACATCTTAATGTTTCTTTAGTTCTATTTTGTTTTGAGACCATTGCTGCAGTCCGGCGGCACCTCCTTGCATGGATGGCTGTGTGGTACCTGGAGATGAGTTTGGCGGTGTCTGTACAGGTCTCTCCGGTGATCGCAGACCAGCTTCCATCATTGGAGCCGTAGTGACTCATGATCCCTGCTCTCGGCACCCAACTGGGAACCACGGTTGGCTTCACTATGGGGGTCTACATCATTTGGGTGTTAGACCCCCTGGAATTACAGAGGTTGCTGGGTCAGGTGGGGATCACTTTTCAGTGAGCCCCTACTAAGCATTTAGTTTGGAGAGGGGGACATCTATAGTGATGGCAACCATTTTAAGTGATGGACCAAGTGGGTGATGCTTTTCCCCCAAGGTGGATTCTTATCACTTCCCTTACTGTGAGGCACGCCAAAAGCAGCAGACATCTTCAGTCCAGCTTTCCCTTTCTATACCACTGGTGTCGTGAGTAAGTTTTCGGGGATTGTTTTCTGAGTGACTTTTAACTGGGCTTTACTGGCCTTTGGTATGTATAGTAGGTTCACCTTCTTTCATTTGATTGTGTTCTACTTTTGTATTGTACCATTCTGCCTTAGAGTACTGTATTCTTTTCATAATGAGAATACAACTAAAAGGGAAATACCCCCTAAGGTGGAACCCTCTGTAGCGATAGTTGTCCAAGACAATTATTATTAATAATTATAATTCCCAGTGAGGCGACTATTAAGGATAGCGCTTACTGTAAGGTTGAGAGCATCCTTAAGCTCCTCTTCGTGGCCTCCTTGCTACCCAATGTAGCTTCTGCATTGGTTAATAAAGCCATGGAGAAGTTATTTGAAGCTTTCAGAAGGCTTGTTAGCTGTCAGACTGGGGTCTGAATTGTTGTCTTTAGTAGAGCAGATTTAGGGAGCCACAGTGTACTTGGGAGATGCGGTCTGATCGGGGCTAGGATTTCTAGATGCTGGTCTGATCGGGGATAGGATTTCTAGATGCTGGTCTGATCGGGGATAGGATTTTAGCCTCGGCTGTCTCGGCTCATTGGACTCTCACTTAAATCCTGGGACACTGACATGAAGTATTAAGTGCACTCTAGACTCCCTTCCATTCTTTGGAGGTGTCTTATTTGTCCCTGAACTGAATAAGATTTATCTACCAAGCTACAGGCTGAAAGCATACTTTTCCTCTTGTTAACGCTTCAAAAGCTAGTGGACCCAGTTTTAGCTTCTTTAATTTATCAGGTAAAATGAGAAATCAGTAACCCTGATTGCACTTTTCTGCCCCAAGGCAGGTAAACAGGCTTGGGCTGCTAAACGTCCAGCAGCCAGATCATCTGTATAACAGTTTTTTTTTCAACCTGGGGTGGAGGCACATCTACTCATCTTCAGGGACCAGTGGTTCAATTCCATTACAGATGCCTGGGTGAGAGGGATTGTGGGTCTGGGATACATTATAGATCTCCTCAAAAACCCACCCAGGTGGCTTTTCACCATCACTATCAGTTTGAGGGTCTTCCATTTGGCCTGGCCATGGATCCAAGAGTTTTCACCAAGGTGATGTCAGCTTTGCGGCGGTCCAGGGTAGTGACAGTCATTCCGTACTTGGATGATCTGTTGATCAAAGCATAACATTTGTTAGGGGGGCCACGAAGATACAGTTGGACATTGCAATGGCTGTTGCATACCTCAAACACAAGGATGCACCCTGAGTCCTCTTGCCATATGAATCCAGCAAGATCTTGCATTGGGGCGGAATTAAATGTTCAGGCCATAATTGCACTTTTCATCCAGGGGGTAGACAACTGGGAGGCAAACATTCTAAACGGACAGACTTTTCACCCATCATTTGAGCCCTTGAATTCAGGAGAGTGCAAGTTTTTAACTTTGAAAACAGTTTTCCTTTTAGCTGTTTCAACTGCTAGAAGAGTTTCAGAGCTGGCAGCTTTGTTCTGCAAGCCTTTTATTCTTATATTACATGAGAACAAGGCAGTCCTTCAGGCCATACCTTCCTTTCAGCCTAATGTGATTTCACTGAATCAGGGTAGGTTTCCATAGGAAGAGGGCTCTCTTCTGTCTCGGGATGTTGTCAGAGCATTGAGGACCTATGTTCATAGGACCTGTAACATTCGCCATACATTTTTATGATGCTCATATAAGGGGTTGGCTGGCATCCAAGGTATCCATTGCTAGATGGATTATGTCTGTTTTTCATCAGGCTTACAGTGGAGCAGGACAATTAGGACAAACTGTTCCAGAAAATCTTCGAGTTCACTCCACTAGGTCTGTGATTGGCTCCTCTGCTGAGCAGCTAAGTTTGGCTGCTACTTAGTCCTCACTTTACATTTTTACCAAGTTCTATAGTTTGTGGTATACATCTAGGGATGCCAGTTTTTGAAGGAAGGTGCTTCACATCACTTCTACTGAGCTTTCCCACCTATATAAACAGCTTTGAGACACCCTCAATGTCTCCAATGTCCCCAATTGGATGCCGGAGAAAAAAACATTTTTATACTTACGTTGAATCTTTTTATCTTAATCTACTGGGGGAACACTAGACACCCATCATTTTATGCTCCACTTCTCCTTTTCTGTTTTTGGAGGAGCTATTTATGTGTTTCTCCTGCTCTGTCTAGAGGGGTTTGGTTAAAAAGTAACAGAAGCTGCAGCAAATGTTAGACAAGTGCCCGGGTTCCTGACTGCACCTTTATACCCCAACATCTCCAGTGATCCCAATGTATTGAGAGAAAATTCCCTTTTTTCATATATCTGTACACTGTGTAGATGTTAATAAATGAATATTAATGAATGTTTTATGGCACGCAGGTTAATATCAGCTAGACAGTTGAGTTCATCAGAATATCTATTGTTTGTTATAGCTTTTGATAGTATCAACAATTTACAGTTACAGGTCCAGAATGTTCCGAAAGAAGAAAAAAAACCCAGTACTCAGGAATTGAAACAGAAAATAGAAAGCTTCAACATGATGGTTCAAAATGGCCTTATCATGAAGATGGTAAGTTAGTTCATATGCCTGTATGAACCGTAAATGACGGCAACCAGAAACAAAATGGATAATATATATATATCGTATATGTTATATATTAAACTAAACCTAACCTAGAATGAATGCCTAAAATTTACTAAATGGTATTTAAATATTATGTTTGTCCTTCTCCACACTGCCCCTGGCATTGTCTTTCTTATGCATTTGTTTAGAAGTGCTCCACACAGTGGTTGTTGGAGGAAGCACTTGGTGATGTCATTTCTGTGTATGGTTCCTACATTTCCTATATGACACTGCAGGGAGCCTCAGACCACTCTGATGCCCTCTGAGTTTGAATTGTCAATATAAAGCCAGACAACGGGCCTGATTTAAAGTTAGACATAAGTCAAACTCCTGTCCTTAAAAATCTGCTGTGTTTTATTGTGTATGTGCAAAAAACAAATTTTAGCTTAAGTGCAATCTGCACTTGCGACCACCTAGGCCTGGAGGGACAACCTATTTACAGGGGGCCACATTTCCAAATACCCCTCTTAGGAGGCATAAAACTTGCTCCCATGAGCATGGTGTAAAGATACAGGCTGCTGCTGATGATTTCCTCCAGCAGAAACCGCAGTAGGGTCCACAAATAACGGTGTGTCACATCCCTAGAGCTAGCCCTGCAGTCATTACTTGCTTGGGCAGCCAGGGAACACAATGGAACATGTAGTTCCTCAATCCTAAATACTGATCAATAAAAGCACAGATGCAGTTTGTACAAAAAAACTTGATTAGAAATTAATTTGAACCCAAACCGTTGTTTCAATCTTTATTGTACTCCTGAATCCATAACTTTATTCTTGTCTACTGTCCTAATCCCAAAATAATCCACTTAATCCATTATGGGAAAAAAAACGCTAAATGCCACAGCATGACACAGCTGCATATCAAATGTAAATACAGTGTCAAACAGTTCAAGTTCAGTCATGCTTTTCCATTTAAGTTTTAAATATAAACTGTCTTTTATTTTGTATAAACTTATGTTTTTTGTTAGGTGCATTAATAAATGTATTTAAATTGCTACAGTTTAATTTGCATTGTTTCTTCCAATGGTCAGGCAGATGATGGCACCTACACTGGATTCATTAAGGTGCACCTGAAGCTCCAACGTCCAGTCACCATAACAGACACTTCTCAGGCACCATCCATCTACACCATAAGCCAGGTGTCACCTAAAAAGCCAACAGAGAAGCAGACCCCCTTCTACCTGCCGGTGGATGCTGTGAAACAGCTGCACATCAGCAGTGTGACAACGGCCAGTGAGGTCATCAGGGGTCTTCTGCTGAAGTTCCAAGTGGTGGACGATCCCCTGAAATTTGCACTCTTCAAGCAATTGCAGAGGGATGGACAAGGTGAGCCCAATAAACTAACACTACATCAATCCCGAGAATGTATTAATGAGGATTGTTTTTAATTGTTATTATTTAATGAAATTAAAAATGAACGCAGTAGTATACGTGAAACATGAATGATTACGTAGAAATGTTAAAGTGAGTGCCCTAGTAGATAGGACAGGAGAGGGGTGGTGGCAATCGGATAGATTAGGGAAATCTAGGATGAGACCATGAGCAAAAGAAGCAAGGCATAAGGGTTAAGAGACTGAAAAATTTACTTGGAAATGGGAGGATGCTAAAAAGTCCTCAATATGTACACATTTAACAAAGTAAAGAAATAGAAACACTTTTTAGAGGGAAAAAAAAGAACAATGCTCGGATTAGCCTCATTTTTATGTTTAGAATTAGAGATGAACAAATCGGTTCAACCAAAAAAGTTTACAGGGCCTGCGTTGATTAAAGTAAAAATAAACAAAAAATATTGGTAGCATGTCTCCCCCTGGATGTTCTGAATGTACACTGCATCAGTTCTGTCTGCAGAGATGTAAGACCTGTGGCCTCTTCACAGAGTGTTCAACTCCTTTGCATACGTGGAGAAACGTCATACCTTATTGGTCAACAGTTTCCAATCTGTTACTGGCCAAACAGTTCTACTATGTTTCATCACTGATGGAGATATTCTAGTAGTAAGGATTGGATCCTGTGAGGGAGGGCTTGTTAGGAGGGTAAAATGAGAGGGGGATATGAATGGGGACTAAAGGAGGAGGAATAATGTAATGCCAAAACTTAAATAAGCATTGAATGAACAATATATTATGAAAACCAACCCATGGACTCAAGGGAATCATAGGTACTCCTACTAGCTTGCGGTAGGAGCAGATGACAATGACAACCCTTAAAAATAGAAGAATCTCACCTTTATAATCTGCAAATTATATCTTTATCAAACATAACTAATAACAGAGTAAAGAAAACAAACAAACGTGCACTCTCTTAAGCTGCTTTAGTATTGCTTGAACTTTTGACCAGTATTTAAGCAGTTTGAGATGAGGTTGGTGGAGTCAGCTAAGTTGATTGTCTTCCCACTTTGGAAGGCTTATTTTCTGAAGACCAAGTACAGAGTCGAAGGTGTCTACATCTGGGTCAAGTAGGGAGACCAGTTTCCCATTTTGTGCAACTGGCAAACTGAAGGGAAAGCCCCAACTATAATTAATGCTTTATTCTTGCAGATATTTTCTGTATACATTCTACGAAATTGTAATGTATGCCCAGACAACTGTTGGAATATCTTGCTCTCATCAAAATTTATATTATTGAGGCGTTATGTCCTCTTAATTATTTATTCTTTCTGGGTATAGTAATCCAACCTGCAGATTACATCTCTTTCTGTTGCTGGGCTTTTTGGGCAGAGCACTCTATCGAAAATGATGTATTCATTTGGATCTTTTAAAATCTTGGTAATGGCATTTACTAGTTCCTAAAGAAGGATTTTTTCCGGAAGAACACAAAAACGCTAATTATTTTGATGGTCCTTATTGTCTAAATCACACTAAATCTTTGTTGCTTAGTAGTCTCAGCTCTGTAACTGCAGGGCACCAACCTCCCTGTGTACTGCTGTTTATCTGAAGATTATTTACTCTCCACCAAGGCTTACAATCTAGCTGCTAGAAGCCTAAAGTCAGTTTGTACACTGGCTACTTTCTTAAGCACCATCTCTTGTAGTTAAAAAAATGTATCAAAATCCTGCTTGGTTGGTAAGGTTTTGAGCAATTCTAAACTGAGGTCATGTTTATTCGGTGCTGTGGTATGCGAGTCACACTCCTCAGGTTGAGTAGGCATTTTGGTGGAAGTTGAGTTAGTTGGGGAGGCTTGTGTTGGTGGGTCATACATAGTTGTGGCACTTGCGATCTTAAGGAATTGACGGAAGTCTGTGCATGGAGATTGGTCTCCTGTCTTCCCCAAGGCCATTTTTTGAGATCCTTCCATGTACTTCCCCATCAGGATTTGAAGCCAGTTGTCATTTGAAAACATTGACAATTTCTCCCGTCAGTGATCAACGGCAGAAAGATTGCCGTTGACCACATGACCCATAAGTAACCCATATAGCCATTTTTAGTTGCTTGACATCTCTCTTGGTGTTGTATTTCACAGTTGACAGACTACCATTACCTGGGAGACACTGCTTACAGATCTCTGCAGGGTTAATACAGACTTATGTCCCCAGATACAAGTACCAATAGTATTGTATGGCTCAGGCTTATTGACATATAAGGTGCCATTAACCACTTGGGAAGGATAACTTAGGTTGTCAAGTTTTAAACAAAATACTCAGAATGCAGGGAATCTGGGGTGTCAGAGGCAGAGTGGAGCTAGAGACGATCCCCTCTGTGTTTTTGTATAAGTTGCTGGTGTCTCTTTCTTATAATATAGGCTGTTGCAATGGGACTATTACGTATTGGATCTACTTGGGTGAGTAAGGGGCTCTCATTGTGCCTTTGTAGCTGTCTGCCCAGTGGCACATGCCCTGGATTGCTGGAGGGTCTCTAGCTGAGGGAGTTTTTTTTACAGTCTGCTCACAACCAGAGGTGGGACTACCAGATGCGACTAGGCTGCACTCTCAGTGGGCCCCTCATTCAACTTGGCAAGTCGGGAGAATCGGAGTCTCTTCCGGTGTTACTTTATTTGCAAATAGACCTGTAGTCGCTAATTAGGTGTCTATGAGAGGGTCTCATCCTCAGGGAGAAGAGTAGCAGTGTGCAAGGAGCCTACTAATTTGAACTTGGAATTAAGTCTCAGATCTCAACTGATCGGTAGACGCTTTGCGGTACTCCAGTCCTCCTGCTTTAGATGTTGCTTCTGATTGAGAAGTGCCTGATTCTTTTGGGTCTTATGTAGGTGCTGTCTAGTAGTGATGATTATGATAGGGCTAAGCCACATGTGATGCAAGGCTGTGTTAAGTACAAAGTCCTCCTGTCCTCAAAAACTTGTATCTAGATTCCACCTGAATCAGGATATAGTTATTCCTAAATTCAGTCTAGGTCGTTTTGCTGATGTAGAACAGGCCTTGTCAACCTATGGCTCACCAGGTGTTGTTTAACTACAAGCCCCAGCATGCATTGCCAGGTGAAAGCCAGACTTCAGCGGACAGGGCACGCAGGGACTTGTAGTTTCAGAACACCTGGAGAGCCACAGGTTGGCCAGGCATGATGTAAACCATTTGGCTCTTTCTGTAAATGTTGTTAGGACTCTAAAACTTTACAGCTAGAGGACTGCTAATTTTTGAAAGACAGATACCCTACTGGTCCTCTAGGATGTTCATAGAAGAGCTTGGCATGAAACCAAACTATTACCACTGTAATTTGACAGATATATATTAGAGAAGCAAAACAAAAATAAGAGAAAAATGTGCTTTTATTGGGGCACTCTGCAGTTGGATTTCATTTAAAATGTGTTACCTTTATTGAATTAAATCTTAAAAGAGGAATGATTAGAACTTACAATATTCCTACTATTTCTCGAATTTGCTAGCAAAATTTTAAAAGCAAAATGGAGTGACGAAAGTGCAAATAGTGACATAAAATATCAATATCAAATTGCGATGCCTTGTTATATTTATAGATTGAATGAATTTTATTTTATCCAGTATTGTCTTTTGGTCTTTATTATATATGTAATCAACTGATCTTATGTTAATAGACTCCAACTGCAATGTACGCATATTTTGCTATAAATCTCATATAGGATGATAGATAATATATCTTCGGGATACCTCTTGAATATTCTCTTAGTGGTAATTTCCCAACATTCCCCAACATATGGGGCAGCTCTTATAATCTTGCTGATGTTAATTTGGTTCATATTTAGTCCACCTAAATTGTGACAGTTATTGCGTTATATTATAACTGGAAAAACAAACTAGAGGGCGCTAATGACCAGTAGAACACTGGAGGAATCTGGACCACAGCTCAAACCAATAGAGGGTCTGTACCAGCAGAAGCTGAGAAATATACACAAAAAATGGTAGAACACTGAAACCAGATGAAAATATACAAACCCTTTATTAAAAATATCAATAAAAATTGCAAGTTAAGAGGGCTCACGAAAATAATGTGATTTAACTTATAACATCACAGACAAACTAGATATAATAAGGCATAAGGTACATCCGATATATTATATTATTGGATATAGATGAAAAAATTCCTCAAACAGTTTCTCCATACATACAAACAGGATAAATAGGACTCCGGATAAAGAAACAATATCAGTCCGTTTATAATATAAGCTGTGTAGATAGAATCCTTCCAAAGTATGGGAGCAATTCACAGCAACGGTCTTAAAGAGATGTTACTTATCCATGATGTGTTGTCAAGTCCTTCAATCCTTTAGGAGATTCAGAGGGAATGGAAATCCTTTGGATGTAGAGAACCATAAACGCTAGCATATTAACAATCCCCGGGGGTTCAGAGTCTGTAAAAATCCAGTACAATGTCACCTGACGCGTTTCTAAGTCATTATAGGCTGTTTTAACAGAAGCAAGTAATCACGTTCATATCCAGCAGTGTTTATATATAAGAAGATGTGGTCATGTGACTCCAATGTGTCCAATCGAACGAATGCAAAAATGAATGTAGTCATGAGATTCTGACATTTCCAATCAGGTACGTAGAAAAGAAATTAGTTTGTCATTATGTTTAGTCCAGTAGAGCAGCACTTGGAAAAGTCAGTATACAAAGGGCTCATGTGACAATCATATGTCCAGTCGAACAATGTTCAAACTTCTATCAGAATCAAGTCCATTAACGTGGAGAAATGGAAATACATGATAGCCTGAGCGATCAATACATATTTAACTGATCATATCCCATAAAGGGGTTAGACATATAGATATTATTATACCTGAATAAACTGTCAGTAGTTTAAAAATCAGTCAATTATCTGTATCTAACAATATCCTCATCTATCACATATATTGCATAGTAATCACAAGTCTTGCATCTAATATGGTTAATAATCGGTCTCATTGCAATACATAACTTCCTATAAATGGAATTATTAAGGATATTGATCTATTTAGATTACATTAGTATAATAAGTGGCACTCCCATCTCTTTGCAACATGTACCTTAAATAAATATAAGAATATAAGATAAATATAAGATACATTCTCATCCCCTCCAGGGGGACCGTGATAAAAAGTACTTATACTATTACATTACTGATAAATCAAAAATAATAATCTAAAAATGATAATATATCTAAATGTAATTACATATACCTGGAGGTGTGGCAGACAGTAACAGTAGACACAAAAAAATGTGTCCAACTTTAGAAATCAGTACACATAAAACTAGTAGCTCACATATTAAGTTTTATCATATCTATAAGATCAGTAGGTAGCAATGTTTTTAGTCTGAAAATCCAGTATGCTTCTCGTCTACAAAGGAGGTTATATCGATCACCACCTCTTTTGGTGATTTTCATTTGTTCATTTGCTCTTATCATCACATTCTTCAAATGACCCAACGGACATATGTTAATGTGGTGTGAAAGGCTATGTGTATTAACCCTTTTAAGGATATTCCTGCGGTGTTCTAGGAATTGAGTATTCAGATTTCTTATTGTGCGGCTGACATATTGAATGCTGCACTCAAATAAATAAATAAAATAGATTACATAAGAGGATTGGCAATCCATGTTTACATCAAAGGAAAACTTCTCCCCTGTTACAAATGAAGTAAAAGATGTACATCTATGTTCTACATAGTTATATGTGATACACCTTAACCTCCTACAACGGAAAAAAACACAAGGTCTATTACTCAGCCAACTCCCCATATTGGATGATGAAGGGACCATGGGTCTTGGCACAACACTATTAACTAGGTGCTAGCTTTTCCTTTAGATTGCGTGATCTCCTAAAAATAGTATTACTCCCTTTATTAATGACGGGGCACAAAAATTATCCAACTCTAATAAGACAGAATTTTTCTTAATATCTGAAGCATAACTATTACATTGTGTAACAAATACTGTAGCTCTATCCATCCTATCACTCCTAGAAGGATCATTCAAAAGGTGGGTTCTATCCATATGTTCAACATCATAGAGGGCCTTGTTTAAAATATAATCGGGATAACCTTGCTCTCGAAAGTTTCTGATTAATTCAGTAGCATGTTTCTCAAAACATTCTATAGTAGAACACTTTCTTTTCATACATAATAGCTGTCCCTTCGGGATATTGTTTTTCCAATTCCATAAATGACTACTTCTATAATGTAAGTATCTATGAGCATCTATCTCTTTAGAGTGGGTTTCCGGACATATAGTCAAATCAAATTTTATCTTAAGCATGATGTCCAACTAGTGAATAGTAAACGGGTGAAGAGTGCCAGAGAAGCGTAAACCAAAATCATTGGAATTAAGGTGATCAACAAAGGAAGTGATGGTGCTAGAATCCCCCATCCCAAATGAAAAACAAATAATCAATAAACCTCCCATAGAGGACTAGTTTCCCCTCGAAAGAAGAACCCCAAATATATAGTTCCTCAAATAACCCTGTATAGAGGTCCGCAAAAGTCAGGGTGAACTTGGTCCCCATTGCTGTACCAAGGATCTGCAAATAAAATTGAGAGTCAAACAAAAAATATTTGTGCTAAAGGATATATTGTATATAAGATAGAATGAAGTCACACAATAAGTGATCAAAATTAGCCACATGTGAACCTTATGCCTTATTATATCTAGTTTGTCTGTGATGTTATAAGTTAAATTACATTATTATTGTGAGCCCTCTTAACTTGCAATTTTTATTGATATTTTTAATAAAGAGTTCATATATTTTTATCTGGTTTCAGCGCTCTACCATTCTTTGTTTATATTATAACTATTTATCTGACTCGAATCAGGAACCCTTCTCTTGGAATCAATTGGTACCCCCAGTCTTCCCCCATCCATTCATTCAGTGCAGTCTGCACTCATACATTGTGGTTCACCTGCTGGTTTTTCCAATTCTATCTAATATATTATTATGGTCATTATAACTTGAGGAGTCCCAAGTTCAACACAAGAGATGTTGGTGTGTATAGCGAGAAGAACGCCGATGAATGTTTCGCTAACTCGCTTTCTCAAGGTAAAAACGAAAAGTTTTTTAACTAGCAAATTGGAGAAATAGTAGGAATATTGTAATTTCTCTTAAATCCTCTTTTTAAATTAAATTCAATAAAGGTTACAAATTGTAAATAAAATCCTATTGCAGAGTACCCCAATTAAAGCACATTTTCTCTTCTTCTTTTGCTACATAACATTTGAACTGTAATATGTGGGTGTACCACCCGATATAACTCCATAATAAAATCCTAAAATATATTTGATATTCGTGTTAAGTGATTGACTTGGTGCGGTGGTAATCTTTTGTATTATATATTAGAAAATGTAAACCGGTTCTGGAAAATGTTGAAGTGGCTACCTGGTATTTTATCCAAGTGTTTGCAAGGTTCTACAGATTCAATATCTTACAGTTTTTTGGACAGAAAGTTTTGAGTTCGGCAACTTCAGAGTGCTCCCTCCCATAGGGGCAGCTTTAGGAGGTTCCAGTGGTTCTGGTGTCCCCCAATGGATGCTAGAGAAAAGGGGATTTTTGTACTTACATGAAATTATTTTTGTGAAGATCATTGGTGCTTACTGGACCCCCCCCCCCCCCCCATTTATCCTCCAAATTATCCTATTTTTGACTTAGATTATTTGTTGTTTTGGTCTCTCTCTCTCTCTCTGTTTCTTATATTTCGTTTCTGTACTGGGGCTGTGTTAAAAAATTACTGAATCGCTTCAGGCCAGAGGATATAGAGTAGAAGGAGCAAGACTTCAATTGAAATTTCTTAAAGTGCCCAAGCTCCTGCATATACCTTTATACCCATGGTTTCAGTCACCCCAATGGACTTCAAGAAAAGGATTTTTATAGAAGTACAAAAATCCATTTATTGCACCAGTGTTTTGGGTGATGTCCATGGTTGTAATAACTACTATAATTTCTTGCCTGAGAACATTCATCCCTTAAAGCTCTAATGCTCATATATGCAGTTAATTACAGAGTCTAACTCATAATTCTGTAGTTCTTTTTCAGAAACTTTCACTGACAGAGCATCCCCTATACCTGCGCCTTCTAGCTGGTCCAGAAACCGATGTGCTGAGCTTTGTACTAAAGGAAAATGACACAGGAGAGGTGCAGGTATGTATTCTTTATATTGTGAAATTAATCATACCTCACTAAATTCAAATGACAGTATCATAATTGGCTCTGTTGTGTCAATATACACTCCATTGCTATTAGTAGAAACTACAGCTTATCTTCTGCACAGTAACTTCAGTTGTTTTACTTTGTCTTTTGGCAGTGGGAAGCCTTCACAGTTCCTGAACTACAAAACTTCTTGCTTATTTTAGAGAAAGAGGAACGGGAGAAAGTCCTGCAAGTTCAAAAGAAATATGCTTCCTTCCGGGAGCAGCTGCAGGAAGCTCTCACCGATACCACAAGAAAACCTGTATAATAATCTCCAGTGGAAGGCAAAAGGTTTTTAGAATATTTCTTGGAAGCAGCAATAGCAGAACATCTCTAAGGAGGACATTTATTATGTTCTGCGCACTCCTAATTCCAAGGGAAGACATACAATCATTTCGGGTTAAAAAAAATAAATCTTACAGGCTAGATGTTTCAACTGGTGCCTTCACTGGCCAGGAAAAACAGGGGAAATTTGCACTTTTTGTGACCCTTTTAAGAAGCCTATGGACCAAAAATGGGGCTCCAACATCTCAGGGTCATAGCCTTTATGTTGTATTTTGAACTTAAAAATGTGTTGAGATGTCACCAAGATCCACCTTGCAACAAGTCATTCAGGGGCTGGGTACGTCAGGTAAATTAGATAAAGAGCCATACTAATCTTTTTTGTGAATTGCTATGGTCTGGCAAAGCTTCACAAATCTGGACCATATATCCTTCCCTCATCAAATAATAGTAGTATTTATTTATTTATTGCACAAAGTGAAGTTATTCCAGTGGAAAGTGTGAAATAAAAACCTACTTAAACCAATGCTTAGACAGATCTCCTTGAAAGCCAGACTCCATGAGTGGTTTTCTAAATGGGGAAACTCGAAAACGCTGAATGAGAGAAGCTAAATGATGCAATCCATAAATCTGGGGAGATGCTTTACAGTCAGTTTTGTTAAGGCATTATACCATCAAACTAACATTTAATTTGAAAATTAAATACAACTGGCTAAGTTGTCTACAGACCTTTCAATGAAGAAAACACACAGCTGCCTCTAGACTTGCAGGTTTTGCAGTAGATGGAACTAAGCCATGTCTGTAAGTAAAGCTATAACAAAGGTGGACATTCCGCATAATGCTCCGCGCCCTTATCTGCATCAGGCTGCAATTAGCTTTCTTACAGATAGACTGATGCTGTGTGAGTGGCTTTGCACAATGTAAGAGATGTGGTATATTAAGAAGCAATGTACTATTTTAGTTTTCTAAAACTAGTATTACTTCTACACAAAGAACTACTGAACTGAATTCTAATGACTTCTGTACTGTTTAAAGTTGTATTCTTATCAAGTTTCTTCTAATGTACATTAATTACATAAATTAAAATATAAGAGCAGTTAGAGTTTAAAGGATAATTGTAAAACCCCCCATGTCTAATCATTGGTTAGCGAATGCTAGTCAGGGCAAACCTGATAAAGTAGTGCATGTGACATGGAGGCAGGGACTGGTAATATGCACAGGAAAAATCAAAACGCTTCACCAAAAGATGCAAGTTACTATGCTAGATAGTATATCTAACCAAGGATCACAGATGGAGTAGACTGGATGGGTCTATTGTACCCATTTAACCAACTCCCACTCCTCCAAATAGGTGCACTTAAATATTACAGCACAATCACTATTGGAATGCTTTGAAATTCCTTATAGAGAATAATAAAAAATGTGTTCCATAATGATAGTATCCAGCCCCCATACTTAACATACCTCAATTCTGTCACTTTGTGGGGTATGAGGGCTTTAGGCACATAAAACTTTGTCCTCCCCCACAATTGCCATTTGTTGACACCCAGCTCAGTGCAGCAGGCAATAAAGGTAGGGCTTAATGTGGATGTACATGCTTAAATAATTCCAGTAATGAAAGTGCTTTTCAATTTCCTGATAGTTTTTTTTATTTATTTATTTTTTTACTCCTTTTCAGCTAGAATGCCATGTAGAACTCATGCCACCAACAAGCAGGTTTCTTGAATGTTAGAAAGCAGGGATAGAAAAAGGTTAAGTAAGAAATCTCCCCAATCAAGTAATGTAATTTTGAGTAACTTTGTTAATGTACCCTTTACACTGCATACAGTGATGCAGTTGGAGCTTCTAGGGAATAATACATTAGAATTCAATGAGTAAAAACCTAAGCAATATGTTAGCCCAGTGGATCCCAAACGTTCTCAGTTCGAGGCACCCTTAGGGTCTCCATAATTTTTCAAGGCACCCCTAAGCCAAAATAATTTTCAAGTAGTCCCCTACCTTGCTTACAGCTGGACCTGGCCACTGCACCCAGATCACTGTCTTAGCTCATTCTTCTACCACCATGCAAAAAGGTTTGCACTCGTTTGTAAAATATTTTGGCAAATTATGTGCAGCGGGTATGCCTTCTTTTTACTTATCTAAGTGTTTGTATATATGCCTCAAAGGAATATGGCTAGGAGGCCAAACAAGAAAAATTAAATGGACAGTAAAACCAACATTTTAGCCTGTGTGTTGAAAAACCAAAACAAAAAAAAGAGTAGCCCAAAGTAAACGCCATTTCTTTATGGATAAAATGCACTCAATTCAAAGTATTTGTAATATTGACAATTAAGAAACAGTTCCAAATATTTGTAACAAGTGTTACAATGTATTGTGTCACATTGAGCAACTTGGATTATAGCTTAATTTTATTTTTAACATGGTAAATGGAATACATTAAATTCCCTCTTAAAAAGTATAGCACCTTTATTTCAATTTGGGGTACACAATATAGTTCAGACCAAGATCTATGTGTGCACATTGCACCTTATAGCACAATAGAAAAAATAGTACTTCCCTATAGTTATACATCAGGCAAAAGCTATATACTATATTAGCTTTATAGTCAACACTCCCTAAAAAATGAAATCTTTAAAATTCAGAAGTTAGATTAGGAAATCTTACATTCCTAGATTGCGGACATAACATATACCACTGTATCACATATGACAGTAAATTAAAAGATGTATAGTAAAATGCAAGGTCGCCAGGTAATGCCTTTAATTGCTGCTACAGTATATATATATATATATATATATATATATATATATATATATATATATATATATATATATATATTTATATATTAGTTGGCTAACTGTAATAATCTGTATATTACCTAGTTTTAATCACCCGCAGAAATTGTGTCACCAATAACATGAATGAGTTACCAACCATGTCAAAATAATGCAAATAATCATAATGTTTCAGTATTAAGTGCTTATTTTTGATTTGTTATATGCCAAAAAGGAAAGAGTTATGTGAGGGACCGGAATTCAGACCAATTTTACATTTTATTCAGTTGATTGGGTCAGTGAGTGGATAGTGTTAGTATGGATACACAGATTTCAGGAGAGTTATCTCCTGTTTAACATAAGATATTTGCTGAAATAAATAAAAATAGTGAAGACCAATAGAAATGGCAGCTTAAAATACCATAAACAATAATAAATTATTTGTTAATGATATTTTATTATTTGTAGGTTTGTATTACATAATAAGATTTAAATTACGTTTTCATTTTGTATTGTTTGCTAAAGAGACTGTGAAATATTTTCCCTGTGATGTCATCACAGCTATAAGAGATGCGTTTTCAGATCAAGTTATGATCCAGCTCATGCTGTGACAGCCCCTCCAATATGAGGCTGTCCCAGCGAAGACAATTCCTGGGAGAATGCAAAATGTTTTCAATCCCGTCTCCCAGCTGACCTAACTGCGCATGCTCCAATAACTTAACAGTGGGCACTGTACCACATTTGAGGCACAGTGCCCAGACTTCAACTGCAAACGCCATCTTCAGATGGCATTAGCAACTGAATACTAACTCCAAAAAGCTAAACTATTAGGAGCTTTGTAAACTGACTCCAGTTTGCAGTCTTAGTAGAAAATTTATGATCCTAAGTGTTAGTTTGGTTAAAGAAGGGAATATCTTCAATATCTCCTACTTTAGCTACAATATTGCTTTTGTTGTTTATGGGAGAGCCTTATTCATTTATTTCTAGTGCACAGTAAGAGACACAACATTAGGTTATAGCAATGTATCTAACATACTAGAAGAGACAGACATTTATAACAAATATGATTAAAAACTATACTTTTTTTTATCTAAATTGCCAAGTATATTTTATTATACACAATGATAAAAATAAATTATATATTGATAGTTTCCATTTAAGAAACGCAGTAGTTTAGCAGGTTGCACAGGTAGATATAAAGACATTAAAAAGCAGGGAGACAGGAGATGGGCACACAGCCCAGATCACTGACTTCTACAAACCTATTAAAATATTATCCCTTAAAAGAAAAACTTTATTTTCACCACCACTTATGCTGTATATCTGAATAAAACAATAATAGAGATAGTTTGATGTAAAACAAATCTCCTTTCAGCTAGAGAGGTCTGCAGTGTAATGCCACCTTCAGACTAGGTGGCAAACTGCATATATCACATTTGGCAATACAGTACTGCTCCATGTACACCTAAACAGCTATGTATACTGTGAGAGTGCAGGTCTCAAGCAGTCTGATTGCTACAATGTGCCTGGTTTAATGTGAGCTTAAGCTCCAGTGAATGTGACATTGCTGGCAGTGCCTTGCTTCATGCAGCTGTGTGTCTGCCTACACCTGCCAAGCTGCTTTTTGGTGTATTGGTATGTAAGAGTGAGGAGCTCACACAATGGCTGTGTCCTTTCTGCTGGTTGAAATAAATCTTGTTCTGTCGCTGCTGGATTTTTTAATGTCGTTTTACTTTTGGAGGAAAACGTTTGAAAGTATGTAAAAATTGTAGAAATTGTCAATGTATTAAAGATATAGAAATATATATATTAAACTGTTTCAAACATTCTTGGCTAATGTATCCTTCTCTGGATTAAATTATATTATTTTTTTTCGGGATAAACTGTTATTCTGTTTGTATTGCTTCTATGTGTTTATAGTAGAGTGAATACAAGTAATGAGCCCCAGGAATGCAGGTGCCCTAGGGATCATAATCATGGCTGCATAAAACTCATTTTTCAGTTGTCATAAAATAATAGGCAAACACATCAATAGCTGTATATGGCCAACTTTTGGGTGTGTGTATATTCTCCCATGATCACAGGGTTATAGATTGCTATCCTGATGCTTATATACATACCAACATTTTAAAATGGCAATGTGAATGTAATGAGTCATTAAGTAACATAGATTTATTACTACTTCATTATGAAATTGTGTATTTAATATTGTTTAAATGGTCTACACAGTGGCTAGCAGCTCCATTCTATGAAATCTTGTCTTAGGTCAGTCAAATGATGGTTGTTCACAAAAGCAGTTGGCTATAGTAACAGTAGCATCTTACCAATGTTATCGCAAATGAACACTGACTAATATATGTTGATGAAGTAATAACAGTCATTGCATGTGCTGCACATGCAATGACATCATGTACTGCACAGGATGTGCAGCTTAGCACTAAGGACAAGCGACCAGATCACATGGTGCCCTGCTTCTGTGGTTGTCTGTTACCCGGGGACACTGCATCTTCAAACAGTCCACAATGACAGATTTATCCAAAAATTTATATGAACTACAAGTTAATTTGCCCACACATGCAGAGATTTGGCAGAAATTTAGTCTAGAATGGCTGGATTGGCCATTCAAATCACTGCGGGTATGGGCAACTTAACTTGCCCTTTCAGGACACAGAATCACTGCTCACTCTAAGAAGTGGATTTTTTTTAAATAAGAATTCCAATATAGTAAATTAAATTAAAATAACCCTGACCTTTAATGCATCACATGCCATTAAAATGAGTGAAATGTAATGTGCTAATTGTAAATTTAAAGTGTGCTACCTTTGTACTTGCTTTAACATTGTACAGCACATTACCATTTACCTGAATAAGAGGACAAACATTTTTCTTTTGTATCTTGCGGAGGAAAAAAAAAAAGCGAAGAATCCTGCAAAGTCTTATTTTTTTCTCTTGTGTTTAAACACAATGTAGTATATACATAACAGGAAGCAGTAATTACAGTCTGTGTTGTGTCCAGAAGGAGAATATAATATTATTATATTTTGTTTTTGGCTGTTACACTGTATATTCAGCTGGTATTTTGCCCAGCAGATGTTACAAATAGCAAGAATACTAGGACATGGTTCTTAACCTTTTTTTTGGGAGGGGGGGGATCAAGGTATCTGTGAGCCAGCCAAAGTTCATTATTTAATAATTTAATCTCCTTTTAAGTTCTTTGCTGTTGTATACCAATCAAGGATATTATTGATTAAAACATTATATTGAATAGAAACTTGTACAAAATTATATTAACACGATTACTAATTTTAGTTTACAGCTTACAAAGGAAGAAAATTGATTGGATCCACCCTAATGGTCAAAGTAAAAAATGAATTGGGTCCCTCTGCTCTTTCTGGTTTGTAGACAGATCATTAACATCTAAGTATCTAAATAAATAATTAAATATAGCTACTCTGCAGATCAGCTGTATTCACCAGCCTAAGTGGTAGATTGTTGCAATACAATGGGAAATAACAATCAAAGCCATCAGACATGAAAGTTTAGAAGAGATGTCCTAAGTTTTACTTTTCCTTACTTTTTCTCAAGTGCAATTTATCCCACTGTTCTGCAGTCACAAGGGCCATATGTGACTATGACAAGCTACAGTATATTGCTAATGTATCCTATTAGTTGGCGTGTTCACTACGGGCAGTTTAATAAGCAGATATTTGTCCCTATACTAGTTTGGATAGACTCAATCCATAATCGTTGGTAGGTACAGGTGTCCATTTCATTTCTTCTTGCTGGGTTTAGCTGCCAAGTCTAAGCCGCTCACATATTTCCGGGGGATCCTAAAATAATCTGCAAAAGAAATAAATATAAATGGTATTTCTGATGACCGGATGATCTCCGAAAATCAAGAATTAGCAAGATTTTCATAAAATTGTACTTAAACTTGATTCTATCTTTTGTTATTTTAATGCAGTTTATACAATTCCTAAAATATACCCATTTGTTTATTCTATGATGTAACATTTATAGGAATACAAAATATGTGTACTTTGCATGCAATCACATAATCTTAGATGCCCTTGACCTACCTAGATTATGTTTAAGCATGTAAACATGAATTAAACCTAGCCATATATGTAGATTTTTTTTGCCCATATTTTGGTGCCTATTTTTTTTTTTTTAAACCAGACTGTGGCAAAAAAATTGGCACCTAAAACGATTATCATGAACAATGAAAGTAAGAGGAGATCTCAACTGACAAAACATCCTGTTGATCTTGACCTATATGTACACATTTTGGTTCTTTACCATCCGTTCATTCAGCCTATCTACTGAATAACAGGATCTGTCAAATGTAGTGTGGAAGAGTGTGAATGTGGAGACTACATTAATAACACTCAAATGGTTAAATACCTTTGTTGTGTCCATGACAATAGTGTTGCTGGAAACAGATGACATGTTAGCTAAACAGGCTTCGTGAAACAAATGGCTAGGATTTTAGATATAGTTTGTGGTGTACTACAGAATTAAATAGTTTGAATTTTTATTGAAATATTACTTTAAATCAGCAATACAAAACAAAGGTTTCTTTAAATTGAGCTGCATGAATTTTCTAATATGCTCTACTAATCCTTACTGTCATAATGTACACTTCTTGCCTAGTCACTATACTTACCTATCAGCAATTTGCCAGTCTGTGCCACCTGGTTGCCCTGAATTTGCACCTGAACTCGGTCTTTGGTTCCTGGGAGGACGACGCAGGTGGCGCTGGCCTGGACTCTTTGTTGTAATAAGCCGGCAACTGAAGAAGGGTCAAGGCCGTACAGCTCCAGGTTCTTAATCGTGGTGATCTGCATTAAATAGGGGACATTTAGCAGGTCTACTTTCACCAATATTGGCAAGTAACAATATACCTTGAATAATAATCTACATATGAATCAGACCTCATTGCACATTCTATGGCTCATTTATGTCAAAGACTACAACCATTATTCTTCTGTAGCAAAAGTTTGATAATGATCTATTGAAACAACATCAGCCTGTAATACAAAGAATACTGAGTTAGTTCCTCGCATGTTGCCTGTTTGAGAACAGAAAGTCACCTTTTTGTTGGACGCCCTTTGTGCCACACTGATATCGATTGGCTCGATGTATCCCTTTCGAATAATAGGGGAGCACCCAGGGAAAGTCACTTGGTATGAATGTTGCATTCTCTCCAAACACCTGGGACAGGAACCAAATAGAAGAATATCAAAAAGCAGATACGTGCTACAGTGTCAAATAATGCCTACATCTACCTATACACTGTATTTGAAAGTTGGGCTTATTTTGCCTTTATTTCCATAAAAATGTAAAACACGAGAGTACATGAATGCAAGTGGCCATTTGCTTTTTCTGGTTAGTATCTCAGACATTACATTGCAGTGAACTTGTATTTATTACTCAGCAAGATAATTACTAAACATGCACATGCCAGGACATCATACTGCCTGCTTGCATGCAGATTCGGTTGTGCTAGATAGCTGCAGGCCATGACTGCTCAGAAGCAGGTTGCATGATGGTCATTCCAGGTCAAGTCAATAGGTGTTATTAGCACAGGTATTTTTACCCATTTATATAAGTTTATTCAATATAGGTGGCCCTGTATGGTGCATATGACCACAAATTGGGAGTCCTGATAATTTTTTTTATTTTTTTTGGGGGGGGGGGGGTTAAAGTAAAAAAAAAAAAAAAATAACATGGCATAGCAGTAATTAGAAAGGGACGGAAGTGAAATAGGATGCGTGTAACTGGAGCTATTCACACCAACAACAACTAATCTTAAGGGATTGCTAAACACTAAAATGTCCATTTTCAAAAATCAACCATAACCAAAACATAATATTGTTCTGTGATAACCTGGCATGCCTCTGAAGCTGCTAAAATGTAAAGTATTTTCTTTCTATGAAATTACAGACAATGGAAGCCCTTCACACATCTTTAGGCCATTGTCCTAATAAAATCAAAATTAAAAAAACAAAACAAAAAGCAGGTGGCAGTCTGTTACGCTGCTGTGATATTACTGGCCTTGCCCCTGTATAAGAATCCACCAGTCAACACAGTGGATTTCTGCAAAGCAAGCTTAAAAACAGTGTCTGCGCAAAGAAATCCCTCCTTCCCAACATGGCATGCATTGCAGCAAATGAGTGATGAAAATATTTAGTTAGGTAAATGCATGGCCATTACTTCATGTTTGTTATTCAGAAAAGTAACAGATTACATTTAATGCTTAGTAGCTTTGCTTACTCTTTAAAGAACCATTCAAACTATGATTATTGAAGGAGTTTTAAAAGCGTATAAGTCAAGGATCTCTGATTGCATGCTACTGCATTTAAACCACTCTTCGACATAGGGATCATTGATCCTGAGGATCAATGTGCCTGTCGATTAGGTGTCTAGATATTCAACATGCCAAATGTGCTAATTAAACAAATTATGTTGGATTTTCAGTAGAGATGCTCAGGCTCGGTTCCCCGAGAACCGAACTTAGCAGATCCGCTCGGCTCGGTACTTTTGCGGGTCCTCGGAATTGTAAACGACGCAAAACATCAGTGTTACGTTGTTGCATCTCACGAGTTTTGGATTCTATAAGTACCACCCTCCACAGCAATTCAGCACCAATTCACAAAGGGACACAGAAGGGGTAGCACAGTTCTTGGCAGTCTCTAGTGCAGTTGGGCAGCGTCATAGGTAGAAAAGAAAGAGGAGGGGGTTGCAGTGTTCTTCAAAGTCTCCAGTGACATTCAGGAGAGCTCCATTGCGAATTGTCATTGCTGAAATAAAAATAATAGTTCTGGCAGGCTTGGTCTTCTAAATCTGCAGTCACATTGTACTGTGTTATGTAGGTAAAACAGAAAGAGGAGAGCTCCATTGCGAATTGTCATTGCTGAAATAGAAATAATAGGGCTGGCAGTCTTGGTCTAAATCTGCAGTTACATTTTACTGTACTATAGCTCACTCAGAAACATGAGGTGGCAGGGTTCAGTGCTGAAGCAGAAATTGTAATAATAGGGCTGTCACTGTTCTTAAAAGTCTCCAGTGACATTCTACTGTGCCATAGCTCATACAGAAACAGGAGGGGTGGCATTGTTCTTGTCACTCTCCAGTCTCAGTCATGATGATACTAATCCCTCTACCTCATATCCTAAAGCCTATGTTCAAGTGCATAGTGGTTTTAAGTCAGGGAAGCAAAAATGTAAATAAAAAGCTTGTACCCTTTTAAAGAGAAAAAAACATCTCTCTAATAAAGGAGAAAGTTTACTGTAGAAAAAAACATAAAATTGCCAACATGCCATTCTACCCAAAATATAACCAAGCATACCAGCATCAGGTAGCTCCCTTCTCTTAGCTAGATCTCAGCACCTGCAATCTACACTGTCATCATTTTCACCCTCATCAGTGTGTACATCATCCTCAAACAATACGATTTCATCCCAGCTGAAATCCACCATCACAGAAGTCTGTGTACTTTGATGTAATTGCCAGTAATGGCCTTCCTCATGGAATTTGTAGTTCATTTTACGAAAGAGCCGTCACGATTTTTGGGCAATTCTTTTAGATCAGACCAAATGTCAAAATGTTGTGCAGATTTTATCTGCATCACCACTGGGTGTCTTGGGAAAGCTACGTTTTTTCCTAGCAGCAATTTCCAGAGAAACTGAAGGAGAAGACGTCATTGTGTCATGTACCACATGAGTTGTCAGCTTGCTGACCAGGAGCTCATTGCATCTCTTGAGATCTGGGTCAGTTGGAAAGAAAGAAAAGACATAGCTCTTAAACCTAGGATCAAGCATAGTTGCCAAAATGTAATGATCCAATTTCAAGATGTTGATAACTCTTGGATCCTGGCGAAGCGAATAAAGTACTTAAATTACAAGTCCAACATAATTAGCGGAATTGCTTTATTTTATTTCCTCCTTCAATTTCTCTTGCTGCTTTTCAAAAAGTCTAATTAGTGGAATCACTTGACTCAAGCTAACAGTGGCTGCACTCTCTTCACAGGTGATTACTTTGAGTGGTTTCAGCACCTAGCACAACACAGAAAGTATTCTCCACTGTGCTGGCCTAAAGTAGATTACCCTAAATCCCATTCCTCTTGCAGCTGCTGCATTCTCCTGAAAATAACCCTAAATATTTCAGGACACAGACAGCATCTCCTGCATGTCATTGTCTTTTTTTTAAAAAGTTCTGTACCACCAAGTTGATTGTGTGAGCAAAACAGGGAATCTGATCGAATTCCCCCAGCTGTAATGCTCTAACAATATTGGTGGCATTATCAGAAATCACATATCCTCAGAAGAGTCCAAGTAGGATAAGCCATGTTGCAATGACATCCCTTAGTTTTTCAATCAGGTTGTCAGTGGTATTACCTCTGACCTGCGCCTTGTCTCGACTTTGATAACCACCTCTCACTCCCGCCTTCAATACTTCTCCTGTGCTGCTCCCCACTTATGGAATTCCCTACCACTCTCAATCAGACTTTCCCATAGCCTTCAAATCTTTAGATGCTCTTTGAAAACCCATCTATTTTTTAGAGGTGACCTTATCCTCGATAACACTATTCACACTAATAAACCCTCACAACTATCCCAATCTCCACTCTGAGCCACACTCGCTCCTCTTGTTTCAGCTGTGCCCTCTTCCCTTTACAATGTAAGCTCTCTAAAGAGCAGGGTCTTCCATACGCTTTGTTTTCAGGTATCCATTCATTTTGTCTGCCTTGTCTGTTCTTGTTTTATGTATCTCCTGTTTTATGTATGTCATTGTGTTCCCTACTGTACGGCGCTGTGGAGCACTGTGGTGCCTTACAAATCTACGATAATAATAATAATAATATGCCTCTTAGTGAAGCAGATGATACACAGAGTAGCCTGCCTCTGAAAAATGTGACCGTCTTGGGTACATGCTGCTGCTGTCCCTGCTGGTTTAGGGCAATCAGCAACCCAGTGGGCTGTCACAATCATATAATCTTTAGTTTGTCCAGTTCTGCTTATCCACATATCTGTGGTTAAGTGTACAGTGGGTAGAATAGCATTTTGTAGCCCAATAATTACATTTTTATGAACCTTCTGATAGAGGTGAGGAATAGCTTTTCTAGTAAAATGGTGTCGTGATGGAATTTGGTAACGGGGACACAAGACCTCAAGTAACTGTCTAAGACCAGCTGCATTAATAGTGGATATTGGATGCAAATCTAATACTAGCATAGTTGCCATGGCGTCTGTGATCCGCTTTGCGACTGGGTGACAGCTGTCATACTTGCTCCCTCTTGCAAGGGATTGTTTAACAGTCAATTGTTTTAAACTACTAGTAGTCATCTTCTTGGTCTGCTTTGTCTTCCATGGCTCGAAGATTATCTGGGACAGCTTCCCCAGCCCCACTATAAGCTTGACGGATAACAGCTGTAATCCACCTAGCAGTAGTCACTTTAGAAGCTTGCCAGCCTCTTATGTTAGCATCATAGAGAATCAAAAGATCCTCAGTTTTGCGCAGCTTCTGAGACCTCTTCACATAATTGCGCAAGGCTCGGAAAACATCGAGATAACGAATAGAATTATCGTTATCTGAAAACGAGGAATCAGTCAGGGCTGGAATGACAATGGACAGCCCGCGGTGACTGTGCCCGGCTCCTAGAAGGGTATTTGAATGTTAGGAAAGGGGGCTGGCAAAGGAGGCATGGCACCTCCGAACCCCCACTCCAGTCAGCGCACAGTCGTCCATGCTGTGCGCTGTATTTTCACTTTCCCGGCTGGTCGGCATGCTGTTGCAGAGTGTTTTCTTTCAAAACAGCTGCCAGAGAGGAAGGAAGAGGCAGGGTACTGCACCTGGACCCTCCATAACTTTGAAGTCAGCAGCCGGGGATAGCGATGACTGACAGCCGCCTACGTGGCTCAGTGAGCCGCTGACTGTCAGGACAGGAGACACAAGTCTCCGATTACCGTATTAAACAACTCAAGATAAATAAAAAGAAAAATAACATAGAATTCGGCTGCTAAGCAGCCCAGACACAGCCCGTTCGCCGGGCACTTAAACTAAACTGAGGCTGAGACAGGAAGTGGGGTATAGAGAGGAAGGAGCTAGGGCTTAGTTAAACAGAAGTTTAAAGTGCCAGTTCTCCCTGTTCCTTCTCTATACCCCAATGTTCCCGGTGTCCCCCAAAGGAAGACAGAGAAAAAAGTATTTTAAAAACATAGTACATATTATAAATCACCATACATAGAGATACAGATGGAGGTAAGTTTAATTGGAAAAGTGTGATCAAGAGTCCTTCACTAGGCCACCAATTATACGTTCCACACTCAGACAATAATACACTGCAGCAACTATTTAGTGAGGCGGCTCAGTGCATCAAAATCCCAATGTAAGGATGAGGTGCTGGATCTCAACGTTTATGTTGGAGTCAAACATTTTGCTGTAATCTAATTTATTCAAACCCACACACAGAGAGTAATGTACTTTTTGGCATATCTAGGAAAACAACCAAAACGTTCAACCTGGTGAAGGAGGCCAACTGTATAATGCCCACTGTATGCTATATAACGAATGTATATAATATACATAGGAAAAAGTTACTATGAATAAACTTGAATGGTTGATCTAATAACTGTGGGTTTACGAATCCAATGTGTATTCCCATCCTTCTTGCCAATGGGGCTAATATCATTTCCATGCTCACACAAAGCACAAGAGTCAGCACTATACCAACTCGGACCACACCAGTGGTCGAGCATACATATGATTTATTTATAAGAATGCATGGTCAGAGAGATTGTTTATGTTACACTGAAATCAACATTTACAGTGAAATGATTAGTTCAGAAATGTACCGTGTGACTAGGTCATCCCATTTCAGAAGTAAAATGTCATTCTGTTCTGATCTGTCCAGCAGGCAGTCACATATCACAGGGTTCACGGTCACAAAGCTGTAGGGGAAGAACAAATACAAAACATGATCAGCATACACCATTACTGCGTGGAAATACTACAGGGGATATTTTTGAAAGAATCAGTTGAAAAATGTTGCATGTAGAATTATTTATATACTGAAAATGGCTACATCTGCATGCTGCAACGACTGTAAATTCAAAAGTAGGTGGCAAGTTGGTATTAGCAGACAAAATAACTTACCTGCCAAAAAACAAGACCTCATTAAAAATCTGTCTAGAAGTTATTTTCACTGATTATAAATAATATATCTTCTGCAAAAGTACAGATGAGAAGCAATACTTTCACTTTCCGTAACATCTTGCATTCTAACTTATCTCAGTTCAAATGATTTCGCTTCATTGATCCATTTAAAAATAAAACGATCATTGGGTAAATAAATATTACTCTTAAAACCAGCAATAAAAGATTTTATTGCAGTTAAAGGTACGATCCCACATAGACTTTTCCTTTTTAAAACAGAGTTGTTCCTATTTAACACGAAGCAAGCAGTATTTATTTTTAGGTTGCCCTCCTATAACTAAGTCTTCATCTTCCATCTCTGTGGGGGGAGACTGATACGGCCACAGAGTCTCTTAGCTTAAACACATTTGCATTTCTTAGGCAAATGGTTCACCTGACCTACGAGTCAAAGTGCTTTCCCTATGTCCATGATATAGCATGGGGAGGATTATTTTATTATGAACAAGCATAATGAGAAGGGCGTTCTAAAGCCACTCTATTCATTACATCATATGGCATGTGACTGTGGTGCTCCTGGTAGTAACTTTGCAAACGAAATCATTAAATCAACGATTAAAAAAAAAAAAAAAAAAAAAAAAAAAAATGAAAGATAAAAATAAAAGTCTCAAACTGGTGGAAAAAGATCTTACTTCCCTTGAAAACTGCCAATGTATTTTGACTTATTAGTTCAAATCTGAGTGTTTTACATTTGTTTATTAAAGGGCATTATTCAATATTTATTTTGCTTTTCTTCCTCTCTAGGATACATAGATCTACATGGAAGAGTGGAGAAGAACACATAGAAAGAACAATGTATGCTTAAAGCATTTGTTTAGTATTAAATACAGTGAGTGCAATCACAAAGGAAACTCTCCATCACATGGGTCCCTTGGTTATAGAACTATATTTCTCTTTTATCTATTTTCATTATTGGTATAACTGGGAAATCTAATTTAAAGAAGGATATATACATAAAAAAATCATGCTTTAAGCTTCTCTGCACACAGTGGACTATCTATATTTTGATTGAAGATATACTTCACTATATTACTTTATTGTCTGTCCTTTTTTTCTTCACCTTATGGGATGTGACCCAAGAGACTATAGTGATACATTGGACAAGGGAGAAGATTTAATCAATTAAAGAAATTATTTTTTTTTCGTTTTCATTGGATTTGATATAGACCGTCTTGCGCCACATATTCACGTTTTTGTGTTTAGGTATTATTTAAGGGTTTTAAGTGGTGTCCTTTAATGTGAGCAAGGCTGCATACACAGGAGTGTCTGGTTAAATTTCAATCACTTTTTTGATGGGTGTATATATGTTTAAGTACTATATAATGGGAAAAAGAAGACACTGAACGTGTCAAAGGATTAACCAGCCAATTCCTCTTTATGCAACAGATTTGGTAGCATGTGTTCAACAGGTGCAACAACCTCTCAGGCCTCTGCATGATGCACCTATTGTAGAAGAAGTTATTTGTGATACAAACCAGCAGTTGTCAACATAACTCACTTCTTGTTGTCAGGATGGACTAGCTCATTGATTTTCACATAAGTGATGATGACACTTCTGACATCGGTCTGAGTGAGTAGGTCGCCTTTCCTGCAAAATAACAAACAAAATCAAAATAAAGCGCGTGACAGGACAATCACTGGCATAACAGGTCATACGTTTATTGATTTAAAACTGATCACCACTTAGTTTACATAAACACATGGGCAACGTGTGAACTTTAATCCCAACTTAATTTTTTTTATTTTTAATTCACTAACAATCATGGCATTTTCTAATGTACTTTATGTTGCCTGTTCCATAAAATGGTAGCTGACTAATCAAACTTTCTTGAAAGAATATGGAGTGACCTTTCTGGAGAAGACAGCAAACTGGGTAAAAGCCATGAGCAATAATGTGCCAAATTGTCACAAAGCCCCATCTATATATTAATAGCATAAATACGAGTTTTATGAGCGATTTCTATCTATGACGCTGTTGTCTGAGCAGGGCACATCATATACCAAATTAAAGGTCTTGGTCTGTAGACTTGCAGAATAATATTGGCGTTGTAATCGGTTACAACAGTTTCGGAGTTATTTCACAAGACGTCCGCCTGCCATATACAACAATACATTACCAAATGTGACAGATGACAATACACCTGTGCACCTGCTTATTGCTTTGGAGACTGTGACGGTTAGTGAACTCTCCCTGTGCACCTTCTGGGTGGTCTGGAAACTGTGACAGTTATTTGTAGCCACATATATCAGCGCGTATTGCAGGGATCATTCCCACCAATGTAACTTCAATGGAAGGACATATACATATAATGTAGAGTATAAAGTAATTGTTTAGTTCCTTTAATATAGTAATTGATAATATAAAACAAAGCAAAACAAAAGAGCGCATATCACTTAAACCAAATAAAAATATCACCATAAATATATTAAAATTCTAAAAACAGTTTATTGAAAACATATACTGGACAAACTACATATTGCAATATAAAATTCACACATTAACCGAAGTCCAAGTGGATTGACAAAAAAGGACTCAAAAGGAATCTCTGTTGTTGTATATTAACTCCATTAATGCACTTACAGGGGAATCCATCTGTAAAAGTTTTCTCAATTTGGACCCCAATAATTTTCAAGGAGAGTCTTAATAGGTGAAGGAAACATCAAATATTAAAATCAATACTAGGATCCACCACAATGATCAACTCCGTTATATTGAGGGAGCTAAAGTATAAGTGGAATATATAGTCCCAGAGTCCTTTCTAATGGGAGCAGTCTTTATAGTTACTTATTCATTATACTCCATTCTTAAAAATTTCCACATGTAAAGAAGTGTATAATAAAAGTTACTGAATTCTGTTAATAAAGTAATTTAGTCATTACATTTCAGTTTAATTTAAGGGGGTTACCGTCGTATTTCTCTAGTCTCATTCTAAATTCCTGGCTCAAATACTGCAATCGGACCTCACGTAACTTGGGTGGAGAATCCCTTTAAATACTTGATATTACTGATACAAACAAGCAATCAGTTTTAAAATCTCCAATTACCATACCCTATTTTTTTAAGAGAGCCAACTAGTGCTTGCGTCCATGGATTTGGGTGTGCCAGAAACAAAATGTGCACACGATGTTCCTTGCGATATTGTTTTGTTTGTCTTTAGTGGTAATATTTTGTGAGAAAAGCAATCTTATAGGCATGGATTTTTTGAGAAAGAATCTCACCTGTAAAATTTTTAACTGATTCCTGATTTTCAGGATTCGTGCACATATAAGAATTGTCAAGTTTTTCATATATACATTTATTATATATATTCTAGATTTCACTTAAAATACATTTAACTGAACCAGTCACATTTTTTTCTCTTCAATCCTCCATTGTAGCCATAACTGGGGTAGAATCCCTTTCCAGTTTAGGTAGAGACAGGTTAAAAAAAACAAACTCGGATGGTATAAAAGGTAGCTCCTTCTCTTCCCCATGTCTTTTTCCTGTCTCTATAATAGTTAAGTTACCTTCTCTGAGGTCCCAGGTATGCACTAGTCTGAGTTGCAAGCCGAGGGCCAGGCTGGCTACCTGGCGAACACCAGATTGCTATCTTCTGGTCACAGGGCGCCAACATGGAGACTCAAAACTGCTCTAAGTGTTCCCTGGCTTTGGGAAACATTTCACTTCAATCCTGAGTGAGTCATCTGGACCCAGCAATGGAATGGAGTCAGACCCCAAACAGCCAAAAAGCACCTGCACTAGTTAAGTCTCTAAGTACAAGAGTTGCTGCATTATGTGTAATTAGTATTATTAGTCAAGTAGTAACTTCAGGTGTCTTCAGTACTCTTGTAGAGTCTGTGAAAAAGAAGGACAAGTAGGAGGGATATGAAACCTGGGCCAAGCTTTTAATAAATAAAGTGGAAGGTATCTTTTGCACAATATGTAGTTTTCAGACCAAGGGGAAAACTCATCCCCCAGAGCATTATAAGTAACGTATAGCATAGATGAGAGAAGCTGTTGTGACTAAAGAAGATTTGTGTATCATACAGGGGTTAAAAGGAGCAAGGTCCCAAACAACCATAGATTTGGAGGACATGTATAATAATAAAGGTGGTGAAGGAGCAAATTTATAAAGAATGGGCACAGGTGGATGAGCGTCACTCAAACTTGAAGGTTAGAATGTACATATTCTTTTACTGATGCGAAGGATTAGAAGTGGAGTATAGTCTCAAATGTTGACGCCCTTATGGCTAGTATCTCATACAAAACTACTATACCTACTGATAATGTTGCTCCCCTCACAGATACCATGAATAAAAAAGTATTTTCTAAAGAAATCTGAGGTAGCTATGGCTTCACTTAAGATTATGGGGAGAGGCACACATTATACAGATGTCTAAGAGAATGCTAGCAAACACCATATGCTGAAAAGCACTGAAATTATGCAGAAGAGTGTATATCGTTGCAAGGACAATGGCATAAGTAGCGGTAGCTAGGAAAGCCCTCTGGTTGCATCCTTTGCCTGCGGTCGCTCAGCCACAAAATAGTGTAGCTAATTTCCTAATAGAAGGATCTATGCTTTTTGGAGTCAAATTGGACATGGTTATACAGAAGTCCTCTAGGGGGCAAATCTAACCAAAATATAGGAATATAGTTGTGTTCATATCAGACATTTCCACATGGAGACTGAATCCTAGCCTCACGGCCATTGGCAAAGCAGATTTTCTCACATCCACAGCTCTTCAGTATGACTATTTTCATATCAGTGCTTCAGTTCATCACAGGAGATTTATCAGGTTCTGGGACCTGGGCCAACACTTTCTGATCACCTGCCTACCCTTTTGGCTCACGACATCTCCAAGGACTTTACTAAAAAGGACTAATCTCTCTGATGGCAGAACTGAGAAAGCAAGGAATCAAGAAATGGCCATATCTGGATGATATTCTTGTGGTGGGGAGTTCAGAACTCACTGTCAACTGCAACAAATATGGCTGAATTGTGTACAGGGGCTCATCCCTTCACAACAAATAATGTTCCTGGGCACACCACTTACAGAGTCATGGACAAGTGCCGGTAACAAAGGGGCGTCAGTTGTTGGGGATGCTGTCCTCCACAGAAAGACTTCTCTGAATCATGCCATCACTGTAAAAAGCCACCAGGGAATCTCAGGTGGTGCCGAAGCCAAAAAGTTAAAGAAAAAGGTAGTGTAACTTTTGGAGCCACAAGACAGGATGCTCACAACATACACAAGTATCACAGGCTGGAGAGGCCAGTTTCAGGGAAGATTGGCGCAAGGTACATGTTCACAAAACATTATAAGAGCATTATAAGTAACGAGCATTATAAGTAAACGAGAAAAGTCTATACTTGAATATTCCAGAAATGAGAACAGTGTGGAAGGCAATTCAACACTTTTAACTTTGTCTCAAAGAGAAGTATATCAGAAAATCCTCTGACTGCCGGACCTTGATGATAGAAGTAGCAAAGATCATGCTCGGAGCAGAGAGAAATCTGGATTCATTCTCAGCATTACATGTAACAGGAAAACCCAATGTGTTAGGTAAATCTGTTCCTGGCTGAATGAATCTGCTAAGAGAATGATACCAACAGGAAGTGTTCCAGATGTTGATAGAAAGATTTAGGCTTCCACAAGTGGACATCATGACAACAAGCAGAAATGCAAAAGTTCCCAGGTTTTTGTCTTGGCAGAGAACTCCAGAGTCAAAGGGAATAGATGCACTGACTGTTGCTTGGACATTTCACATGGGGTATGTCTTCCCTCCATTGCCACTCATCACTCGCATGCTAAAAAGAAAGGGCAGAAATGACAGCAAACTCAGACTCCCATTTCAGCCTTGCTGTCTGTGGTTACCCGGGAGATGCTCAAGGAACAGCCTTGGCCTCTGCCTCTTCGATCTACTGCACCAAGGCCCAGTCCTTCAACCAAATCCAGAGGGGTTAGCTTTGATGGCATAAAGATTGAGTGGAAACTGCTCAAAAAAAGGGAGTCTCAGAACAAGTAATCAACACACTTTTGCAGACAAGGAAAAAGAATTCTTCAAATATCTATTACAGGTTTTGAAAGAAAATTATTGGAAAGTGTGACTCTAAATTCAATTCAGCAGCAACGATTACACAGATGCTTGACTTCCTCCAGGATGGTTTCAGCAATGGTTTTTCCATATCCTCACTCAAGGTACAAGCGTCTGCTTGGAGCATGTTCTCCGATACCAAGTTAGCCTCAGAAGACCCTTCAGCCCTTAATTTAATTCTAAACATTCTGATGGCTGATCCTTTTGACCCATTGTAAGAAGTTTTATTGGATGGATGACACTGAAAGCAATTTCCTTATAGCTATTATGTCTGCTCGCTGAGTTGCAAGACTGCAGACATTGTGGTACAAATAACCTGTTCTCAATGTATATGTGGATAAAATTTTGCTTAGAGTCTATCGAGAATTTCTATGTAAGTTAGTGTCTATGTTCCATATTAATCAAGAGGTTGTACTGCTATCTTTCTGTTCACATGCAAAAGATGAAAATGAAAGAAAACTGCATTTGCTGGACTTGGTGAGAGCAATTTCCATATATCTGTCTAGGGTGTAAATTTATCAAGCTGAGTGTTTGAAAAAGTGCTATAGCAACCAATCAGATTCTAGTTATCACGTTGTAGAATAGACTAAATAAATGAGAACAGAATTCTGATTGGTTGCTATAGGCAACATCTCCACTTTTTCAAACCTGCAGCTTGATAAATTTACTCCCAGGACAGAAGGATTCAGGAAAACAGAACTGTTTGTGGTTTCAGCTGGGTTTAGGAAAGAATATGATCCATCTAAGGAAGCCATTTACAGGTGGATCAGTGAAGTTATTATAATATAGAGTAACAGCTATAAGGTGCCAGAGACCCTGAATACCCCCTCATTAAGAGCAGTGGCAACATCTTGGGCAAGTAAGGCTAAGGCTTCTGCAATGGAACTTTGCAAAGCAGCCAGATGGTCATCTATTCATACTTTTGCTCGAAATGTTATCTTCCTTGGGTTCTTACCTAAGGAGACCTATTTCCAGTTCAGACACAAAATAATAAATTTTCAGTTTGCAGTATATATGACTAGTTTTGTTTTTCTTGTGTGGCCCTCCCAACTGTATTGCTTTGGTACCTGCCAGAGTTATGGCTGCCATGGAGGACCTAAGAGGAAAAGTGTGAATTGTGCTTACAGTTAATTGCTTTTCCACTAAAGACTCTATGGCAGCACAATTACCCATTCATGCTTGTAAGTTTATTGGTAATATTTTTGTTTTGGAAAGCTAACTAACATACCGTTTGGGGTATGTTTTTTAACCTGTCTACCTAAACGGGGGGGGGGGGGGGAGTTATGGCTTCCGCTGAGTCATTAGAGGAAAATTAATTTACGATAAGCATAATTCACACTTTTAAAACACAATAATTATACACGCCGATTTCCTTATTCATATGTGCATTTGCTAAAATAACAAGGAAACCCCCCACTGAAATCTAGGTATTAAAAACAATTTTAACATACACAGTTTCCAGATGAATCCATAAATAAGCAAATTGTACATATTTAGTATGTAGGTAAAAAGAGTTTGAAATATTTTAAGAAGTTTTTGGGCTTTTTAATGTATATAGTGCTAACCACAGATAGTCTGTCTAGGAAATCAGTGGTATTTTGTACATACAATGGCATTTTTTAAGCCAGGGTCTAATAAACATATGTTTAAACAGTAAAATTGTTGTTCTAGTCTTAGGAAATACATGTTTCAAATAAAACATTTTCCAAACAGATATATTTTGCAATTTAATTAAAAAAAATAAATATTAAAAGTTCCAGTTAACAATAAAAACTAATAAATCACTTTTACTATAGCCCTATGCATCTCTCGTACATGAGAACCTAATATAACTAGCTTGTTGTTAATACAACGTTCTAATGACAGCATGTTGCTGGGATACATTTAATTGCAATATACATGCCACACCTGCTGATATATATATATATATATATATATATATATATACAGTCATTATGGGTTAGGCCTCCGAGCTGGGTGTGCAACTGTTTTATAGGATCAAGACTGATAATAATGCAAGTCTGAAATAGAATTAGACAGTTTTCCACATTAAATGAGCCACCAGATAGGACATTTTTCTGAACTACTAAATGTGCCAGAGAAAAAATAATCAGTTTTCAAGGATTATGCTGGACGGATAAAGACCAAAGCATAAAATTTGTATAAAAAATAATAAATAGAAAAATGTAAAGCAAATAGCAGAAGAAAAAGTAGTTCTCCCATTTCATATAGGGAAATACTAAGCATAGAGAAATAATCATCATCAGCTTTTTTTATAGAGCCACAAACCCACGCAAAAACACGGGGAGAACATACAATGTACAGTATATACAGTGCATTCATATGCCCAATCAAAGGATGGGACTGTCTTCACACTCATGCAGCGGTGTTATATTTCTGCACCTCACTGCGTAACATTTGTTTACCTCTACATTTAAAAGATAATTTCCATTATTATTAAAAAGTTATAATGCTAGTTTCAACCTGAATCTTCAACTGGGAGTGAGTGAACAGAGTTAAAAACATAGGCCAAAACTGGTGTTCTTATAAGGATGGTGTTATAAAGAGGGTAATATATGATGGAATACATACAATTTACTGCACTTTTGTGATGGTGGTGTTATAAAGGGGCTGGTATAAAAAGAGAGACTGAAGTCTATGCACTTTCAAGTGGTAAATGTGCGTGTAGGGGAATGGACATACAGCTAAATCATGTTAGTAAGTGACCCCCATTAACCCTAAAAATGTTAGGTTCAAGAAACTTAGAAATGTATCATCCTCCCGATCCTGTTCCTCACCTATGTCCAGATTCCTGGAACAGAGGTATCATCTTTGCAGAGATTCCATAGAGGGAGATAATTTCAGGTGGCTGATATGGATTCTCTCCTCCGACATCTATGTTTTTCTCAGTCGTAGAAGGAGGCAGGACTGAAGCTGGGGCAACAAAAGCTCTGATACTGCCAAGAGAGAAATGGCAAAATTAAAGCACATATTAAAATATGGCATGAGGATAAACTCTGGGGGAAAACAAACATACATGTAATCCAATATTGCCAAAAGTATTTTTTTGCAGATATAAATGATTATACAATAAGCACAAAATGGGCATCTGCAGAGACTTAGCATTTTAAAGGCAAAGTCCACCTTTTAGTGGTTACAGGTGCAAATATCACCTCCATCTAATATTTAACCATTGATTAGTAAAGGGCATCCAATGACTACCTTTTTGATCAGATTTTTTGATCTTAAGTGGGTTGGATAAATGCAGTCCTCTGTCAAAGCCCAGCCCTCGCTGCTACGTCATCTGACAGATGTTAGTGGTAACTAAAAACTTATTAAAGTTATGTGGACTAGTCATTTCAAACCTATTGACCCACAGCATGAGACATGCTAGTGGCGATAGGGGTAGAGAACACAATATGCCCTTTATCCGTAACATCAAGAATCTGATCAATAAAATACTTGTTAGATATGCTACAAAAAAGAGCTCAAAACTCTCTTCTAACCTATTAAACTTGCAAAGCTGGACTTATTATTTAAAGCAGCAATCCCTCAAAGGTGCTTAACATGCTACTTAAAGTAACAAGAAAACTTCTAAGCACATATCTGATTTTTCTTGGCTGTCCTCCTACAAATCATTATCTCCTTTTCAAAATGCAGACAAGTATGTTTGCCAGACACACACACAGGCAGACTCAGACTCTCAGTGCGTCATGTGAAAGCAGAGGGGATAGGAGGAGTGGGAGGATTTCTCAGTGCAGACAGAGCATGTTCCATGTGACTGTGATTTCCACGATTGTCACACGACACTGTGGAAACTGTGCATAAATTATAAATCATTAATAGCATCTTGAAAAAACAAACCAAGGGAAAATAGCAATTGCCAAGATTCCTCTTATAGCCCGCCACAGATATTACATTAAGGGCTAGATTTACTAAACTGCGGGTTTGAAAAAGTGGAGATGTTGCCTATAGCAACCAATCAGATTCTAGCTGTCCTTTTGTAGAATGTACTAAATAAATGATAACTAGATTCTGATTGGTTGCTATAGGCAACATCTCCACTTTTTCAAACCCGAAGTTTAGTAAATATACCCCTAAAAGACAAAAAGCACACTTCATTAATTCAGGGGATTGCTGCTTTATATATTTGCACCCAATACATAGTCCATGTTGTATTTTTATACATAGGCGTATTTATTAATATACAGTTTTGGCTTCATATAGAAATAGAATTTCCACAAACCAATTCAAGCACACAATAGAGCAGGAGCGTACAACATTTTTTGGTCTGAGGGCAGCATTTGGAGACAGTACTCATTTGAAAGGGTGGCAATAAAAGACTTGCTTAATGTGAAATATGAGAAATATACTACAGGAAAAGTGGAACCCATTTGGAGTTATGCTGAACATTGTTTAAACGTCCCCATGGGGACAGATGTGTTTGCACCACCACAGGGGGCACGACCATCCCATGTAATGCAACACTACATTTGTTGCCCTAAACCGGCGGTTCCCAAACTGTGCGCCGCGGCTCCCAGGGGTGCCGCGGGCCAGCCATATAAAAAAAAAAAAAAAAAAAGAAAGAACACAGTAACTTACCAATCCGCCAGGCGCCGGGACCCAGTAGACTCCTCTCTCCTGCAGCAGCCGTCACTGACGTCGATATTCAGTGACAGCTGCTGCGGGAGAGATGAGGCTGCTGGGTCCCGGCGCCCGGCGGATTGGTAAGTTACTGTGTTCTTTCTTTTTTTTTTATATGGCTGGCCCGCGGCAGAGGAGTTAGAGGGATTGTGACAGCGAGGCAGAGGAGAGTGACAGCGGGGCAGAGGAGGGGCAGAGGAGAGTGACAGCGGGGCAGAGGAGGGGCAGAGGAGAGTGACAGCGGGGCAGAGGAGGGGCAGAGGAGAGTGACAGCGGGGCAGAGGAGGGGCAGAGGAGAGTGACAGCGGGGCAGAGGAGGGGCAGAGGAGAGTGACAGCGGGGCAGAGGAGGGGCAGAGGAGAGTGACAGCGGGGCAGAGGAGGGGCAGAGGAGAGTGACAGCGGGGCAGAGGAGGGGCAGAGGAGAGTGACAGCGGGGCAGAGGAGGGGCAGAGGAGAGTGACAGCGGGGCAGAGGAGGGGCAGAGGAGAGTGACAGCGGGGCAGAGGAGGGGCAGAGGAGGGTGACAGCGGGGCAGAGGAGGGGCAGAGGAGGGTGACAGCGGGGCAGAGGAGGGGCAGAGGAGGGCGACAGCAGGGGCAGAGGAGGGCGACAGCAGGGGCAGAGGAGGGTGACAGCAGGGGCAGAGGAGGGTGACAGCAGGGGCAGAGGAGGGTGACAGCAGGGGCAGAGGAGAGTGAGAGGAGGGGGGGCAGCGTGACAGAGGGCGGAGGAGGGGGGGCAGCGTGACAGAGGGCGGAGGCAGAGGGGGCAGCGTGACAGAGGGCGGAGGCAGAGGGGGCAGCGTGACAGAGGGCGGAGGCAGAGGGGGCAGCGTGACAGAGGGCGGAGGCAGAGGGGGCAGCGTGACAGAGGGCGGAGGCAGAGGGGGCAGCGTGACAGAGGGCGGAGGCAGAGGGGGCAGCGTGACAGAGGGCGGAGGCAGAGGGGGCAGCGTGTCTGGGGGCAGCGTGTCTGGGGGCAGCGTGTCTGGGGGCAGCGTGTCTGGGGGCAGCGTGTCTGGGGGCAGCGTGTCTGGGGGCAGCGTGTCTGGGGGCAGCGTGTCTGGGGGCAGCGTGTCTGGGGGCAGCGTGTCTGGGGGCAGCGTGTCTGGGGGCAGAGGGGGCAGCGTGTCTGGAGGCAGAGGGGGCAGCGTGTCTGGAGGCAGAGGGGGCAGCGTGTCTGGAGGCAGAGGGGGCAGCGTGTCTGGAGGCAGAGGGGGCAGCGTGTCTGGAGGCAGAGGGGGCAGCGTGTCTGGAGGCAGAGGGGGCAGCGTGTCTGGAGGCAGAGAGGGCAGCGTGTCTGGAGGCAGAGAGGGCAGCGTGTCTGGAGGCAGAGGGCGCAGCGTGTCTGGAGGCAGAGGGCGCAGCGTGTCTGGAGGCAGAGGGGGCAGCGTGTCTGGAGGCAGAGGGGGCAGTGTGTCTGGAGGCAGAGGGGGCAGTGTGTCTGGAGGCAGAGGGGGCAGTGTGTCTGGAGGCAGAGGGGGCAGTGTGTCTGGAGGCAGAGGGGGCAGTGTGTCTGGAGGCAGAGGGGGCAGTGTGTCTGGAGGCAGAGGGGGCAGTGTGTCTGGACGCAGAGGGGGCAGTGTGTCTGGACGCAGAGGGGGCAGTGTGTCTGGACGCAGAGGGGGCAGTGTGTCTGGACGCAGAGGGGGCAGTGTGTCTGGACGCAGAGGGGGCAGTGTGTCTGGACGCAGAGGGGGCAGTGTGTCTGGACGCAGAGGGGGCAGTGTGTCTGGACGCAGAGGGGGCAGTGTGTCTGGACGCAGAGGGGGCAGTGTGTCTGGACGCAGAGGGGGCAGTGTGTCTGGACGCAGAGGGGGCAGAGTGTCTGGACGCAGAGGGGGCAGAGTGTCTGGATGCAGAGGGGGCAGAGTGTCTGGATGCAGAGGGGGCATTTTTGCATACAACTAAATAAGTATTTCTGTCCTGACCTAAATACTTATTACAATTTTTTGACCCAACTACTTCTAAAACAGGAATGCTCAATAATTATATTGGAGGGGTGCCTTGAAAAAATTTGGAGACTCTAAGGGTGCCGCGAACTGCAAAAGTTTGGGAACCACTGCCCTAAACCGTTCGCTGTAACACATTTGTGCCCCCACAACTCTCCTCCATACTTCCCTGTAAAATGTTTGTCCATCCGCCACTACACCCCTTCCCTGTAACACGTTTTCCCCTCTACAACCCTTCCCTGTAACATTGGTGTTAAGGAAAGATGTATAATGGGAGTGTATGGGATAGGCTCCTGATTTCCCACAATCTGTGTTGTCTCACGCTACTGACCGTCTTTCTGTCATTTCATATTGGATGTCCTTTCGCCAACTCAAACTCAATCTTTTAAAAAACAGAATTAATAATATTCCCACCCAATAGAAGCTTCCTGACTGACATTTCTATTTCTGTTGACAACATGAACATAAATCCCACCCCGCAAGCTCGCTGCCTAGGTGTAATCCTTGACTCGCAACTATCCTTTGTTCACCACATCAACTCTATATTTACATCATGCTGCATACATCTATAAAACATTTCCAGAATAGGTACATATCTCACACAAGATACTGCAAAAACTTTAATTCATACACTCATCATCTCCCGCATCGACTATTGTAATTCCCTCCTTATTGGTCTTCCCAAAATCAGACGCGAGCCCCTACAATCTATTTTGCATGTAGTGGCTAGATTGCTTTTCCTTGCAAATTGTTTTTCACCTGCTGAGTCACTCTGGTAGTCTCTACATTAGTTGCCTGTTTTACAACGAATCCAACTAACATACCAAGGCCATCAACAAAATTGCACAGACACACATCTCCATCTCCTCACTTGTCTCAAAATATCTCCCAACTCCACACCTCCGTTCTGCACAATATCTGCATCTCTCTTCCACTTTCATCAATTCCTCCGATTCTCGATTATAGGACTTTCATGGGCTACACCCACTTTATGGAATTCAGTCCCTCGCACCGAAAGACTGTCCTCTAGTCTTCAAACCTTCAAGTGTTCCCTGAAAACCCAACTCTTCAGGCAAGCTTATAAAATTCCTCTACCACCCTCTTAATCTCCCTAGGTTACCCTATTACCACCCTCTACACAGCTAACACAAGACAACAACCCTCTGACTAACATTTCTGCGTGACTGATCATACTGCCCGCTAAATACTTTGCAACCTTTTCATTCTAGCTGGACAAATATTCAATATGATGTAACCCTTGTGCATCAAACCATTGTCCCACATATTGTAAGCTTGCAAGCTGGGCCATCTTACCTCTCTGTATGTATGTATTACCCAGTATTGTTTTATTAATGTTTGTTCCCACTTGTAAAGTGCTACGGAATCTGCTGGCGCTATATAAATAAATGATGATGATTATAGGCAAGGTTTATAAGATAAAACACATGACTAATAAGTTTACCTTTCTTTATATATTATTCTTATGATTCAAATACCTGTCAGTTTATATTACCACGTAGAATAAAATTGTGGTTTCATCAACTGGCATTCATGCAAAGTGCAATCATTAAGGACTATCAATCATCATTAGCACTCCTCTTTAATTGGCTGGTCAATTAAGCCACTGACTGCAAGAGGTTAAGAGAGTGAACATCAGTGTAATTTTCAATTTATCCCTTAGGAAGCCCACAAGTAGCGGGGGAAAAGCGTTGGATTTATCATCACTTCAACATTCGAACAAGAGGAACCCTATTCTCCTACTGAAATTGACAACACAACTATGCCGGCCGGGGAGACGCTAGAACAGCTGAGTTGAAAACAGATACATTACTGCGCATGCGCGCCCCTTCCGTATTGGACACTGAGACAGGATTCATTATGTCGCCCCCTGCACAGCTGAAGGGAGGCAAGAAGTATCCATGAAGAGGAGGAAAAGCGCTGCATCCACTACAAAATGTTAAGTTGAGGTACACCTCTACAAGGTCGTTACCTTCCATATCTTTGGATTGTTTTTATGGAAACTTAGAGACTTTTTTTCTATGAACATAAACAACTTTCCTGTATATCATCCATTTATCGATATGTTCACACTCAAACTGGGTTACAGAACAGAGGGAACACCCTGAGCAAGACTGCAAATTATATTTTACCACAAGACTTTTCTTACTATCATACAGAATCTACTTTATTCCCCACCATATCCATACAGGACCATGTTTCAAAAAAAATCACCCTATTAACAGACAAGATTCTGCTTACCCCTTTTGCAGGCAGAACAAACCACTCAAAACCGAGTGTTCTCTACACAAACTGTATTGTATTGATTTACTGTGATCATCACATTTGTTTTATCTTACAAACCTTGCCTATACCTTACACTCCCATTATACCCCTTTCCTGAGCACCAAGGTTTCTCCACATCTGTATATCACTCCAATAGGTATATGGGTTACCTATATCCTTCTCCTTTTGGCAGCTTTTATTACCTATACATCTATAGGGAGCGCAGTTAACTAGACAAGTTTTTTTTATTTATTTCCTGTAACAAATTAACCTCACACCACATCACATCTGTAGTAACACATTCCCTGGCTTTGTAGAGCATAGACATTCTGGCAGAGAATTAGGGTGAAGCGCATTCATTTTCATTTGCTGCCAGACTGAACTCATAATGCAGCGCAGATACAAAGGAACAAGGGACAACAATACTATGACCTTGTGGGCTGTATGCATTCCTGAGGCAGTGTGTTGTGCATTGGTGCAATATAGTATTTAATAAAAAAAAAAAACAAAGAGCCTTGTTCAGATAATTACAGAAATACAGAAACAAGGAATCAACAACTTACAACTAATTGTAATAACAGTAATCATTGGTTTGTCTGGCTTGTGTACCGTGTCATCAGCATAATTTGCACTTACTCTGGGTGCTTCCAGTCTACTTCCACAATGCTTTCCACTCCTTTACTGAGCTCCTTCACCTGCAAGATCTTACGCTGCTGCATGGCCTGTAAGAACTTGGATAGCTGGGAGAGAACATTATACAAATCAGTGTGGCAGTCCACAACATTTAATTAAAAGAAAATAAAAAACTAAAAACACTTCACAATCAGTGATCTCCTAGCATATGGCGGGGAAAAAACAGGCTCAACATTTACATAAGATAATGAGAGTATGCAGTCTACCTCCTTGCCCAGGGGCTTGGTGGATGGAGGTAACAGCACTTTCCGGTATGTAGGATAAACTGTGAATGAGATTTTATTTATTTTTTAAGCGACATTACCTTTTTGTAACTAGACTTCTTAATGTCCACTTGCTGTCCTTCAGGGCTAAAAGTAAACCAAACATAGCAAATGTGTGATGTAAACATTTGTACACAACCCTAAAAAAAGTTATTTAAATATTTCAAGCCATTCCTTGCCATCACGACTAAAGAGACACTAACTGGTAATTTCATCCTGAAATAATATTTATAGTAAAGTTATTAAATGCCCAATAATGTGTTTTTTTTTTGTGTATTAAATATTGTGAACCAAGAAATGCATTTAGTATTGGCTACAGGAAGCCTGGCTGGGATAGTGCATAACACATTCTGAAGTCAAGCAGAAACATATCAGGTGCACTGTATGCTCTCCTGTATCACAGGAGAGAACATAGAAAAAGAGCAAATGCTATGCTTGCTTTGGGGCAGCTTCCCACAGACAGTTCCTTTGCCTCGCAAGTGTGACTACGGGAGGGAGCATAATGCCGTATCCTGCCCGACTCTCAAGCCGAGTCACATGGTTTGCCTATGCAGCTTTTATATGTTCTCTTCTGGGTTAGGAACATACAAAAACTAATTTTGTAAGCTTATATAGCAAAAAAGGGCACTCTAAAAATTGACAGTACCTCATTAATGAAGGTCACTTACAAGTGACAAGACCTTTAAACTAAAAATTCATAAAGACAAAAATCCTACCTATAGATTCATTTCTCTTTTGTTCCCAAATTTTAGAACACACATAGTTTTTTTTAATTTTGGTAAGCATTACCTAAAAAATATAAAAACTCTCAAAAATAATGTGCTTTACAGTATTTGCAACGTATTTTACAGCCAAATAATAGTGCATAACAAGAACAGTTTTGTAATCAGTTAGCTGTGCTGGCATAGAACTCACCAACAGGAGAAAAGATAATTTCTCAAAAAAGTGCTTGTCAGCAGGGGAAGGTCTGACTTCTTCACCTTGGATTTCAAAGCATGAAAGAAGCACTGGTGTAATAAGATGTCCATGTTTTCTGCAGTGTGATGAAAAAGAGATGACTGAAAACAGGTAAATGTCTGTCTGCCCCTGAAATTACATCCAGATAATATTTGAATATGCCCATTATTTTACTACAAACACATTTTCCTTCTCAACCCAAACAAGAAAGTTATACACAACCCTTCCAAAATCCTTGTCCACCGCTTGGCAGACCACAAGACATCTTAAATAATTTTAGTCCTCAACTGTATCTCCTCTGTCTGTCTCTCCTCCCTCTTGTTCCGGCCCCCATCTTTTTTTCCCCAGAGTGTACTCTCTACCCCTTGTTTTGCCTTACTATCTGTTCTCTTTCAGTTTTCAGTATGTACTAAGATTTCGGATTTTTAAGATCTAGGCAAGCTTTATCTGTACTGTTATTTGAAATTCCATCATATTGTATCATTGCTGGACCTTTATCATCTGCTAAAGTTGTTTTGATACTAATAATTTTCAGTGAAGTGACATTTTCTTCTCCAGTAAAAATAGACTGCACAAAACACACACACAAAAATTAAAAAGGGTCTTTTGCCTAACATAAATATGACAAAGTACTGCCTGTAATCCTCAACTCTGCACTGTGAAAGACAGCTTATGCTTCGGGAAGGGGGGGGGGGTGCTGTCTAACAGTTCTGTTTACACTTAGATTTGTTCCACTACCCCTCCCCTTGAATGTGCCTGGGTTTATACAAGTTTAAGCAGAGTGGGGGGCCTGAGAAGACAGCAACTTTTCTCAGGTTCATGGGGAATGGGGAGCAGCTATGGCAAAGACCATTGCACACTACCTATAGACATTGTTAAAAAAAACAAACCAAGACAAACAAAGAAAATAAATAAATAAAAACCCCATCACTCTTCATGATCTATGCAACGGCTGTTTTGCTTCGGATGTTGTGTAATGTATGAAGCACATACGAATACATTCTGTGGTTCACTAAATAAATAAACTAAGATCACTTTCCAGGTACATTATTGAGCTCAGGATACGGAAAACTCCATACAAGTAGCGCCTTTGTTGGAATTGAACCCATGGCCCAGCACTATGAAGCAGCAATGCTAACCACTATGCCACCATATTTATATTTACATAGTGAATTTATGTGTTCTCAGTTATAAAAGCTGAAGAAGAGAACATAGCGGAGGAGAACCTGTTCTCCTCATATTAAGAGTTGCTTATGTACTATTAAGGATAATTTAGTACATACATTGCACCTAGTCTCCTTAACTATAAGCACTAATTAAATGGTCATATCACAAGAACATTTTAGGAGATGCTCAATATCATTTTCTTTTCAGTCTCAAATTTTCCACTTGTCTTAAAGTTACAGGAATAGATATGAACTGTTCCCATGTTTAGATATTACTCCCCTTAATAAATATTTTTACCTTGTGGAGATGTTTGGTTTACGTCCTGTGTTTCTTCTCTCTCTTCCTCTGCTACGTCAGAGTTCTCTACAATGTTTTCACCATCTTGGAGACTAACTGAGGCCACTTCCAGTAGGCACAAATTTTCCAATTGTTTGTCGGAATCTTGATTTTCAGGCAGAGAGTCCCGGGATATTACTTGTTCCACCGTATCCACTTCTGGTGCAGTCTCTGCCTCTACTGGAGCGATGTTTGGAAGAGATGACTTGTCACCATAAGCCCTGACATAACAAAATGGAAATGACAAGAAGGTATAAATACACATAACTGGGGTGGAGCGAGCACTAACAGCACTAGCATAACAACCAAGACATAATTAGCATTGACTAGTCCAGTTTAAATTAGATCAATAAAATAAAACGTCTGATAGGTTGCTATGGAACATTTTCACCCATTTCAGTAAATCACCCCCAACGATCACTAAAAGATGCCTATACAGACACAAAGATTTTTTTTCTCATCATGTAGTGGTACTGGAAGATCTCAATGAACAGGATTGCATGTCTGGCACATAAAATTTTAAAAAAATAGGATTGTCCTAGTTCGATCAATTTTAAGCAATCTATTTTCTATGCATGTTCAAAATATCAAGTTTACTTAATTGTTATCTTTTATTTATAAAAAGGTGCCACAAATGATCTGCAGCACCGTACATAGGGAAAATTAGGACTGTTGTCGGCAGTGGGGTAGATTTACTAAAACATCTAAAAAAAGAAAAGTGGAGGCGTTGCCCATAGCAACCAATCAGATTCTAGCTATCATATTCTAGAATGTACTAGTTAAATATAGCTACAATCTGATTGGTTGCTATGGGCAACAGCTTTATTTTTTTTTTATTATTTTTTTTTTAGACCTTTTTAATTAAAATTATTACATTTGCTGGGTGTATCTTTAATAAATGCCACACTAAATTTAAACAGAATGAAGTCACAAAGTACAGTAGGTATAATACAATACACATATTGCAAAGGAAAACAATAAAGTACGGACTCCTCAACATAATGTATGTTAAATAACTCATATATACAATCCAATATATGCACTACAGCTGAAAAATGTCTTTATGCCCTAATAGCGTCCCATAGGATTCATACGTCGTTGCAAAGGAATTCTAGAATAGGTCATAGTAATAGTCTCCTGATGAAAAATATATAAAAGAGAAAAGAAAATGCAGTGTCAAATAGGACAATAAATTCAGTAGATATAATGATGAAAATGCATCTACAATGTACTTTTTATAAAACAGTGGTGATTGAGCGGACTTAGCGAGCTCCATATCCAGCCGGGGACCTGGAAAATTAGCTTGAACCCGGGATCGATTTACACTGAATGCTCCATGAGTTATTTGATATATAGAGGATCGTATGCAGAGTTACATATGTTTACAGTTTGCTCCTGAGATATACACATATTTTTGAATATTTAGTATTGTGGTGTTAAGTGGTACCTGGTGATATATTAAGGCAGCAGTCTGTGGAGCGCTGTAAATTTTGTATTGTATGTTTAGATTGTGGGTAAGAAAGGTGAAATTGTCTACTTACCACAGCTGATCTCTATAGGTGTGCAAAATGTTGAAGCCTTTCCCTTTCATTCCTGATGCCAGCATCTCTCTTGTAGACATAGTGGCTACACCTATTGCTACAGGAGCCCTGTACATACAGAATGCACTGTTACTCTGTAACTAACATATGTACAGGACACAGTTATCTTCTAGCTAAAACAATCGGAACATTACAAATAAAATAGAAAAAGAGTAACAGCATCCAGCAAGTTTTTACTTCACATTAATTTTATTTTTAATTGATTTACATTGTGCAACCAGCCTACATATGTAGATAAATGATAGAGGGGACATGGGAGGATGCAATTCTGGAGGTAGTGGTAGAGTAGAGGTGTAGATGAGCAGTGGTTATTAGTAATTACACAATGCAGGTATCTTATCAAACCACACTGGGGACAGAGTCCCAGTGTCAGTAGTACCAAAAGCACTTGGCCAACACTGCAATTAGAAGTTGTTGTTGAACACAGCACAGTTCTGTGCGTGTGGCATCTATCTTCCCTCTGCAAAAGACTGCCTTCATGAAAATTGCATTTTCTTTCTACTCTATTAGTTATCCAGGATTGAAAAGAGGTTTTATATCATCTATAGTTTGCACCTTAATACTCAATATAGAATTAATGTTTATGTTAACATTTTTTCCAATGTTCAGCAAAACAGAATGGCACACGTTACTCAGCAAAGAGAACGTTATTTCTCAGCACATATGCATTAATTAACATGGAGCAACATGGTGGCTTAGTGGTTAGCACTTCTGCCTCACAGCACTGGGGTCATGAGTTCAATTCCCGACCATGGCCTTATCTGTGAGGAGTTTGTATGTTCTCCCCGTGTTTGCGTGGGTTTCCTCTGGGTGCTCCGGTTTCCTCTCACACTCCAAACACATACTAGTAGGTTAATTCGCTGCTATCAAAATGACCCAAGTCTGTCTTGCTGTGTGTGTGTGTGTGTGTGTGTATGTATGTTAGGGAATTTAGATTGTAAGCTCCAATTGGGCAGGGACTGATGTGAATGAGTTCTCTGTATAGCGCTGCGGAATTAATGGCGCTATATAAATAGCTGATGATGATGATGAATGTGAGCTGCCATATTACACTTCTGTCATGGTAAAATGCTGATAAACACAATGACCCCTCTGCCCCCAAATTATCATAAAAAATATAGCATTCACACTTAAATTTGGCAAGCAGGAATTTAGCAGCTGTTAACAGTGAGAGTATTATTGTTTGACAGAATCCAGAGACATGCAAAATATGTGTGACATTAATGACCAGATATACTTTTTGGCAGGGGGATAGATAGGATAGATAGATTTAGGTATTATTTACCCAAATAAGTTTTATATTTTTTCTAAAAGGGGGTATTGGATCCAATATCTTCTTATTTTAAAAGGATTAATAGGGGGAAACCCAGCACAGGTTTCCATGCTTATCTCTGCATTGAGAAACACAATGCTAAAGACTCAGCACTATATTTTACCGATCTTGTGACCGGATATAACGATTACCAGTCACAGTGCTGTTTTAGTTACAGCTACCAAAGGGTAGCTGTATCTAAAAGACATAATTTGAATTATTAGTGTGATATAAATACATCCTTTAAAGTTTCTCTCTACAACTGAATTCATGGAGGTTTATTTAATAACAGTGTTATGTGCACAACTGTGGTATATATCAAACTAACTTATTTTTCTAGTATTGTTTACAAAATGGACCTCTGATTGGTTCTTAGGAGTTGCAGCACATTTGTGAACATAGCACCAGGTTATTAAATAAGCCTCATGGACTTTTCAATCACAGTAATTACCTATGGTTACCCAGTTTTCTGTGCAATATGTTTGCAACATATAATACTATAACTCATATAATACAGTGGTAATGCCCCCAAAAGTAAAGCACATCCCCCTCTTTCACAGACTTGCAGCAAAAAACAAGCAGTCAACAATAAAATAATAAATCTTTTTAATGCACTCTATCTACAATATACAGGGTGTACCTGTTTCCCACTAAAGTGACTGCACATAGGCTGCCCCGCTGTACCTCAGGTAGACCAGAAGATGGCAACACAACACCAGGCAGCATCAGATCTGAAAGAGAGACAAACATCACATGACAGGAAACAACTATGTTTTTCTCAGGGTAAGAACAGCTATGTTGCTGTGGGGCAGGGTAGTAACCTACTCCAAAGAAAAATGCATTTTCACTTGCCACAACTGCAATAAACTGTATATGCCAAAAATATATTCTCTCCTAATAACTATTTTCTAGAATGATCATGTGTATGTTTTCAAGGCGTTCTGGTGGAGGTGCTATTTCCTACACGGAAAAACTTTTATTAATTATACATTTTAATGGCTAGATAATTCCATACATATTGCAAGCTTCCCATCTTCAGGCATGGCTTACAAATATGTGCAAAAACCACATTGCTATATGTATACAGTGCTGAACGAATGAATGAATAAATGACACATTTTCAATAACACTGACATATTGTTAGGATCAGATGACACTAAGCAGGAAGGGACAGTGGAAACAAGAACTATAATAAAAGGGGTAAAAATAAAATAATAATTAGGAAAAACAGAGATGACGAGATCACAGGTATTTGACCATAGTTGTCAACATTGGCAGGTTAAGTTCCGGAAGGTCCGGGGGTCAGGTGGGCGTGTGGGGGCGGGGCTCAAAGAATGCCGCCGTTAGCCCCGCCGCCAAAGCGGTCACCACTTTTCCCGTCTAATAAAACAAGGGGGTGGGGCCATGATGACGCGCCCGTGACGCCGATAAGCCTCCCCCATTCAATTTCCACCGTCGCCCGGGAATCGGGAGAATTGCCCTCCCTCCCGGGAGACTGACCCAGATTTCGGGAGTCTCCCGGATATTCCGGGAGAGTTGGCAAGTATGTATTTGACAGATGTGAGCGGCTGTATTGTAACAAGACCTCAATCAATTTTGTTTCAATTGTGTTAATGTCAGTAAATTCCTATAATTCTCATTCTCTCTGTATCTAAAGGTGGGTACACACTTACAATTCATTTGGCAACTAGATTAAATTGATTTTAATTTGCCATGCATCTATGAGGCTTCAATGTCCATCTTATATGGCCCGGGAACAATTAACGGTTATATGTGTTTCAATAGTTTATGTCCAAAAAATGTTACAGTGGTGGAACTTCTGTCTCTCCCTGCACCATTCACTCCTCATGTGGGACATTCTCTACCTCCACTTGAAGGGAGTATCTTATGTTCCAGTTTAATCTCTCATGGGTGTGCTGGCTCATTCCCTCTTTGCACTATTTAGGCTTTTAGCCCTGAACCCTGGCAAGGGTCCTTCTACAGTATAAGGTTAAGGGCACACTGGTGGTTTCTGCGCTCAGAAGTGGGAGAATCCTATAATGATAAATGATCTGTCTCTTGCCACTCTAAGCAGGCCTTAATTTCACTTCCAGATGCACCTGCATTCAGGTATGCTACAAACAAGTGTCTGCATCAGGTTTTTGTTAAGGCTTAAATAGCCAAGGCATACAGAATAATTCTGCCCTAATGGACATCATTCGGGTGGGCCAGATCCGTTTAACTTGATGAGGTATCAGCTCAGATACACTAGCCAACTTGGTAGCCACCAATTATGCACTGCAGATGAAGGCTTTGATTTCATCTCAAAGAAAGCATTTACGGTTCTTCCATTTTCTGCAAATTCAGTCCCAAAAGAGGAAACCACTATCAGGCAGGTCAACAGGAGCAAAAAATGATTTTATATATATATATATATATATATATATATAAACAAGTAGATAATATGATTAACAAACGGTCAGATGTTAGGGATCTACCATCATCAAAAAAATGTGCCAAGCAAACCACATGTCCTTTATTCCAAACTTGTGATGGGCACCATGCATTCACCAGTGAACTTAGCTGGCAGTCAACGTACACAGCATTTCAGAGGTTCACTGAGGAAGAGGCAGGCTTTATCCCCAAAGCAACTGAAAGCTATATCTGTCTAAACATGGAAGTAAAGAGCATGAAATAAGCTGCTTGATTGTGGACTGTCTGTCCATTCAAGTTACAGGTAAAAGCAGATAACTGTGACAACCTAAGCTTTCTAAACATTTATAATTGGTTGTTGTTACAAGCGGTTGTGGTGCCCCAGGCTGCCGCGACTCGCTGTTTGCTGGGGGTCACTTTCTGTCTGTCCTGACCGTCGCAAAGGCAATGGCCGGGACACTGTTGCTAGTACGCCGCGTCTCAGCATGAAGGGCAGCCAGGTACGTGCGCAAAGGGAGCCAATTAATTAACATAAGCCTTCAGAGGCTAATTCTTCCATCTCTGCCTCCTGCCCTATGTTTAGCCCCTCCATGTATTAGCTTAGCCTCCCTGCTGGCTTTAGCTTCCAGTTCTGTTTGCTGACCTGCTGCTAGTTGGTTCCTGATTTCTGTTTGTCCCACCGTTACGAACCTTGGCTTTCCTGACTCCGATTGTTTTCTTGTTGACCTATAACCTCTTTCTCAGATACTTGTGCTTTCTGCCAGCCTGTTTCTGACCTCACTGCTTGCTACGGACCCTTGATCCTGGCTTAAGCTCGACTACTCGCCATCATCCAGTCTACTGCCTCCTACTTCCACTCGCGCTACGGCCGCCCAGGATAAACTTCTACTACACTAGAGCTTAAGACCTGTGGGCATCTGAGTACCTGCGGGCACACAAAGCTCCCTAATCATCAGTTCTAAAAGTTTATCCTGGCAACTGTGTACCATAACAGTTGTCATATATAACCAGCAACCCATGTGTACTAGAGCGGTGTATGATACTCTCCATTTGCTCTGCCGTCTGAATACCTTGACGTATGCTCAAGGACGTAATAACGCTAGAAACAGCTTCTATCTACCTGTAACTTAGACTGTTACACTAATAGGTATCTGGACAAGAAATGAGCTAAGCAGGGGAGGCAGGCTCTATTGTAATAATGTTTGTTAGGTTACAAGGAATATTGAATTAAATGTTAACCAGTGGAAATGGCTTTCCTTTTCTCTGAAAGAGGACAATGCATAGGGGGTAAACAAATGACCATGAAACATTGTAAACTGTTGCCAAGCAATGAGCTTCAGTCAAAACCTCTCACATAACAGTAGCCCTGTTGTGCTTTACCAAATGTTCCTGTCAGACAACATTCAATACAAAGTTCTGCATAATTACATTGTTGTTTTTATAAATACATTCAAGATACACTAACATGTGGGAATGTAAAAAACATATTACCTGCTCCGCCAATCATTTTTTCAAGCACCGGTGGCCAGGTTGTAAAAGCTGGGAGTAGATCTGGAAAGCGCCACAGAGTATAAACTGTGTGAACATAAACAAAGTTGCATATTTTTACTTACAAACTTTTAATTGATGTACAACCTGCATGATTATGCTGATATAAGAACGTAAAGTTATAGCACCTTCCAGCCAACACAACCACTCCTTTCTCCGATGTTTAAATAATACATTTTCCAAAACAGCCATAAAAGCACAAACAACTGGCTATGTGGGCTTATCATTAAAATTAACTGTATATAGAGATTTAAATGGTTAGTGCGAAGTTAAAAAAAAGGAAAATGACAGGGGGTACGGACCAGAAAAGAATCAAAAGTAGATACGGCTGTGATAACGGGAAACAGTTATTCACATGAAGACAGAATACACAACGGACTTCATTGCAAGAAATGATACTAAACTTCAGCGACTTGTGACAAGGCTGTGAACTGCACACACACCAGAATGAATGCTGTATATTATAAGATGTGTGGAATTAATAAATAATCAATATTGTTTGAATATTGGTTAATGTTAAAGAGAATCAAATAATTATTTAATAAGTTATTTTAGAAGAAAACGGTACGAATAGGGTGGCATCAGAAAGAGGGCAATATATAATGGAATGAATACATCTTAATGTACGCTCTTTGAAGAGGAAGCTTTGTATTATTTTTTTTACTTCACTTTTCAAATAAATGTTTGTAACAATTCTGCATAAAAAAGTAACTCTCCATTTCCTTTGCTGCAGTTAGGTCTCTGAGAAAAATGAACGATAAGGCCACGTACAAAATACAGGCAGGCATTAATTTCAAGGGTTTAACCTGCATTCTCAGGCTATTAAAGTCACTAACGACTATCAAAAAACATGAAAGCGAATGGATCTGTATACAAAACACACACAAGTTTTGCTTCAATTTTGATGCTGTCTGCATCATTCAGAACACTCCACAAAATGCAAAGAGCTTCAGTAGGACTGGCTATTATGTACATAGTAGGCTATGCAGCAGGAAAGCTTTGATATGTGTTAATGAGTGCACTTCTACTGCTCTCCTAAAGAGACGATAAAACACTAGTTAAAATTGTATACAAAACCTTGTACTGTTTTTCAATGCATGGGTGCAGAAGTCCTTAGAAAAAGTAGCCTTAGCTCCAGGACAGCCACAGATTACACTGAAAATATTTAACATAATATGCTTATTTTATTTTATATTTTTATTAAATCTTCATTAATTGAAAGTCAACATTTAAAAAACACAAATGGATATACAATCATTTACAATATTATTAACTTTCTTTACACCTAGCACCACACATTATATCAGACTAGTTTGAAAGTCTGAAAGTTTGTTCTAAATTGGAGGATGAGGGAGGGGGGGCTAGAATGAGAAAGGAGTATAAAAAAATGCAAGATAAGCAAGTAGAATCTATAGTAGTTTTGAATTGCTAGGAGAGGGCTTACTGTCGACTACTGGATGAGCAATTAGGCAGCTGCTAATATTATTGGGATATTCTACTACATAATGGAGCATTAGGGGGACCAATTCCAACCTATGCTTATTTTTCTATAACACAAATGCATCTAGATTAACTGAATTATAAATGTATTACTGCATTAGGCAGACAAAAAGAAAAAATATGTATGAGGCAGCGAGATGTTCTGAGGAACTTATTCAGGCCATTTGGTTGACAATTAGAAGGGAGTGGTGATACATTATGAACATGACTTAATGACTTATACTATAACACAGTAATCATACACACACCTTTATTTCACAACTCTTAGTTCTTTATCATGAGCAAGAGGAAACGGTCACAACTGTTTATGCAATGTGCTAAATACTACCTTAAAACAATACAGAATGAAAAAAAAAAAAACATCAACAGAAAAGTGAACTTCAATAAATCATTATCACTATTAAGGATTGTTCACTCTGAGTCAACACCATGAACTGAAGAACCATGTTGTAGTTAGCCTCTGAGAGATATAACATACACATTTCACAAGCTAGCAATGATTTAAGGTTTAACCTGCTTAGCCCAAGAGAAAGTCCTCCCAGTCATACACTCAGACCCTAGCTTGGCTATAACATATAACCACATAAGCATTACCTAGCATCACATTAATATTGCAATGTCAGTGGGTGTTTAGCAATCAATGATTGTTCACATAACTTATGCATAATGTTCACACAGTGAACATAAATAATATGCATTTGTAAAAGAGAGAGAGATTTTATTGACCTGCTTCCAAGAATTTCTCATGTTAGACATAATTATCTACTGTATATTTGATGTTTGCCACTAGTCCATTAACTTCTATTACCAATTTTACAGGTAAACTGGTCTACTTCTGCATTTGGGAATGAATGTATTGTAAATGTAACAGACCCTTTGTATTATGCCTTCATTTTCTTATAAGAGTTGATGTTTGAGCACCTGTGGTGACCTCCAGAGTAGCCTATTATTGTTTGGCCATCATCAGCACCATCTCAAAATAACAGTCCGAGTATGGTCCATAAACTGTGTAGGGCTGCAAATACTAGACATGGTATGCATCCTAACTTGGCTACAAAAGGTTACAAGCTAAGAGTACTTTGTAGATAGTCCTTGTCAACTACTATAATTATATATGTATATCTCTCTCTCTCTGTCGTCTGTGTGTATGTTAGGGAATTTAGACTGTAAGCCCCAATGGGGCAGGGACTGATGTGAGCTCTCTGTACAGCGCTGCGGAATCAGTGGCGCTATATAAATAAATGATGATGATAGATATAGATACACACACACATACCCCTCCCAACATTCCAAGTAATTCTCAATTGCCATCCCTCTGTGCCTTGCTCCGGAAGGCCCCCCTCCTGCTCTTCTGATGGACCAAACAGGAATCACTGAGTATGAACCAGCATCACCCAGGTCCCCCTCAAAGCCTGGCCCCATAGGTGCTCTAGTCATTGTTCCCCCACCAGTTATGCCCAAACAGGGCTGTTTATACTTGTTTTCCTGGTATATGATTCAGCTCTGCTCTGCTGTCTGTACTGGATATATCTGTATCCAGAGACTTTCGCCATATCTCAGGGCAGTGAAAAGAAACAGGTCTATAGCAATACTATATCCACACAGTAGGATATCCCTGGGCGCTGATTTAAATCAACCAAAAATTAAACTTTATGATAGCAACTTAAACCATATAAAGTATGTAAAATTTGTAGCCACCATTAAATTAACGGGGAGAAGAACTTATGAAGCTTCTTATAGGATAGAAGTGTAAACAATATATATTCTCCTCAACAATTATATACCACCAACACAATATTCTATTAAAACATTTTACTAAAAAACAATTATATATAACCATATATCAAATTATGGATAACTCATAGGATAATGGAGGAACATGCAGCAATAAAAGTCAGAGCTCAAATACACAAGAGAAAAAAAGCAGGTATTAAATAGAACAGTCTCTGATTGTAAAACTCGATGGTGCACTTGAGATAAAATAGTCTATTACCGCGGTAAACAGTGGATAGTAAAGAGGTTTCTTTAACTTTATCAGCAGTCCAATAGAGATTAACTCTAAATCTGTGCCGTATAACAACGTTTTGTTTTTTTTAATAAAATGAAATATTCAAAACTCATTCTGTTAGTTTCAGCATTTAGTCATCAATGAATATATCAGAGGCTGTGCATCCAATGAGCAACATGGCAGATGTCCTTGATACATATCTAGACCTGAAATAAAACCTGCAATATTAACTTAAGCGCAATTATTGCGCAGATCACATGTTAAGCGACCGTTTGTCCAGATATTGCAAGTATGTGTACACTTCCAGGATCATGTTTATTTTACCAAAACACATCGCATCTGTTGATTTGGTTTTACAAACATCCTAAAAATCACAATCAAAGACCAATATTGTGCAAATGTGGAAGTGTGTATGCACTGGCGGCCAGTAGACATCTGTAGAATGTACAGAGTCATGATCTTTTCAGCAGATTGTTATGACAGATGCAGATCTCAGATCAGACAGTAAATTGTGTAGGTGTTTACACATAAATCCGCATGATCATCTTTCAGTCGTTCGTAAAATCAATACAGAAATCGCATTAGTTACTACCCATCTTAACTCTTGTGGCCATTAACTGGGTGCATAAGGCAAGCAGCACAATAGGACACAGATCTTTGAAATACTTGGCATTTTGAAAGAAACCTGTCCCCTACACGGTGGAAGCATCCATTTTTTGGACCTCATCCATTCTTTAGCTTATCAATTTATGTGGAACCAGCGGCATAACTGAAGCAAAGCCTAACCAATACTTATTTTTTCTGACTTATATCCATGAGGTATTGGTTCCTAGTGAACGGAAAGGTTACATTTTCATGAAAATTAATTCAGCAGACAAATTAAAAACTCCACCGTGTGTAGGTGGCAAGTCCACCTTAAATAAATAGCAAATAGAAAAAAAAAATATCCAGAAAATATTTAATTTAAAATTCGTACACCTATGGACTAGAGATGCTCGGGCTCAGTTTTCTGAAAACCGAGCCCACCGGAACTTAGGGGATCCCGAGAAGGTTCGCGAGCTGGCTCTGTACTTTCGCGCGTCCTCGGATCTGAATTGAGGCAAAACGTCACCGTTGCGTTGTTGGATCTCGCGAGTTTTGGGTTCCATAAGTACCTCCCTACCCAGGAGATCCAACGCCATTGCTCATACAGAAACAGAAGGGCTAGCAGTGTTCTTGTCACTTGACAAAAATTGCCTGGAAATGACTGGAAATGAATGTTATTGAGGTTAATAATAATAATGTAGGAACAAACAAAGAGCCAAATTATGGTATTAAAAAAAAAAGTAGGGATCCAGATCCAAAACCAAAACACAGGAGGGCGGTTTGGCCAAAACCAAAACACGAAGTTAATCCAGATCCAAAACCAAAACACAGGGGTCAGTGAACATCTCTATTTATGCGACATGTTAAAAACATTTAACATTATAATTATGGAATTGAAAAATGCTGGAATAACCTTTTTTGTCACCTACACAAAACACTGTGACAGGGGGTGATTTTTTTCTTTTAAAACTAGTATAATGCTTCCCAAACGGTCATGATTCATTATGCAGAAAAAGAAGAATTACAAAAATAGGCATTTCAGAAAGAAATAGATAACTTGCGGTAAATTTGCTTTTTATACAACTACAGATGTTAATTCATGGTAACAGCTGTGCTTTAATTACAAATCCTCCCTTACTATGGGAGGCACTGGATATGGAAAGTTGACAGACCAGGGGGTAAATGTATCAATATGCGGGTTCTTCAACACCCGCGTGTTCAGCCTCTTCCGCGATTAAATTTCAAGCGGCGCTGCATTGTAAAGGGTTAACTTCCCTTCACAATGCAGCGCCGCTTGAAATTTAATCGCGGAAGAGGCTGAACATGCGGGGGTGTTGAAGAACCCGCATATTGATACATTTACCCCCAGGTGTACAAGATAGCAACAATTAAGTCAAATGCACACATTTTATACGAATATAACTTGCATCAAACCTGTTGGGTAAAGATTTCTCTCCAATTCAAATATGATGGGATTCCTGTTGTGGATGTAGATGGTCATAGCATCTCCCTTGTGGACGTACGCTTTAACAATATTCAACTCTTCTTTGGATGGCATTAGTTCAGACTGGTTTTCCGTGGTTAGAGAAGGAAACACAGAGCTAATATCGGCTCGCAGTTTTCTCCTTTAAAAATAATAAAAATATATCTTTAAAGCACAAATTTGACATATCTTTATAATGGCATTTATGAAGGCTGCAAGGATTTGTAATACCAAGTACAATTATTTTTTTCTAACAGGTACAAAACCCACACAAAGAAAAAACTGTGTTTCCACTTTACCATTTATATTAATGGTTTTGGCTATTTATCAGCAGCACATGAAATATGCAGAATATTGCTACATATTCCACTATTCAAAGATAAATGCATTTTGACAGTTTGCAGAGCATTAAATAATGATCAATTTAGACTTTGCAGATCTTAGGGCTAAAATTATCATGTAAGTGATGTAAATGAACAAATACACTCAAGACTGGCTTGGAATATTACATTCTTTAACATTGCATGCACTTACCTTATCCATAACTTTGTGCATATAGATTTTGTTGCATGAGAATGGACAAATCTGTACTTGGCTCACATGTATGGTCTAAGACAGTGTTGGCTAACCTGTGACACTCCAGGTGTTGTGAAACTACAAGTCCCAGCAAGCTCTGCCAATAGATAGCAGCTTATTGCTGGAAGGGTATGCTGGGACTTGTAGTTTCACAAGCACCCGGAGTGTCACAGGTTAGCCAACACTAGTCTAAGAGTAGGGCAGAAACACTGTGCCATTGCAAATGTTAAACTGTTTACACATTTTTGGAAATTATGTGAAGTCTGCTTTCATATAAAGGGAAAAGGTATTTCTGTAGTATAGAATGGTTTGTAAAATAAATGCCAATACAGTCACATTACTGGTTGTTAGCCTAGGCATGTCATAGGAACTGGTGAAGTTAGTAATTTGAGAAACTCCTGATATACCAACTTCAAAATGAACATAAGCAACTTAACAATTTTGAAGAAAACTATACAGACAAGGATGTCAGGCCAATGTGAACATGATCATATGATGATATTGATTCGTAATAACATTACAAGTTTAAAGCTGGCCATGCACTGAGCAATCAGTCCGATTATAAAACTGCTGGCCAAGTTTGACACATGGAGCTCCAAAAGTGCATATCTAGATGTGATGTAATGTAATGCACAGAGGATTACAGCCTAATTTGGTTGAAGATGACCAAACTGCAACATGTTTGGTGATTTTCAAAGACCATTTCTACTATATGAAAACAAACTTTTTCTCCCATTTAAAAAAATAAATAAATACTTATAAGCAGTGATTTTTTCATGTCTAGCAGAGTGGAAAGGCAGATTTTAAAAAAACAACAAAAAACACATTTGCGCACGTTGATGCGCATTCTACTTATAATGCCATAGTCAATAATGAAGTGTTTTAAGCAGGTCTTTGGAACAGATCTAAAGAGCTGATGTATACAGCTAAACTGTGCTTTGACTACTGTGTAGCACCTGCTCAGCAGCAAAGTTCCTCTGGAAATTATATTAAAATGATGGCACCTTCGTATATGGCAGATTGCACTGCAGCTTCAATATCTGTTTTTGAGATGTTACCATGATTGGGTTTGTTGTTTTTTTTTATTATGTACACAGAAGTTCCACATGGGGACATGAATGCAGAGTTCCAAAATATCTGGGGAAGTTTAAATAAGCCGAGTTTTTCTGAATAAACCTACTTTACCTTTCTTATTAGGAATTAAATATCAAATAAACAATGTTGGATGCAGAATTTTGGAACAACACATTAGTAAAGCAAGACTCTTTCCCCCTTTGTAAACTGGCAAAAATAATGCAGGAGAAAAGCGATGTGTCGATCAGTAATGTGATTTACATACATACGTTTATCTCCGCACTCTTGCAATCTAATAATACTAATGTGGTTGTTACACCCTTAACGCATACGCCTTACATGATGTGAAGCTGTATATATAGATACGGAACATAAACAATGCTGCAACTTATACATGTGAGCGTTCATCACCTGTCTGAGCCTTTGATGGCTGTGTTAGACTTCACTTTGAAGGTCTTGGCAAACATGACTGAAGCCTGCAAGAGGAACAAATAAACCGGTGTCAATATACAGCATGAATTATTCTCTGGGGGCTGCCATGTTTGGTCCGTCCCTCAAAAGACTCCCTCTGGAAACTATGACGAGATCCGGAACTTACTTGTTTGTCTTCTCATGCAGCTGCACACTACTGTTTTACGATGTTAATGTTGTGAAGCAAAAAACCGGTGTATCACGTATAAAAGGAGACATTTTGGGGGATGTGTAAACTGGCTGGTTGTAGTGATATGTATACATCATGTTAATAAAAAAAAAAGTTGTTTTTACATGCAGCGTGCATATAATGAAAGGCGGCTGGAAGTATACCACGGGCTATGAAATAAGGAAGGAAGCATCATATTTACATCATATTTGAGTTACTGTGCTTACTGTTTACTGTACTGTGCTGTCTCCCATTGTATTGTAATTTGTTTGTCCCTGTACATCGCTGCGGACACCTTGTGGCGCCTTATAAATAAAAATTAATAATGATCATATGGAAAACGCAAAGTTTCGTTATATTTTTAATGTCCTTCCTCGGATATGCGGCTCTACAGATAGTCAAGAGATAGATGATAAAAAAAGTATGTCTCAAAAAGTAACTATTTCTGAAACAAATTTCAGGTATAATATGAGGTATGCAGTTTTTGTGGGTTTTTCGTGGTGACAAATATGACCTTTTTTTTTAAAGTAACTTCCCATATACATATGCAATTGTGAATCACTCCTACATCTGTAATGTCAAATGCACATTGGCTTTATTGTGCTACTGTTCACTGCAGTAATGGCGACAGGCTGCCCTCCCATTTGTTTGTTATAGTTTGTAACGCTTGTTTGAAATACCTGCTGACAGGTAGGTGTCTCTTTGATTAAATGTATTGTTTTAACTCATTAGTGAGATTAAGGGTAATGTGTGCTCCTTTTGAAGGTTAAAGGGCACATATGTGGCCGCTAAAGTTTATCATTTTGCCTATTACTGATTTAGTACCTAACAAATGTTACAGTGATTTATTTTTTAGGCATCTCGGTGGCATTTGTAATCATTCCTTGTGTTCCCAAAAACACATTCCCATAACTTCCAGCCTTGCCTTTTCTTTAATAGGACCAGGGTGTTGTGACATGTCAAAATTGGGACGTGGTCATGCCATGGCAGGTTGTGTGACAACACCCCTGGAGGTGTGCCTAGCGCTTTTGAAATGCTAGATTGCCCTGTGCTCTCCTCCCCTCCTACACCTTCATTGCTGTGCACATCAGTGTGTGCGCCACCCGTTCACCGCTGCTCTGCCTTGCAGAGCAGTAGTCAAAGAGACGTACCTTCCAAAATTCCCACCCGCAGGACAAAGCTGTCCCGATCCGGATGGCCTGTCTAAATTAGGAAAATTGGGAGATTTGCATTCCTGTTTAAATTAATGGAGTTCAACTGACTAAAGGCACATCAAAACTGTTCATTTATTTTCACACATTCAGCAGAGCTAGGAATAAAAGCTTTCACTACCATTTGCTAAATTTGCTCCCATTTGCACATGATATGAAATGCAAGTTATTATAATTATCCTTTATTTATAGAGCACCACACATCACAACACAGCTAAGTATAGCCATAAAGGGCAAGAAGGTGCAAGGGGTGTCCCAAAACCACTATAACTAGAAAAGGTGGGAGAATGAATAGAGTAAGTTGAGCTTGTGCTCAGAAGCATAGGTACAAGTAACAGGATCAGAGCCAGTGAATGAGGTGCAAAGACAAGGGGGACATGGAGACAGGGCATAGAGCACAGGGAGGAAGTGCAAAATATAACAGGCATGCAGAAAGATGAGGAGGATGGCCCTGTTCGCAAGCGCGTACAATCTAAAACGGAAGAGGTAGGCAAACGGGGTGACACATACGGGTGATTCAGTGTAAGGGGAATAGAAATCAATTGAGAGGGATAGAAACAGAAATGGGTGACAGGAAGAGGGAAGGATGAATGAGGGTGGGGTATACTTCGTGTTTGTGAAAAGGCACACGAACAGGGAATATAAAGAGGGTAAGGAAGGGGTTAACCAGTGGAATGGTAAGTGTTAATGAATAGGTGGATTTTAAGGGAGTGTTTGATGATTTGCAGATTATTGGGATAGTATAATAAAACTAGGAAGATCGTTCCAGAGGTGGGAGGCAGAATGGGAGAAATCTTGAATGCAGGAGTGAGACAAGGTTATCAGAGGTGAGGTGGTGGTCATAAGTTTTCGGGCGGGGGGAGAGTATGTATGGAGCAGAGGAGTTGGAGAGGGCTTTTTAGGTGAGGGTGAGGAGTTTGAAGAGGAAAATAAGTCAGTGTAAGGCTTGGCAGAGAGGAGAGGCAGAAGTGAAGCAGCGAGAGAAAAAGTCTTGTTATAGCATTGAGCATTGAAGAGGAGTGAGACAAGTGTGGGGGGGGCCAGTCAAGAGAAGGTTGCAGTTATCAAGGTGACAAATGTTCAGAGAATGAATGGATGAGAGTGTTAGTACCATCATTGGAGTGGAAGGGCCTGATACAAGTAATGTTGCAGAGATGGAACCGACAGAATTGGGTGAGTCAAGGTTCACACCCAGGCAACAGACTGGGGAAAGACAGGAGACGGTGGTATTAACAGTGATGGAGAGGTGGGAGGGAAGGAAACTCTTGACGGAGGCAAGGTCTGTCTTGGCCATGATGAGCTTAAGAAAACGTTTGGACATCCAGGAGGGGATAGCAGAAAGACAGCAGGATAGGGATGGAAGGGGAGAGGTCAAGGGATGAAAGGAAGATTCGGGTGTCGTCAGCATACTGGAGGCCAAAGGAGCTGATAAGTTCACCAAAGGAAGAGCAGAGGACCAGGGATGGAGGCCTGAGGGGACTCCTGCAGGGATGTAGGGAGAAGGAGGCAGACGTAGTACCAGAGAAAGAGCAGCTAGTGCTGGTTAAACCTTCTCTTTATGAGTATATCCACTGTAAATGACCACTAAACCTAAATTACAAGTTGCTTTATGAAATATATACTAGTAATATTCAGAAATATACATGTAAATGTTTCTGGAGCTTATCAGAATTAAAGGTGTAGCAGATGAGGGTTTGATAATGGGAGACACTTTTATTACCAATGCACACCAGACTTCATGTCATAAGCTCACTGAAACACTCAATTTTAGGAATTGCTTTTTGTAGTGTTTCACAAGGTATACCCTGGTTATAATGCAATCAGCAACACAACTGCACTCTTGCCCTTTAGGAGACCAACAGTTACAAAACTATAGTACTATACTCTGTACTGGCCTACTCAGTGACTGCCATTAAAATGGTAGTCCACCAGAAGTCTATTCTCTTGAATAAGAGTTGCCTATTTGCATCTGGCCCCTAGTCAGTAGTTTAATGAAGCACTCTATGCAAATCATTAATTTCTGCATTACACCATCATTTTAAACCAGCAAAACCACAGGGTCTCGGGCACAGTACCCATGTGATTTCTGAGCCTTTCACCCTGCCAGAGCCTGCAGTCCCGTAATGCTCCAGGGCGCACAGCTTGCCATTTAAAAGTGAACCCCTGCAGATGCTACTTATCCTTAACATGGGTTTCCTGCAGTTTTTATAATTATGAGGAGGCTATTGCCTAAATAAGAGTTATACAGAGATCTTATTTAAAGCTCAACATACACTTTCTCATTGCTTCGGCACGTTCATATTGAAGAAAAAAATCAGTAAACCAAATTACCATCGGAGCCAAAATCGTATCTAATATATAACATTCCAAATTAAAATGCAATTATTTATTAGAAATATATTAAAATCAAAGGAATTTAGTTTTCTTTCATCCCTATGCCACAACGAAATGTAAAAATGTGTGATAGTAAACATTATTGTGATAAATAAATAATTAAAATATAAAAATGAAAAATATTCCCTGGTCTATTAGGTGTCACGAAAGCCAGATAGTTGTAATGGTCTTGATCTCTGCTTGAATGACAGCTACCTACAGAGAAGTGCGGAGAGGTATTCACCAGGGATTCCCGGAAGGGAATATGGTTTTAGCTGCTCTCAACCTCAGGTTGTGGTCCTCTAAGGGGCACAGAGCAGATAATACAGAGAACCACTAAGTAACTGTAAGGCAGATTGGAATGTAGCCTCAGGTGTATGGAATACCGGAACAGGACGGGTGCTGTGCAATGATCAGCAGTATAGCCACGAATCACGATAATAGGATAGGCTGAGCAGGAAGTACAGTCACAGGTCTAATCAGCGGAATAAGCTGAACAGGCAATGCTGTAAAGTGATGTACTGTGGTGATCAGAAGTACTGAGATCCACATAGATGATATAACTCTGGAACAGGACCGATGCTGCAGCCGATGAACGAACGGCCTAACTAGCGAAGACAGGAACAAAGGTAAGTATGAGCACGGACGGGAGCCAGAGGAGATGCTTCCTATCAGGTAAGAGACCCGATGAACTGACACCGAGGAGGACCCCTATAAGGGGAACTGGCTGGTGATCCTCCTATCACCGTGAAGCAGAGGTTTTAAAAGGTTCCCGGGTTGCGCATGTGCAAAATGCTTGGCAAGATGGCGTCCGAGGATAGAGGAACGTCAGGCTGTAAAACAGATAGGAGTAACCATGGGCAACCCATGTATACAAGGCTTAGAATGGATCAAAACCAGTAAGACGAGTGATATTAGGCAATAATCAATTACAAATTTTACAATCTCCATTAAATATCTTTCCCTCCTCGATTTTGGATACATTTGGGATGATTCAATTAAATTCAATTCACTCACATGTTATGTTTCTGCGTGGAATGTACAGAGAGTAATTAAATTACAAGACCTGCCGTAATGATCGTGTCTAAAAATAGGGCTTAATTTGACTAGAAGGTACAACGTGATCGTTACTGCAAGTCTTGTAAGTGAATTACTCTCTTTCCACTGCATGCAGAAAAATAACATGCAAGGAAACTCGCATATATATGAATAACCCCCATTGTATCCTAGTGTTCTGTACACAGCACATGCAGTACGCCTACTATGGTATCAACAAATACAGTATTATACAGTACAATAATAGCATAATTATTATATATTCAATAAGAATATATCTTCGGTGAGTATCTAGTATTACTCATTACTTTTTATTTTTTTGTTTTGCTTTTACAAAAGCAGTATCCTGGTTAAAGGAATAAAATTAAGAACATAAAACTGTAGAAGTGTGTATGTCAGAGACTGGAGAAATAGAGTCTTTGAAGAAGCAGACTAGGACAATCTGTACAGAAAGAATTTGGCCATGAAGTTGCTGGCAGGTTTAATGAATGCTGTTCCAGTAGAATGTTGAGTATTACATAAGGAAATTCAATCTACAAAATTGCTCTTTTGCAATATAAAAGAAATTTCACTCAATAGATATACTATGAAGGGAACAATAAAAAGAACAATTTTTTTTTACTTTTGATGAAGGAAATTGTAGTACTTTAATTGCAAGACATGAGCTTACATAGGCGGCATATCATAGGCAGATTCTCCTGGTCTGTGCCTCACCAAAAGAGTATAATGCTCAACATATCAGGGCCTATTGGTAACTTACATTTTACTAGTTCTATAGTTTTTTTATACAATTGTTATGTTCTATATAATATCAATTTGTTTTTAGGAGGCTGACTGTGGAGTACATTTAAATCCACATATCATCATCATCTATTTATATAGCGCCACTAATTCTGCAGCGCTGTACAGAGAACTCACATCAGTCCTTGCCCCATTGGAGTTTCTATTCTAAAGTCCCTAACATACACACACATACACACACACACAGACTGAGAGAGACTAAGGTCAATTTAATAGCAGCCAATTAAAGTACACACAGATAAGGCCATGGTTGGGAATCGAACTTATGGCCCCAGTGCTGTGAGGCAGAAGTGATAAGCACTAAACCACCGACATATATTAAAGAACATAAGAATTTACACACACATAGCTTAATATATACATGTCCAAGGACTGTCAGGTTTTAAGGTTTTGTGCATGTTGACCAACTGCGCAGCATAAATCACGATTATTCTGTATACTGAATATGTATATGTTCCTATTTTGTAGACTTTGCTATATACCAGTGGTTCCCAAACTTTTGCAGTTCGCGGCACCCTTAGAGTCTCCAAATTTTTTCAAGGCACCCCTCCAAAATAATTACTGAACAGTCCTGTTTTAGAGGTAGTTGGGTCAAAAAGTTGTAATAAGTATTTAGGTCACGACAGAAATACTTATTTAGTTGTATGCAAAAATGCCCCTCTGCATCCAGGCACACTGCCCCCTCTGCAACCAGGCACACTGCCCCCTCTGCAACCAGGCACACTGCCCCCTCTGCATCCAGGCACACTGCCCTCTCTCACGTTGCCCCCTCTGCCCTCTGTCATGCTGGCCCCCTCCTCTGCCCTCTGTCACGCTGGCCCCTCCTCTGCCCTCTCTCACGCTGTCCCCCTCCTCTGCCCTCTCTCCCCCTCCTCTGCCCTCCTCCTCTGCCATATGTCCCCCTCCTCTGCCCTCTGTCCCCCTCCTCTGCCCTATGTCTCCCTCCACTGTCCTCCTTGTCTGCCCTCCTGGTCTGCCCTCTGTCCCCCTGGTCTGCCATCTGTCCTCCTCTGCTCTCTGTCCTCCTCCTCTGCTCTCTGTCCTCCTCGTCTGCCATCTGTCCCCCTCCTCCTCTGCCCTCTGTCCCCCTCCTCCTCTGCACTCAGTCTGCCATCTGTCCCCCTCCTCCTCTGCCCCCCTCCTCCTCCTCTGCCCTCGGTCTGCCATCTGTCCCCCTCCTCCTCTGCCACCTGTCCCCCTCCTCCTCTGCCCTCGGTCTGCCATCTGTCCCCCTCCTCCTCTGCCCTCGGTCTGCCATCTGTCCCCCTCCTCCTCTGCCCTCTGTCCACCTCCTCCTCTGCCCTCGGTCTGCCATCTGTCCCCCTCCTCCTCTGTCCCGCGCCAGGCAAAAAAAAGAAAGAAAACAGAAACTTACCAATCCGCGCGGCGCCGGGACCCAGCAGTCTCCTCACTCGCGCAGCTGTCACTGAATGACATCAGTGACAGCTGCGGAAGAGAGGAGGCTGCTGGGTCCCTGCGCCGCGCGGATTGGTAAGTTTCTGTTTTCTTTCTTTTTTTGGCTGGCCCACGGCACCCCAGTGACAGCGCCGCGGCTCTTGCACACTTTGGGAACCGCCGCTATATACTATGGGCAGCACGGTGGAGCAGTGGTTAGCACTTCTGCCTCACAGCGCTGGGGTCATGAGTTCAATTCCCGCCCATCAGACTGAAGGCTTTTGGACCGCTGACGGAACGCCTGGATGCGCCGCCATATCTGGAACAAAGTATATAAACAATTTCTAGTGATCAGGGGAGGGCTGGCAAACTTTAGCCCGGGGGGGCATGACCCAACTTAGCAGCCTATTTTAATGGAAAAAAAATGCAGGTGGCCCAGTGACACAGCCCAACGTAGCTGGGGAAGGACTACAGTGACAGGCTCAGCAGCATTGATCGGGCCGGGGGCGGGGGCACGCCCGGCCCGATCAATAATGCCGCTGAGCACTATCAAGGGCCCCCTAGATGCCCGAGGCCCCTGGGCTGTAGCCCAGTTAGACCTTGGGTTAATCCGGCCCTGGTCACGCTTCAATGGAAATCACAGCTATGGAGCCCCGGGATATGATAAAAGCATAAAATGTTTATTAAACAGGTTTAAATCAGAGAATACAGGAAATGGTTTGAACCGAGCATAGTAGATACTGAACAGGATTTCTGGGTAACGCTGAAAACTGCTTGCAAAGAAATACAGCAGATGCAGGTTAGAATAACTAAGTGGAGAGAAGTCCGATGCAGAGATGTCAGCAGCAGCATGTAAAAGTCCCCGAGCACAAGAGAACACATCAATAAGGAACAATGACTAGCACAAGAAATAGACAGAGGCAGGTAAATATAGGAAAGCACCAGGTGCAGGAGATAATTATTGCAACAGGTAAAACCCTAGTAATGTGAAGAAAGGCACAATAACAGCACTGCTTCTGAATTAGAGGTACTGCCAGATAATACATTCAATGTAACAAGTCCAAAATTCGTGGAGGCAGGAGCTGCCAATACAAAGCAGCATGCAATGCAGAAAGCTGTAGGCTGATCCTGACAGGTTGAAGTGTAAATTTAGAACCGTTGGTATGGAAAATGTAGAAGTGGAGGTATGGTTACCAGCTGACGCTGACCACTGATTATGTGCCAGAAAATAATATGGTAGAGGGAGTTCAATATTTTTATAACTTATCGCACCACTTTTCCCCCTTCCCTGGCCGCAAGACCAAGCGCTGGTTACTGCTGCATGTCAAATGCTATCACTGATGACATGCAGAGAATCAACTTTTCATCCTGACTACTGCACAGATAGTTTGGTCTGACGCTGATGGAGCCTATCAGTGTTGCAGGGCAGAAGCTCAAGAAAAAGTCTGATTTTTCATGCAGCACACAAATACTTGATAGCTTATTTGTACACTGAAATTTAAAGTTGATATTTGAGTGCTACATGAAAAACAGACAGTATTTAACTTATGTGCTCCCCTTGCATTGTAACATGGTTTTGTTCAGGAGACTACTTACTCAATTTTTTTTACTTAACTTTCCATAATGAATCAGGCCCTAAATTTTTAAATTAAGTTGCCAACATTAAGTCTATATGCTTATCAGGATGAATGGGTTTGTGGATAAAAAAACAGTAAAGTAATTGTCAAGAAACAATTTTTTATTTTATGCAAAAATCAAAGATAAAACATTATTGAATGCCACCAGTCTTAGTTAACGGAAAACTCTTAGAAGTTACCCCCTTGACCAAACATGTGAAACCACAATGGTCCCACTCCTGTGAACCAAGCTATTTGCTGGATACCCCCCACCAGCAACTGGGAATAATGTTTTTGAAGGCATCTATAGTAAGCGTGTCAGAAAACCTAATCGAAAGGTAGAGTTGAGTGCCCCATGAATATCGGGGGTCAATGCAATGGGACAAGCTTTCTTATTTAGGAGAGGGGTGGCTGAACTTCTGGGGGTATATTTCCTAAACTGCAGGTTTGAAAAAGTGGAGATGTTGTCTATAGCAACCAGATTCCAGTTATCATTTAATTAGTACATTCTACAAAATGACTGGTTGCTATAGGCAACATCACTTTTTCAAACACACAGTTTAGTAAATATACCCCTGGAGTTATTACATTATGTAAGAAGCAATCAGTCAATGTGAACCAACAGTGATGCCTATGTTTACAGTTATTCAATCTAGTTAAATTTTCATTGAGTGCAGCCAGACCTTGTGTACAACATAAATGCCATAGTGGATTTAGCCTAAAAGTATATGTACAAAAAAGTCAGATTAGTATATATATATATATATATATATATATATATATATATATATATATATATATATATATATATATATATATATATATATATATATATATATATATATATATATATATATATATATGCACAGTGGCCTAGTGGTTAGCACTTCTGCCTCACAGCGCTGGGGTCATGAGTTCAATTCCCAACCATGGCTTTATCTGTGAGGAGTTTGTATGTTCTCCCTGTGTTTGCATGGGTGTGCTCCAGTTTCCTCCCACACTCCAAAAACATACTGGTAGGTTAATTGGCTGCTATCAAAAATTGACCCTAGTCTCTGTCTGTCTGTGTGTGAGTGTGTGTGTATTAGGGAATTTAGACTGTAAGCTCCAATGGAGCAAGGACTGATGTGAATGAGCTCTCTATACAGCACTGTGGAATTAGTGGTGCTATATAAATTATGATGATGATGATATAATGATAATCAGGTAAAATAATTAAGGGGTGTACAAACTAACAATGACCTAAAGTATAATTAGTTTGGTACTTCTATGCCATTGATGGGCAACAGGCCCTCCAAACCTCCATTTGAGGTGCCCTGCTCCTTCCTGCTTTATTGTTAGATTTGTGTTATAGCTTGTGATACTTATCTAAAGTGAATGTCGATTTATTACAGATAAAATGTTTTGTTTAAAATTATTAATGACATAAAGGAGGGAAATTCAATTGGCTGCGTTGCGTTAGTGTTAAAAGTAATGTGGCCTGTGCATTATTACCGTTCTTACGGTAATAGTGCACAAAATTACGGTAGTTCTAACACCACCTGGGAGCTGCGAGCAGAAAGCCAGATTAAAACTACCATAATAAAGGTAACAGTTTTAGGGCGGCGGTACTAAGGGGAGAATTGAATTCCCCCAAAGGGTAATGTGCAGCCCTTCTGAAGGTTAATGGGCCACACATGCAGCCCCTTCAGTGTATCAGTTTGCCTATCACTGTTCTATACATTATAGATGCAGATGGCAAATATTTACTGAATGGCATATTTATCTTACTGGCAGATTAAATATTCATTACATTTTTATTTACAGATTGCAGACACCGCTGCTATTTAGCAGTCACAGAACAATGACACTGACATTTGAGGGCCCAAGTTAGTGAAAGGTTGAGCCCCACTACTTTTAGATATATTCAGAAGTGTTCACATTCCAAAAGTTAATCGTTTGTTTCCAGATATCTGGTACTTTATTATCATTACACATTATATTAAACATTATTATACAAACATATAAGCAATCAAGTAAAGGTGTCGAGGATTGCAGTAATAAAATATCCTGTGCAAGTATAAATGGACTCTGTAAGCGTGCATGGGACTATATCTGACATACTATCATGCACAGTGACAGCAGTTACACATAAGGCTGACACCTAACCTGTGTTGTCTCCCAGGGTACAGCAGGTCAGGCCCCCTCCCCCGATGCTGTAGCTGCTCTATCCCCTCCTCCCCCCAACGTCTACGGGTGAGACACTGGTGACGTCACCGGAACACCGCGCGTCACTCTGCCTAGTAACCGGGCTGCCCCCGGCATTTCCATAGGGCTTTCAGCGGCACTAAAGAACTTGTTTCTGTCTTATCCTCTCTAGTCCCGGAACCCCGCATCCGTTCCTTCAACGACGTCACTCCATCCTGTAACTTCCCCCTCCTCAGTGTCTCCGCAGCTCCTCCCTTTATACGTCAGCCCCCGCCATAAACCACGCCCCCTCACTACAGCGCTCCAGTGGGATCTATTTTGTATTTATTTTTTTTGCACTTACTTCCCCCATGACCACGCCCTTTCACATGGCCCCGCCTACCCCGTTATCGCCGCCCACCCGGCCTCTGTCTCGGGTTGTGCTTCGATCTCTAGTATCCTTGTGTCCGGATACAGATCTGTCCGAGGGGGGCTGCCCTGTATCCCGCTTATGAGCCCGAGCCGCGCCCGGGGATGGATTGCACCGAGCCCTCACTTCTCTCCTCCTGTGGGCAGCCATGATGCTCCTGACCAGGAAGCCTGAGGGCCCCATCACAGCAGGTACAGTATACAGTACATAGTGTTTGTCTCCCGTGCACTCTGCAGAGCCTCAGTCTGTCTTTGGTTAAATGATGGTTTATCCTCTATACCGATCACCTTTGAATTCAAGTTACTGACATTTATAAAAAGTCGATATTGCATTTTAATTCTAATTGTCTGTCAGTTTGTGTTTGCACGGCCTCCATCAGCCCTGCAGTTGTCTGCTCTCAAAAACTCTATGTATCATGAGTATATCAGTCCCTGGACATAACTGTTCTACAGGGCCTGGCTCTATAAACAAACTACAACACTTTTTTTTTTTTTTTTTAGATCAGTTATTATTTTGCCTGAGTATAAGATTATCTATTGGTCCATATGGGGAGCAGATTATATGTAGTCTTGCTATATTCTGTGTATAAGATTGATAGCAAGCACATGGGATGAGCATATTCTCTTCACATAATGTCCTAATGACACTAGCCAAGTAGCTCTGCTTGATGCATGGAAGGGTTTAATAAGAATACAGTAAAGCTGTTAATCCTTTGTTTTATGGAGGATTAAGACAATCCTGTTATGTTCATGAAAGCCAATATTTGTCATTACACTCTTGTTAGTAATAAAATAGCTAGTACTCATTGTATTTAATATATGTCTGCTCCCAATAATACCTGTAGTACTCTCGTTGCTTGTAAAATAATAAACTATTATTCACTTCCATACAGACCTTAAAATAAAAAAAAGCCTTTTCTTTGATATCCCCCTTTCTAGTTTATAAAGCAGTTATCATGCAGATTGATTACAGTTCACTTTTACTAAATTAATTGGATATATTTATTACTTGACATGTAGGTAAAAATTTAGGGAATGAAATATGTATAGAATGAGTTCCTTATTTGTATCATAATGCATTTTCTTTCTTTTAAATATTTACAACTTTATTTTGTGAAATTGTTTTGTAATTTAATTAACAGTATCGATCTGTACTATAGAAATACGTCGTATGTCATTAGGACTATCGAACTCCAAAGATCCTTTATATAATGGTGATATGAGGATGTTGTTATAAACAGCTTACTGTCATCTATCTGGGTTTGGCTGTTGGTCCAAACAGGCTGTTGTTTTGTAGCATTAATATTTTAGTGCCATTGTGTTGCAGTTGTTGGAAACCTTTTGAAACAAGCTAACAATGTAAATGTATCCAAAGGTTGTGATATTGAACTGTCATTTTGACCTACTTGGCATCTGAAAGTGCTGTGACATGTAAATTCTGTGCATTTTGCCACCTTGTTTCCAGTTACCCCTTTATATTCCTAGGTCAACAAAGTCTTAGACTAATCTACTTTCATCCGCTCCACTTAGATGTCCTGTTTTCATCACCTTGTCATTGAAGTCATTTTTCCATTATTCATTTAGTACATGGGTGGCTTTATCTATGGAAAATGTATTTGCATCTGAATTGTGAATTGTGTAAAATGTTACTCTTTTTAGGACAGTCTATAAAATATTTGTAGACTTTCACTCTGTTTTATGTTACACATACAGTTATTAAAAGAAGGCTGCCAGACTTGTGCGTGTTGTATGGTCTCTTGAACAAACAGTGCTTTGTGTTTTGGATATTGTTTTTTGTTTTTCAGACTATAGAGTCTTAATGAGAATACAGTGTGACGAGTAGTGCGATTTGTAACACTTGTCTGTGGGATTTTATCCACCCCACCAATCCATTGAACACTTATGGTATAATGCATTAATTTAATTGTACATAAAAGTAGCGAGCAGTGTTGTAAAACTACTATAAGAAATCTAGTGTAATATAAACAGTGTGTTTTCTTCCATTTGTTTTGTCTCGGTAGTTCTCTATTCTTATTAATGTGACAGTGCTAAAAAGAATGTTGTGTAACCTAATTCGTTTTAATTAAGTCAGTGTTGGAAGTCTTCTAGCCTTGTATGCAAATATGTTATGATAAGCATTCTTGGATTCCATGTAGCATCCATAAAGAATTGTCATTCCTTCCATTAAATACTGCACCTGACTCTCACAAATATATTTATTTTTACATTATGTTTGTGTGTGTGTGTGTTTTTTTTGTTTTGTTTGAAAGTGGTGGTGTTTCCCATAGCAACCAATCAGATTTTAGCTATCATTTTCCAGAATGCACTAGATACATGATAGCTAGAATCTGATTGGTTGCTATGGACAACACTTCCACTTTTCTGTTTTAAAATAAATAAATAAATCCCCTAAGTCTGGGAAAGGTGTTTGTTCAAAGAAACCCCTTAATGAACTTGTCAACAAAACATTTCCATGCAGTGGAAATCATCTGGAAGTTATATTTGATCATATCATATTACACTTATCTATATTTCTGTGTGCAGCAAGGTCATCTGAAAATGGTGTGTCTAAAGTTTAAGAATGTAGTCAATAAGCCCATTCATTTCCTGGATTACTGGAGTTTTGGTCACATGCTTGCAAAGGATATCTGTGCACCTTGGGGCAACTTTGATGTAAATCATGGGTAAACAAGGCCGCATTTACCTATTTTTGCTTTGTCAGATAAAATATCTTCTCAATTATTTTCTAAAAAGCACAGGAAATAGGCAAATGGCTCATTATTTTTGCGCTCCAAAAATGCTGTCAGTTCTGGGATAGTAGCTATTCCATGTGTTATGCATTACACACGGTATTAACTTTGTTGACATAGGCAAGGTTGATATTTATTCATTGCAATTTGATCCAGACTAGTAAGTGTCAGCAATGTTACCTTGATTGGCTTGTGGGATGTTAATTTCGAGACTTCTGTTTTAGCACAATCTCTTGAAGTGTTTTAACAGGCTACAGTGTTTAATCTGTTGTAGTAGCACTTGCCTGACTTAAATGCTTGAAAGAAATTAGTAGATGGTAGCTGTTTATATGATATGGGAGTTATAATTAATTCAAATTGGTGAAGTCACAGATTTGCTATATCTGATCTAGTGAAAGGGGGGCAAACATGTTACAAGAGTAAGTTTATAAAGCCATCAAATATGAATTTGCACAATCTGGCAGTGAAGGTTAAGTGGTAGATCATTAGTATGTTGATCGCTATAGCTAAAGATTATATATCCCATAGGACATCTGACCCGAGCATTGCAGACTCATGCAAAGAGGCTAAAGCTTGTGAAATATATGATCTGTGGAACAAGTCTCTACAAACATTCTTCAGCAGTCTCATCGTTTTATTGTTTTGTATTTTTTTCTTCTGTTTTTGTTCCCTTTCCATTATGTGTTTTGATCATCTGAAGTTTCGGCTGTCTTGACAGCGAGTATGTAATGTGGATGAGTCTTTTTTAACTCGGGGGGGGGGGGGGGATTTGTTTCTGACTGGGAGCTGGTGTATCTATGATTTCATTCTTTGCTTTTAAAAAGACAAAGAGATTTTTCTGAAACAAACTCCATATTCTCAGATTTGGAGGACAAATAAACATGTTTAGGAGTGCAGGATTACATTACATAACTGTCCTGGGGGTTGTGGGTAGAAAAAGATAGTTTGTGCTTGAGCATAGACATTTGACAAATAAAAAACAAAACAAACATTGTATAGCTCTGCACTGAAAATTACCTTATTTAAATTTCTTTTCTGGAGAAAAGAAGCTAAGTGTACAATGCTTTTAATTTATATATAAATAGTTTTATGTAACAAAGAGTATCCTATACATACAGGTAATGGTTTTAATCCAAATACACTGTTCTGATTTGCAAATGCAGCTTATAGTTTGTTTTTGTCTTAGTCTTGTGTTTTAGATGATTGTGTCTCTCTCTCTCTCTCTCTCTCTCTCTCTCTCTCTCTCTCTCTCTCTCTCTCTCTCTCTCTCTCTCTCTCTCTCTCTCTCTCTCTCTCTCTCTCTCTCTCTCTCTCTCTCTCTCTCTCTCTCTCTCTCTCTCTCTCTCTCTCTCTCTCTCGTGAACATGAGTGTAATGTTTATCTTTATTGGTGCTGAATGTGGAGTTAAACAAGCATAAACAGCTCAGCTGATCGTGTGTGTGCTTCTTGCAGTGAGATACGGAGATGGATTGTACGATTCCTACATGAGGCTCGACCAAGCAACAGTGCAGGATGCTGCGGTGGAAAAAGAGAGCCCTTCCACCCTGCCTTCAATTGGAAAACTTACTGTAAGTAATGTGTCACTTTGCTTTACCCTTGCTGTTCTGTCCTCACCACCTAATTAATTTGTGTTGTCACTCCAACTTGTTTGGCAGAGTTAAAGTTCTAACGTTACAGGATGGCATCTGACTTCATAGTGGCATACACAGACTTTTGGGATAGTACGTTCAAAACAAATGTAAAACAAAATTCTGTCATCTTGCATCTTTAATGTTGTACCAAGTGTATAATAAGATAAATTGTAAATGAATTAAAGGTTACTTAGTGTGATTACTTTACACACACACACACACACACACACACACACACACACACACACACACATATATATGCGCCTTTATGACTTTGTATTGTGCTATGCAATGTGCACATCAGTGATGCCCAGGGCATACAAAATCTAGCACCTAAAACAACATGAGGCTCGCTATAAAATGTTACCTACTAACCCCCCCGCATGCCTAGCCAGAGACATCACTCCATATTCTTCTAATACTGGATCCCAGTTTAGTTGTTCATTCCCCCGAACACTAAACTGTGGGGGCACGAATTTCCTAATAACAAATTGTCCACATCCACTGTTTTTGTTTGAGAATCTAAACCTGCAAATACACTTTTTGCACTAAATAATTAGGACTTAAAGCGCTTTACAGTTTAAGCATAAAAACAATACATGACAGTCACATGTAAAGTACAGGTGATACAAACATATATCATAAAATGACAGTCTGGTATAGGGCATGCATAGCGGAGGCAGCCATCTTGGGCGCTCTCAGTTTACACATTTAGAATATAGGAGACACGGATAAGACACACATGAGACAGTGGGAAGAAAGAGCACCCTTGCAAGATCTCCCTCCCCACACATTACATGAAACAGAATGTAAGGCTGGGTACACACTACAGGTTGTCACCTGATTATTGTGCTAATCACATGATAAACGACCGTTAGGGCCGATATCACAATAGTGTGTACTCTCCAAGGATCATGTTTTGTCATTCCAAAGTGCATGGTATCATTTGATTATATAAACGGACTAAACATCTCTATGAACGATGTCAGGCAAATTCTGCAGTGTGTATGCACTCGCTACCAGCAGTGTAGGCAGATCTCCACAGAGCTTACATAGTCATGACCTTTTCACCGATGTTTATAGCAGATGAAGAGCACAAATATGATAGTAAAACATGTATAGTGTATACACATAAATCGGCACGTTGATTGGGACTTTCTGACGTTGGTAAAAATCTGGCAAAAGATACCCCATCAGAAGAAATTTTCTGTAGTGTGTACCCAGCCAAATATATTTGTACCTGGTTAGGAAAGTGAGTAACCGGGCAGTGTTACTAACCGACAATAATCAAGCAGTCATTGGCGACTTGCAATGAGGAGAAATGGTGGAAAGTATAGGCATGAACCTGTCACTTTATAAATCTTAAAACGGTCAGCTGATGTCAAACATAACTGTTCTTTACCATTTATGCCAACTGTACTTTATTCCTCTTTTGATTCTAGAACAGCCTTTTGCTTTTGTGCTGTGTATGTACTCTTGTAGTTATCCACTAGTTTGAAGAACTATGTGCCTGGTGTTTTTCTTTACTATCATTCTCGCCGCTATAAAATGAGATTGGTTGTTCCCAATGATGTTAAGCGGCTTTTGTTGTCGTCACCAAGAGGAGATTCCCAAAGTAGGAATATAAATGGCAAGAGCAATGACAGTTGCGCTCACTGGGTCCAACACAGATTGGTATTCCAGTAGATCTTCTAGGTAATCTTGTCATTGGGGTGATGCCTCTCTGCAGCACTAGCATGTAACTTTCCCATTGTCTTCACACGTTTTTAGCTTTGTTTAAACTTACATTTTTGGGAAGATGATTATGTGGGTGGTAGGACACATGGCTAATCTAAAGTGCAGCCATCTCCAACTGTCACCCTCATGCCACAACCAGGTATAATGTATATATTTGCTCATCCCTAGTCTGCTTCTGAATGGACTGGTGGAGTAATAACTTTCTCCTACCACTTCATCATCATCACCATTTATTTATATAGCGCCACTAATTCCGCAGCGCTGTACAGAGAACTCACATCAGTCTCTGCCCCATTGGGGCTTACAGTCTAAATTCCCTAACACACACACACACACACAGAAGGACAAACAGACTAGGGTCAATTTGTTAGCAGCCAATTAACCTACCAGTATGTTTTTGGAGTGTAGGAGGAAACCCAAGCAAACACAGGGAGAACATACAAACTCCTCACAGATAAGGCCATGAACGGGAATTGAACCCAGTGCTGTAAGGCAGAAGTGCCAACCACTTAACCACCGTTGGCTAATACTTCTGCAGTCAATAATGAAGGCTTTAACCAAGTCTATAGTGATCAGATTATACACTGTTCAACTGGGTTTTAATTTGAGACATTGTTATATTCACAAATAATGAGCCCCAGGTCGTGATGCATTGTGATAATGAAATGGTGGATGAACTGATACTTACTACTTATACTTGTTAATTTAACTAAAAAACATGAATTATACCAGGCCACATAGAAAACAACCTGACTTTAAAATGTTGCATATTGATTTCATTCTTCATCCAATCTCAGCCATGGTGTTTCTCTCCAACACATACATACAGAAATGCATTTGTTTTTGGCATCAGTGATTCCACATTAATTTTGGCGAGTACGATGAACTTCATCCAAAGGCTTATCCCACTCTGTGTACATACCACATTTTATGGGAGAATATTACAATATATACAGAGTACTTTTATATCTGCCAGCTAAACTATTCTAGTTTTTTATTTTCTCTGCTCTGACGTCGCAACAGCTCTTCTATCCATTAGGAAGCAACAGAACATGTTCATTTTTCTGGAACTGGATTCTGTTTCAAACAAATCTTTGTCCCAGTTACAAAAATAGCAGTGTCTTGCTAATTCGTGGAATCCACATACTGTACCTGCAGTTGTGGAGAAAATATTCATTCTGTACTTTATTTCACGATAATGTTCTTTTCTTATGTTCATTTCTTGCTTTGGTAAAATGAAATGTCTAGGAAGGTGAAAACTTCTTACACGACCTACTTCAGTTTAGTAATGGGTATGTTGGTTTGTAGTCTTGAGTTGTTCCATTTAATGACATTTTTGTTTTCCAGGCCAGGGGTGTGTTGGGTTTTCTTTTGTTTCAGTTTTTGCTGTGAGATCCTAATTCCAACATCTTGGCTTGTTTTTTGTTGTCTCTTTACTACAGATTGATTTTTATTTTATTTTGTTTAGTTGTATATATAAGGTAAGAAATCTAGTTTAGATAAGCTGAAATAAAATGTTTAAGAGTCCTGGTAATCATCCCATAGGTCATACTTGTATTCAGTATAAACGGGTCCTTAACAAAGAGAAATGGAAATCTTGGGGTGTGTTTGTGTTCATGTAAAATGTACAGTCTAGCAAAAAAAATATGTACATATTGAAATAAAAATATTTTTTTAGTTTTCATTTTGTGCATACATTTGAATAGTTACCGTAATATCTTATCTTCTATACTCCATAATTATGGCTTATATGATATATGCATTTTGAAAATACTGAATAGGTATATTAAAAAGAACATTTATCAAGCAACTTATGCCCAAAGCAATAGGAGGTGGAGAAGCTAATGTAGAATAAAGGAGCCAGTCAGTCAAATCTAGGGGTATATTTACTAAACTGTGGGTTTGAAAAAGCGGAGATGTTGCCTATAGCAACCAATCATATTCTAGGTATTTAGTAAGTTGTAAAAAATTATGGCTAGAATTTGATTGGTTGCAATAGGCAACATCTCCGCTTTTTTAACTTGCTGCAGTTTAGTAAATATACCCCTAGTAGTCAGCAGGATCTTAATGGCTCATACACACTCACATTTTTTTTTACATATGTTTATAACCCACTAGTAAAGCACATGCAAACCGGCCTGACATTAGAAGCCATTTTATAAATGGTTCGTTCCTCATCATCATTAGCAGCTATTTTTTTTTTTTCTATATAGCGCCACTATTTCCACAGCGCTGTACAGAGAACTCTTTCACTTCAGTCCCCTGCCCCATTGGAGCTTACAGTCTAAATTCCCTAACACACACACACACACACACACAGACTGAAAGACTAGGGTCAATTTGATAGCAGCCAATTAACCTACTAGTATGTTTTTGGAGTGTGGGAGGAAACACTGAGACAACATACAAACTCCACACAGATAAGGCCATGGTCGGTAGTCGAACTCATGATCTCTGTGTTGTTAGGCAGAAGTGCTAATTACTAAGCCACTGTACTGCCCCTTCTTTCATATTTTCCTTTAGCGCAGGTCCTCCTGTATCTTTTGGCTGTTGCAATCCATAACTTTGTCAACTCTTATTTGGACCGGCATCTCTTGGCATACTATTTGTGCAAATCCATCCTTAAGAAGTGTTTTTTAATTCCTCTGCTGCCAGAGGAGACCGAGACTAGCAGCTGATCACATTTCAAATTTGTGTGACTTTAGTCTCTCCAATGAGGACTACAGTGGTATTTTGCTGTGTAATAGAGGCATGAATTATTTAAAATGCATGTGTCTCTTACAGAGTCTTCATGTGGTTTCCTATTGTTTGCATTTTTAAGGCTGTTAGTCCTGCACACATTAACATATGGTTGTTATTTTTTTTCTTTTGCATCAGAAAGCCTGAACCCAGATCTCTAATTACAGTAGCAAAGAATAAACATTGTCATTCTTGGGTGTTTCTCTGTCTTGACATGGCTGTTTGCTTATGATTCAGAATTATAATTTGGCAATAACCTAGGTGAGGGTTGAAGGTTATTATTGGGAGCTGATGTTTTAGGATATGCTTAAGTTTTAGAAGAATCCTACAATTTAATGTATTACGTAACACAGACCCTTTTCTGGAGGAGTTACTTTTTTATTGACACATGGTATAGAACAGTTTCTGAATATGTATTTTATTTATATATTTGTATATATGTCTACTCTTTGTCTCTGGTTATCTTTTCTTTAATGGTGTATTGTGTATTTATATTTTATTAGTGCCATAATTTGAGTAATTTGTGTGTATATATGAGTGCAATAATTGCATATAACCCCCTCACCCCTCCATTTCAAGACAACACAGCTGAACTTACTGTTGGCTGGTCTCTTCCTCTTCATGATTTTTGTGTACATTAGTCATCCTAAAAATGTCCATTTTGTAAAGATTCACACATCTTCACTTCTCTTAGTTAAATGTCCTTAAGTAACCCCCAAGTAGACCGCCAGCTGTTTATAAAAGATATTGAGAAACCTTTCTTCTAAACCAGTGTTTCACATCAGTTATGTGACAATATCTGTATCTAGTTTGTCCACATGTGTCCTGCCTTGCTGGAAGAAATTTGCAAGTATGTTTTTACGTTAACAAAATAGTATAGTTTCATGCATTCTGTGTATTCTATTTACATTTTTTATTTAAACATAGTATGGTCCACTGTATGGGGGAAAAATCTGCTGAATAAAAGCTTGATAGCTCTGGTACATTTGCTAACTGCAATGTAGTGCCTTTACAATATTTCTGATTTAATAATATATGTCTGTTTTAAATAAGAAATTATATATTCTGTTTCTTTTCTTCTTCCTCTCCCCCCCCCCCCCATAAGATTCCAACCTACCATACCAGTGAAACAAAGGATACTCCATTCCGCACAATTCTACAGTCCACACCGCAATAACCAGACTTAAAGAAAATATGGAGCAAACATGCACCGCGGTGGAGTATGTCTGATGTTTCTGGTCCCAGGGAAGGGTGGTCCATGGTTTTACTAGTTGGGGGGACACCAAAATGGGTTGCCCCTTAAATTGCCAGAAGCTAGAGTTTTCCTTTTCATAATGCAGAGTTTTGCCCCAGGTTATTTCTCTGTGTGTGAACTATGCTTTGGAGATTGGCCTTCTATGTAATTTAGACTTAAAGACTTAATCTTGTAAGTGCTTTACAGTAGAATGACTGACTTTTGCTTGAATTAAATCGGGTACTATGTGTTCCCCTATTTGGTGTGCTGCCAGTATTGTAATTTTTCAATCGGGGCTATGGAAACAGCACTGACCTTGTGACGTTATAGACCCAACCAGATCTGTCTATATTATTATTTGAACTATTATGCTGTTGTTGTTATCTCTTGATTATTGTACACCTTTTTAGGAAGGTTGTTCTAGTGTGTTAACATGTATTTTTCTCTTTCCATTGTTGCTGTTGAAAGATTAAACTTTAGATATAATTTTCTCAGACTTAACAATACAATTGTTTTCCACTAATGGAGCAGAATCTACGTGAATAGTGTCTAACAATAACACTAGTAAATATTGCTGGAGAAAGTATAAATATGTCAAGTACAAAAGGAACGTCATATTCCCAGTCTAGTTATAGAATAGAACTGTTTAGCCAAGTAAGCAGCGTGCATTCGGGAAGATCTGGAAAGGCAAATATCTGTATAAAGTATACCTGTCCATTAAGTTGCCCATGCTTTGTTGGCATTTGGTTAGTCAGCTTCATCTGTTCGACCAAATTGACCAACTATTGTACAGTGTGAGACCTCCTCATATTCTATAAAAAGGCAATCAGCTCTAGATCAAGCAATGACACGAAACCTGATCTCATTGTTCTACCAAGAAATGCAGACGACCATCACAATATTTATGATTGCACAACTTTAGACATCGTTTTGTTTGCTTTACCAATATACATGATATTACGTCAATTCATTAAGAACCAGTTACATCACTGAATATTGTCTCTGCATATGTGAGGGCTGCTTCCATTGTGTAGAATTAGGTGCCCTTTAACTTCTCCTAACAATGGATACAATATAGAAAGAAGAAAGAAATTAACCACAAGGCTGACCCTTGTTAAGAATATACACACTGAGCTGCTGTTGGAGGATAGGGGTGGTGTTCTGTTTTACTTTATTTCTTTATTTTATTTTACTTATTTTTTTCAGAACTGAACTTTATAAGAAATGTTATTTAAGTGGCTTGTTCTTTATAATAGTACAAGTTGGACTGTTCATATTATAACCAATGTTTTGTGATTATTTTGACACACATATCCATGCTATATCATGCAATCTTTATCCTGAGTGGTGTTGTGTTGTGACTTATGAGCGTATATTTTAAAATTATTCTTTTCAATAAATCAAATATACGTAGTACTAATTGTTAGCCTACTGTACGAACACACACTAGCACCAGGGACCAGACACCTCACTTTTAAATGTATACAATATGGCTGTCATTTTTAAAGTAACATCCTAGTTTTCTGCTCTCCTCTACATTAGTGAGCTGAAATTGCGATGACTTGTCCGCATTGATTCCTTTTTATAGTTTTTCCTGCATATTAACCAATAGCACTTTGGTGTTTTGTCCGCTGATGTGTTCATTTTGGATATAAATTGTCAGGTTTGCAACCTGAAATCTTGTATACATGGGTGTTTATGTATTTAAGGTATGTCCTAAAAGTCTATTAATATGCATTTGCTTCAATTTAGTTTCAGCATTGCCTGCAAATTCACAAGGGTTAAAAGTTGTAAAATATAATGGAGACCTATGGGAGTGCTCTTAAGTACATAGTACTTATACAAATAAGCAATAATAATAATAGTACACTATACTGGGATGCTTTGAAAACACTTTTTAGACGTTCTGGTAAAAAGGGCCAAGTACAAGGTGTTGGCTACACAGTTAAGCAGCATTGCTTTTCAACACCCATATAGAGCTGTTGGCAGGTAGCTGCTGATATTTTGTGACCTGTGTTGAGTCGCAATGTTGTGAAGACCTATTTTCTCACACTTCCTGACAGCCAGCTACAACTGTCTTTACCTTGAAGCCCTTCCAGGAAACATTTCTCAACACTTTAGGGCTGTCAATCAGATGTTTTGGCTGGGAACAGCTTCTTCCCAGACAAAGTCACTGTGCAGTGTATTTTATTAGCACACCATTCAGAAAGGCAGTCTCTTGTTTGACCCCAGTGAACTCATTCCCTGCATCCTTGTTGTTCTTGCTTGGTTAGCTCCTTATTGCATCACTGTTCTGGGAAAAAGAGACATTCCCCTTGAGGCCAATAAAGTAATACATAAGAAAACACATGCTCCTTCCTTGCTAGAAGGGAAAGAGCCATTGAGCTATGAGGATGGATGCTACTTCATAGACGCATTGCTGATTAACTTCTTGCAGAGGTGAAGAAGGTTGGAGGCACCATTAACAGTACGAATAAGTATTTTGCTAAAATAATTTGTGTTTATCATTTCTTTTATATCCTTTTGATCTCCTATTTAAATCTGTGTATGTTAATTATTGATTGCTTTTATAAGGTTTTTTGTAAAATATTTGGTTCTATTCGTAGGTAGGATCTCACCAGCTGTGGTAAGGCCACAGGTGGCCTGTTTATGCTGTAAGGGATCCACAGATCTTACTAACATACGTACTCTTATACCATGCTTACAATAGGTTTTTGTGTGTGTATATTTGTGTCATGGAAATGAAACGTGGCAGAAAAAGAAAATTATATCTCTTGTCTGAGAAATGCCCTTCTAGGAGTCTATGTGCATAATGTGAACTATTCACATTTCATTTGTTGGCTTACTTGTTCTACACTTCAGCATACATCACCATATACCATGGGGAACAGCAGAAATATTTATTAATTTATGCAAATGAGCTGTAACCTAGAGCAACCAATCAGATATTTGCTTTTGTTAATCTGTGTAATGATCAAAGCAAACTGCTGCTTGCTTGCCGCACCTATGTTAGTAAATAAGTCTGTCCATTTATTTTTTCACATTCTCATTTATTCCTCCTGTTCCGAGACCAGATAAGTAACGCCTTTTCTTGGTATTAGAGCATTTTCTCTTTTTTTTTTTTATTACTCATTCCACATTCCTACAAGGCACAGTAATAGGCGTTTACTGAATATGTAAGGTTTATTCATTCCAAGGTCACACTTTTCTTCCTGTAGTCTGAACTGCTTTCATTCTTCAAATCGATTCTCAGCTTTATTTAATGATGTGACACACTTGCCTTATACAATATTTAAACGTGTGTCACGAAAAAAATTCTAATGAATAGAACTAAAACTGTTGCAACGCTCACTACTGAGTTCCAAACTGCCTCTGGAAGCAACGTAGGCACAAGAAATGTTAGTCGGAAGCTTCATGGATTTGGGTTTCCATGACTTAGTTGCCGCACACAAGTCTCAGATCACTATAAGCAATGCCAAACATCATCTGGAGTGGCACACTACCACTGACGACTCATGCATCACCTCCTGGCAGTCTGATTGACTAATCTGGGTTTGACGGATGCCAGGAGAACACTTCCTACTCAAAGGCATATTGCCAACTGTAAAGTTTGGTAGAGGAGCATATTCTAGGGCTGTTTTTTCTTGATTTGGCCTGGGACCATTGGTTCCAGTGAAGGGGAATCCTAATGCTACAGCATACAGTGATATTCTAGAGAATAGTGTGCTTCCAATTTTGTGACAACATTTTGGGGAAGGCCCTTTCCTATGGGGGCAAGACAGTGCTTCCATGCACAAGTGAGGTCCATTGATGTGAAAGACTTGACTGGCCTGCACAGAGCCCTGAACTAAGCCCCATCAAACACCTTTGGGATGAATTGGAACGCCGACTGCGAATCAGGCCTTATTCTCCAACATTTATGTCCAACCCCACTAATGCTCCTGTGGCTGAATGGATGCGAATTCCTGCAGCTATGTTCCAAAATCTAGTGGAAAGCCTTCCCAAAAGAGTGGAGGGGGACCAATTCCATATAAATACCTATGGTTTTGGAATAAGATGTTCAACAAGCACATATGCATGTGATATTCGGGCAATGTAGTGTACCAGCAATTCTCATCACAAAGTCTGCTTTGTTGGCTGCTGAATAGTGTTATCCATCAACAAGCTATCAGCAATTGGAGTTGAATTCTGTGAATTCCTACACAGAGGGCCGTAACTAGGGCTGTGCGACAGGGGCGACCGCCCAGGGCGCAAAGCTGAAGGGGAGCGCAATTTAGGAATATTTTAGGTTAATTTGGTTAAGATTGAGGGCTAGGGGGCGGCATTTGTCTTTCTCGCCCAGGGCACTAGAATTCTAAGTTACGGCTCTGCCTACACATTACATGCATATAGTTAGACGGCATTTAGCTAATGGTAGGGATTTAAGGGAATATGAAAGTAGTTTGAGTGGTTTTTTTGAATGTGGTCTAAAACCTGGAAATGGACAGGTGTTTGAAATGTTAAAGATTCAGGTTAATATGGTACACCCAGGGTACAGAAAATTGAACCTAAAACATGCAGTCACTGTAGGAATAAGTCCCTATTACATAGGTGCAAAGCTCCAATCGGGAAGCTCCAAATGTACATGCGACTGCACTCCTGCTTGAAAGACCCGCCTAGCACCTAGTTTGAGCTCCAGAGATTGTGCTGCAGACAGGGTATATAAGTCATGGCCCAGCATGCAACCACTCAGCTGTTTCGAACCGGACATGCAGCCACATAAAGAAGCTTATAATTAGTTTGTGGTTTATATTTAAATTTTGTTTACTGCTGTAATAATTCTCATTCAGACAGATCATTGATATTGTGGTTCTTAGAATAGATAAACAACAAAATATACCTAGACTGATAGGCTACATTCTTGTTTTTACACTTGTATTGAATATGTTTCATGTATTGTCCACCTTCATGTGCTCCATAAAATTCCCTCAAATTGTTTCCTATAATATTTAGCCTTTTTACTTGATCGCTTTCTTAATATCATGAATTCTAGTTTGACACATTTTAGGCTCTATATTTTAGCATTTCTGGTAGCAAAGGAGCTCTATTCCCAACAGTTAGATTTAAGCAGGTACAATGCTTGTGAGACATCTTGCTCCAAGCAGCTTGCTGATCTAACCCTCACATGGACTTAAAAGGGATGATGCATCCTGCCTGTGCAAAGTAATAATTGGCAGGAGCATGCACTCATAAATCATACTCCACCATGCTGTCTATCCATGCACAGCAGAGAATTGTATCTAGGCAGGGAAGCAGTATGCATTAGCAGTGTCCTGCCATGTTCCACCCAAGCCTGGTTTATTTATAAATTGGCTCCTCTAGCTCGCTTCTATTTCTAGTTCCTGTTGATGTTTCTTACATAGTCAGCATTTCTGAGTGCGCCACCAGTGACTATAATGGGAAGCAGATGTCAGTGCTTGAGGAGTTTCAGTGACCATCTAATAAGTGTTTACATCCAGCATTTCACTGAAGGGATTCTCGCTTCAAAGAATAGTCTCCTGAGCTTAAAACGTGCAGACTTTAAGACTTCCAGGTATAAATAGCATTTTATGATGGGTCCTAATTCACTTCTTGCTAACAAATATAGTTAATGTGCACGTACAAAACCAGCGAGGGCACACAGGTTATTTGCTCTAAGGCCTGCATCTTATGAAGGACATAAAGTGCACACTGTTTACAGTTAAATTATTCAAACAAGGCACATCCTTTTGTGCATGACTTCTATTGGTGTCCATTTTGGAATTCTGTGTTTGGGAGAGGGTGGGAGGGATTGTAACTTTAGTATCTGAATAAAAAAAGACCTATAATAAAATAAATTGCTCAACATAGGGTTAAATGCTATTGTAGAAAATGTAGGCTTGGGGTAATTCTATGATCCATTATAGCAGTGGTGGAAAACCTAACATGTTTTTGGGAACAGCACATTCTGCCCCTTGAATTCGCCAAATGACTTCCTAATATATTGATGCTTTGTGCGCATGCGTGTTAGCTACCATGGGGTAAATGTATGAACATGTGGGTTCTTCAACACCTGCGTGTTCGGCGATTAAATTTCAAGCGGCGCTGCATTGTAAAGGGAAACTTCCCTTTACAATGCAGCGCCACTTGAAATTTAATCGCCGAACACGCGGGTGTTGAAGAACCCGCATGTTCATACATTTACCCCCATGTATTCGTTCTAGGTAAACCATACTTAAAAAACAGAGCAAACTAATGGTGACCATTTAATAATAAAACTATGTTGTAATTAAATGTGATCAGCAGGCATCATGTCAATTCTGTACAGAACTCTTACGTGCTTAAGAAGAAATCCCTCATAGAAATTAAGGAACTTAACCTCATTGTCACTAAGTTTACTTGAGAGTCCACATTTGAAGTTCTATTTACAAAGGATCACTCATTGATATTTATTGTATGGGACTTTCTGTGCACACCCAAAGCCTTGCCCTTTTTCAGTATTGTTGTTTCTAATCAGAATGGATAGATGCATTTGTATTGTCCATATATTCTATGTCTTGGTTTTTCTATATGTGAGACTATATTATTGCTTTATACAGTTATGTGGTACAGTATTAGGAGGTCAAAACTAGTCCAACGAGTTGCTATACATTATTGTTCCAGAGCTTATGAACTTAGATTGACCTCTAAAACTGAAGTTATTTGTGCACACTAAGCAAGCCTAATATTTAAGACCTGCAGTTTTCACAGTAACTGTTAATCATATATGCCTGTTCTGTCCTTTAAAAAATCAACTATTGCAATACAATAGCAAGTGTGATCTAGGCAGTTGGCCCTATTTGTCATCATTTGTGACCCCGAAAAGACAAACAAAATTGTTGATATTATTGCCACTATAAGCCTGTGTGTAGGGTCATGTTCTGACTGCTAACTGACCCCAGTGAAAACCAATAGAAATCCATTTAAGCAGCCAGGGCTCCAAATAGCAGGATCTTGCCCAATTTGACCACCCATGTTAAGTACTTTTTTACAGGTATGGTATCTTTCTCTCTAGACTCCAACTATCCATAAAGTTCTGAGAACCATGAAGAAAGTGAACACTTGCTGTCATTCACAACAATACAAAATTCTGAGCTCTTTCCCTTACAGTCATTATGAGGATGGGTGTGTGTATATTTTAGGCATTGTGCTTCAAATTCCAGAAAAAAAATCTTATCCTGAAACTTCCAGGCCCCAAGCCTTGATTAAATACCCCATATCTGTATTGTAAATGTTGTATGTGTTATTTTAATGCAAATGTTTAAATATTGCGATTTGAATTTTTTTGTAACTGTTTTTTTCCCCAATCTCTCCTTAGATAAGTGGGAATAAATTTGCAATGAAAGATCACCAGCAGGTCAAAGTTCAGCAATTGTTTGAGGATTCCGGCAACCGCAGGGTCAGTACTGGAATCCTAGGTGCAGATAGCACATTACCAGCACTGACCAAAGAGAAGAGCTCAGACAGTTCAGGCACCTCAAAGTCCAGTGATTGCTCCACCAAGTCCTCCAAGACCACATATTTGAGTCCTGAGCAATCGGTCAAGCAACATAAACATCATCTGACACCTTATGAAGTGCAAGAAATCACTAACTTCCCTGAGATCTATTTTGTGGGTCCAAATGCAAAGAAGAGGCAAGGTGTTGTAGGGGGTCCTAACAATGGCGGGTATGATGATGACCAAGGAGGATATATATTGGTGCCCCATGACCATGTGGCTTATCGATATGAGGTGTTGAAGTTAATTGGAAAAGGTAGCTTTGGTCAGGTGGCAAAGGTTTATGACCACAGACTCCACCAACACTTGGCCCTAAAGATTGTCCGCAATGAGAAGAGATTCCATCGACAGGCGGCGGAAGAGATCCGGATTCTGGACCATATAAAGAAACAAGATAAGACTGGGAGCATGAATGTGATCCACATGCTGGAAAGTTTTACGTTCCGCAATCACATCTGTATGACTTTTGAGCTTTTGAACATGAATTTGTACGAGCTAATTAAGAGAAACAAATTTCAGGGTTTCAGTCTGCAGCTGGTTCGCAAGTTTGCCCACTCAATCTTACAATGCCTGGAGGCTCTGCACAGGAATAAAATCATCCACTGTGACCTTAAGCCAGAAAACATATTGCTTAAACAACAAGGACGAAGTGGAATCAAGGTAATTGATTTTGGATCTAGTTGCTTTGAGCACCAGAGAGTCTACACATACATTCAGTCTCGTTTCTATAGGGCACCTGAGGTGATCCTGGGATATCGCTATGGCATGCCTATAGATATGTGGAGCTTTGGATGCATTTTGGTGGAGCTGCTGACTGGCTGCCCACTATTCCCAGGGGAGGATGAGGGAGATCAGTTAGCATGCATGATGGAACTTCTTGAGGCTCCACCTCCAAAGATCCTAGAACAAGCCAAGAGGGCAAAGAACTTTGTCAACTCCAAGGGCTATCCTCGCTATTGCACAGTCACCACACTTCCTAATGGATCTGCAGTCCTAAATGGAAGCAGGTCACGCAGGGGCAAGATGCGGGGTGCTCCTGGTAGCAAGGACTGGTTGGCAGCATTGAAGGGTTGTGAAGATGCTCTTTTCATCGACTTCTTAAAAGGTTGTTTGACTTGGGATCCAACTGCACGCATGACACCGAGTCAGGCACTCCGACACCAGTGGATCTGCAAGCGGATGCTTAAACCTCCAATAACAGACAAGTCCTCAGGAAAAAGGATTACTAGCCATACCAGCTCCTTCCCAGGGATTGTCTCCAAATTACCCCCTGTAGTGGGTGTGGCCAACAAGTTACGAGCCAATTTAATGAATGACTCTAGTGGAAGCATACCACTTCGAACTGTCTTACCTAAATTAGTCAGCTAATCCTGACTTGTGTTCAGCAACAAAAATATTTGCTGCCCATAACTTATCCACCATAACTGAAAACTTTTAGCATTTTAATTGTTATACTAAAGATAGAAAAGAAAAATAAATTTTGAAAAAATGTGGCTATGTATAACCAGGATGTATTGTGTTTTCAAGGGCTAAGCATTTCAATCACCATCTGGTACAAACTTGATTATTTCTCTTATAGTTCAGTATGTTATTCTAATGAAGAAGCAAAAGCAATAATAGCAGAATGAAGGTGTAAATGTAGGTTAAGTGATGACCTTTGTTTACTTGTTATGCTGTCACATCAGTTGTTAGAGAATATAGTAAGATACCAATTCATCCTGCAATTGTGCCCACATTTGCCTGCCTCAACATGGCTAAATATGCAGTTTGAGGCAACGGGGGAGGACTTTTGGCAGTAAGAGAGCTATAAAACTATTCTGTATGCTACCTTCATTTGCAAGGTTACTTGGGAATGCCAAATTGTCACATACTTGCATATCATCAGTTTATTTTAGGATATATATGCTTTCAAGCCATGGTACTGTTATGGGAGCCCATAAAATAGCAGAGACATGGACAGGCAATTACATAACAATTGAAGTTCCATTTATTTATTTTTTTAAATAGCAAGTTAAATGCCTTTTAAGCATGCATCATTTTTCTTGGTATTCCTCCTACAAATCTCCTTAGAAGGATCTGAAGGCCACAGTGTATGGCTGCCAGTCTCACACACACAGGTTCACAGCTCTTAGTATGTCATGTGATGGCAGAGGTGGTAGAAGAAGGATGTCAGAGCTCAGTGGGGCATTCAAAAGCCTCTGTGCTCAATACATCATGTGCCATGTGACTGTGGTTTCCATGGTAGTCCTGTGACACTGTGCAGAATTATAAATCATTAACACCCTGAAGAGAACATAAAACAAGGAAAAAGATTAATACTAATATTTTTTTTTTTTTAGCTTGCCACCGTGATTTATGTTAAAAAGAAACCCCGAATACTGTCGAGAACAGTAGTTCAATACACCTTTAACAGGCTAATGTTATAAACCAAGAGATTGTTGATTGCATGAACTGAGCAGCCCCCAGTAAAGATGGTAATGTACATCTGTCAGTTTTCCGTTACCCCTGCCAATGCCAAGATGATGTTTATTCTTATTATTTCCATCTAAAAAGCTGTGTACTTCTCTGCTGTAAGAGAAATCCATTTTTTAAATACCTCTTGAAATTCAACATATATCCTAATTACTTTGTCCTTTACGTCTCTTCCCACCCCATTCACCCCTAACTATAATGGGTGTTAAATACAAGTTTCCCTATTGAATGCATAGCAGATATGACAGTAAGAGTTAAATTCTAAACAGTGACCTGTAGCTAATTCTGATCATTCCAGCTTCAATGCTGTCACATTTTCTTGTTGCCAGCAACTTACTGAATAGTGAAACAATGCCTTTGGCAATCTAGGAGTTTAGCAGATTTATTTAACTTGGTGCTATGTCCACTAAGGGTTTCAGTTGACATTGGAGTGCAGTGCTCAATTTGTGGATCAAATGAGCTATCGGCCATATTCCTGCAATGTGTTTATTCAAGGGCACATTTGATATAGTGAGTTGTGTGGGTAGAATGGTAATGAATAAATGCGTGGCCTGAAAAACTATCCTGTTGTTTTTTTTTAAAGTGGTAAACAATCTAAATATATTAAGGCATTCCTGTCCTTTAATGATCTACTGCTGTGTGGGCAGAAATATTTTATTAAAAAATTGTATTACTTTCTTTCTTCCCAAGAACTTTTACACGGTAAAAAATGTCTTCTCTAAGCACTGTTTATCCTTTTAATTACAAGTTTGGATGCTGTGAGAAATCTCTATTGGATGGTATTTGAATTTTTAGTATTGTGATAAAACATTGCAGTTGGTATCAGAGTTTGTTTAACTATATCTGTCTGGTGTACTCGGCTTTGGATTAGATTTTAAGGTACACACATATGCAACATTTTTATGGCTTTTAATAGGTCTTTTTGTAAATTTTTTAATGAATGAAATCTGATAAACCTATATAGTGAGCATGCCCAGAAATCAGTCTTTAATTCTGATAACTTAATCTTCCCATACACAACAATGCAATTGTTTTAAAGTAGCGGTCAACCTTTATGATCTCGGACGCTCATCCTTAAAGCTCTTGTTCTTCTTCTTCTTTTTTTAATTAACAGTTTGTGTGCCACATGTAGCGATAATTGTGAGATCTCTTTGAATATAATTGCCTTGTGAGTAAAAAAAAATAAAAATGTGGGCATCTATAGACCAAAGAAAATAGTACTTATAACAATGCCTATAAATAATGTTGGTAGCCACTGTATGACTGTAAATGCAGTTAGGTTATATGTATTGGTTTCTCGGTAAAACCAATGTTTGGTACAAAGTATTTAACTGTTTTTTGCAGTTACAACTTTGTTTTATGAAAAATTCTTTACATTTGTTACCCATAACAACCAATCGGATATGTGTTCATTTTCCAAATTTGTGCTAGATAAATGACAGGATCTGATTGGCTGTTAGGGGTAACGCCTCATTTTCTCTACAGAGTGAACTGTAGAACAGATTTCATAATTGTCCCACATTTCTGATGCAGTTTTGGTTGACCCTGAAGACACAGTAGTGATAAGTGATCAAACTTATTGACTTCCTCTTACTAAATGTAATCCTAGCCATGAAAATATTTGTTTTGACAGCACGTTGTTGATTCATATATTTCTCGTGCATATTACTTGAGTTAGCACTGTAATTTAAAATACAGATTATTTTTTTTTAACCTTTTACATGTAGATTATGTCTAGAAAATTACATAATCTACATGTAAAGCAGCAAAACTAAAAAAAAGTAATATGAAGATCGATAACTTGTTTAATTATACTTCGGAAATGGAGAAAGGTTTTAAAGTTACGTAAGGTATGCAGATGATGAAGAGCAGGTGTTAGTGTAAACTTCAATGAAATTATGAAGAGCGGCTAAAAAGAAAGTGAATAGAGTGTAATGTAAGTATTGTCTTAAAGGAAAGGTTCAGCACTGCTGGAATAGTCTTTTCTGTGTTGCAAATCGGGCTTGGAAAGGTTACATCATATGTTAAAATGATTAAGGTTTATGAGAGTATCTGAGTTTCCCTTTGTTGTGATGGACTTTTCTTGTCCATGAAAGTGCAGGATGAGACTCTGAGATGGTCACGTGCGCACATCACAGGTGTCTCTAGGGACAATGGCAGAGAGATCACAGGAATAATGAGGGTGGATGACATTCTAGATCAGAGGCAACAGTGACAAAGAGCAGGATAAACAACAATGAAAGACGGTGACACACCCCGATTATACTTCCCTCTTTGTCTGAACAAATTGGGGCCCCTTAGGGAGGGTGCGCATCTGGAAATCCACAATGTACAGTGTAACTAAAAAGCACAACAGTACCATGCACTTTTGCTGCTGATCTAAACTAAACACAGACCCTTCATCCCATCCCCGCAGCTGAAAGACCCTGAGCTCTGTTAATCCCCTGGAGGGAAAGGGGCACAATTCTCCCTCGGGCTAGAAAAAAAACGTTTTGTTTTTCTGCTATGCACCACATTCACTTTGTTAGGTCAGAGATGGTTTCCTGTAAATAGAATGCGTGCAGGAAATCCTGCAGTCTTTCAAAGGACGTTTGTAAGTTACTGAAATGAAACCCTGTCACGTCTACAAGTAAGCTGTCCCAGATATGTCTGCTTTAAAGATATGCAGAAAGTGGGCCAAGTGTACTGATGCAAAGATATCCTGTTTTCTTTACTAGAAAGATTTTCAAAGGAGAACCTATATATGATAAAATATTCTACTTCTGAACTCCCTTTCCACCAAGTATCAGAACTGCAGGTATCTCATGCCCAGAGCAGCAATATTTCAGGTGATAGGCATCTCTCCACCACCTCCATAGCCTGGGTTGCATAAAATGACTTCCCACTGTGTTGTCGCTCTGATGCTCAATGGATGCACAGTAGAAACCCTTCACAGCCATTTATATTAAACACACCCAGGATGTAAGCCTGGAGGATTGTAATAGCTAACTTAGCTACTCCACATCATCATCATCATTTATTTATATAGCGCCAACATATTCCGTAGCGCTTTACAATTGGGGACAAACATAGTAAACTAATAAACAAACTGGGTAAAACAAATAAAGAGGTGAGAAGGCCCTGCTCTCAAGCTTACAATCTATTGGACAGTGGGAGTTTGACACATGAGGTTGTCTACATTTGCAGTTGGCCCAGCCAGACTGCAAAGGTAAAAGTGACTCATAAGCTAAATGATCCTGTCGCACAACAATGTTGGTCAAGGGGTAGTTGTATAACAGGTGGTAATAGGGTAGTGTAGTGAGGTTAAGAGGGTGGTTGAGGAATATTATAAGCTTGTCTGAAGAGGTGGGTTTCCAGAGAATGCTTATAAACTTATAGACTAGAGGAAAGTCTTATCCACATCCTCCATCCATAGCTTCAACACAATGAGAGAGAGGCTGCCATACCCGCAGTTCTATGTAGCCTTTCCACAAGTGCAGACCCAGTTTCTGGCATTGGAGCCACTGCATTTCTAGTATTTATACCAGAGGAGGGGCAGGGGGAAGAGAGCAATGTTTTGTTTTGCATGTAGTAAACCTTTTACGTTGTGGTTCTGTATGTAGTGCAGTTGGAATTGTAAAAAGATTGTTAGTAATTAACAAATGAAAAAAATAATTCTTATTTATTAAACATTTTATTGATTTTAAGGTCGGTTGACAATGTGAATAAGATTCTTTGTTGGAGTCTATGTTGAGTACTTGCTCCACACATTGGAATCATCATGACCTATTTTACACTGTATCCTTGCAGTGCAGTTTTATAAAACAAGATTAATTGTTGTTTAAGCACGGTGGGGTTCAGGGTGGGCGGGGGGTCGAATGTAAGTGTTATAGACAAGTGTATGAAACTATAATATATATGCACCTTTTGGATACTAAAATATTTATATTGCTAATTTTTATTAGTAGTTTTCTGATAAGAACTGCAATGTTTGGGGTTATTTTGGAAAGGGCTTTTAAGTCATTATTCATCACACTTTCTCCATCAGTTCTCATATAAGAAGTGAGAATTTCATGTTCTGCTACATATCAATTTACTTATGTGGGTTGGATAATGTTTTATTCAAAACATTTCTACCTGCGTTATGTAGCATTCTGTTGCTGTCCTGTATCCATACAGAGGTTGAGTCTAAAAATATGATATGCCATAATGACATGCTAAGAGAAATCATATTGATCAGAGAGGAATCAAAATATACCGGTGTTTCGCCTCATATTTTTGTCTTCAATAGAGAAGGTTCTTTCCTTATCTGCAATTCCAATATGTGTGACTTTTCTTCCATATTTTGGTTTTGTGTGGAAACTGCTTGCTTTTTAGCTTGCTGGAAAATAAAAGAACAGTATGTTAGGAACATTTTTATGGGAATACATTTCTTTTGATGTAACCCTTTTCATAATATTCGTCATTGACCTTATGAGGGCTTATAAAAATCCAGTAATGTTTTGCAGACGGCTCCAACTGCTGTGTTATGCACCCTAATGTTTCCATTTCACAGTCGCTTGTTACGTCAAACACTGAATTTCTCACTTTACTGACTCCACAGACGCCAATGTTTACGTCTCCAAGAAGAAATCCTGTCATACATTTTTTTTTCTTCTAGCCATGTGCTGATATAAATGTACATCTTTATTTTAATTTCTTGTACCTACTGTGAGCTGTGTTTTGTATATATGTGGCACTATGAAATATGTGTGGTTTTTAGACCTTGAATGTGTGTTTTTTTGTTTTTATTTCTTTTTTTTTTTTTTTTTAATGTGACGTGTAGGATTTGCAGTCCTTTGGATCCAGCATCATATTTCTACCAAATAAGATGTAAAATTAATTATGCAAATATTTGTTACTACATTTGTAAATTAGGGTCCAATTGTATTATTTGTCCATATTGAAATAAAGAGAATTCTTTTCCAAAGTAGTGGTATTTTTTCTGTTACAGCTATTACAGCATTAAACATTAGCACAGTGTTGGCTAACCTGTGACACTCCAGGTGTTGTGAAACTACAAGTCCCAGCATGCTTTGCCAATATATAGCAGCTTATTGCTGGAAGGGTATGCTGGGACTTGTAGTTTCACAACACCTGGAGTGTCACAGGTTAGTCAACACTGCATTAGCAGATATATATAAAGGAATTACGTAGAGAATATAAAGTGTGTGTGTGTGTATGTATATATATATATATATATATATATATATATATATATATAATATATACACACACACACACATAATATATTTCTGCAGCGCTCTATAGAGAACGGACTCTCATCAGTCTCTGACCCAATAGAGCATAGAGCTTACAGTATAAATTCTGTCATCCTCAAACTCTGGACCTAGCTATACCTTTAATAATGTTGGATGCTCTCCTGCCAAAAAAAACCCAAAACAGTTACTTGCTAGGTAAATGGTAAGTTCTAAAAGCAACTTTAGTAGCTTCTTTTATAGTAACTAGGTGATGCCCAGCAACAAAATATTCTTAAATGTTCATCCAGTGGCACGATGGCACAGTGGATGGCATTGCTGCCTCACATTATTGCCTTTTTGTTATTTCTAGCAATATATCCTATAAGCAAACACTATGGACTCATCCACTTTTTCACCTGGTTTGCCTGGTTTTTGAATAATTCAAGCAGATTAATGGAAAACTTACCAAAACCCACAGAATGCTGCCAATAAGAAGGTGCGAGCGGGCCCTAGAAAGCACTTTAAAACAGTTCTTGGAACAGTTGCACAGGACCAGGGGCGGATTGGCCATAGACCAGGGTTGTACAGCATGCCTGTAAATGTGGCCCAGCAGACGTTTTAGTTGTGGCAAGGGGGCAGTGCTGTTAATGAAAAAAAAAAAATCCTGCAAAAAAAGAAAAAGATAAGAAAATTCTTACCTCCTCCGTGCGGCGCTCGCAGTGAATGTCGGGCGTGACGTCATCACGTCCGACATCCATTGCGGAGCACAGCACATAGGAGTCACCCGCGCGAACTAGCAGCAGTGAAACGGAAAAAACAAGAGAAGAGGATCAGAGAACAAGCCGATTAAAAGGTAAGTTAAGGGGTGTTTTTTTTTTGTTTTTTTTATTATTTCAAGGGACGCTGACCAGTGCATAAACTCACCTGTTCCTGGAGCATCACGGACCTTATCTTCCTGTCTTAATGACTGCTGTATTGAAGCCCGTCATAAAATGTTGTAACAATATCACTTGATGTTTGACAGCAGCTATTAGCATGTCATTGAAGCACTGAGCAACAACAAGGAGCATTAGCAATGTTTTCTATGGTTTTTTGGATGATCAGTTATCATTAGTGCTAGTGTATTTTATGTGCGGCCAAAAACAACTTGTCGCCTTCCAATGTGGCCTAGGGAAGCTAAAAGGTTGGACACCCCTGCCATAGACCTTACCGGGAAGTTTTGCAGGGGGTGTTGTACAGGAAAGCCATCCAAAACATTGGTGAGAGGGGGGGGGGGGGGGTACCTATATTATACAAAGTGGGGGGGAGGGCTGTCAATACTATAGTAAGTGGGGGGGGGCTGCCTATGCTATACTAAGGGGGTGGGGGCTGCCTATGCTATACTAAGGGGGTGGGGGCTGCCTATGCTATAGGAGGGGGGGGACTGTCTATACTAAACTATAGGGAGTGTGAAGGATGGGGTTGCTACTATAATTTGTGAAGGAAAGGGTATGTTGCCATAATGTGTGCTATGAGGGAAGGGAGGGGGCTTTCTTAACACATCAATGGAAGGTAGGCTATTAGTTTAATGGCGGCGTGTAGGTGGGGGACTAATTATTTAATATGTGCTATCTTATTTGTGGGGTGATGGTGGGGAAATTTAATTTATTTGTGGGCTATCATTAAATAGTGAGGCCTATTAAATTACGATGGGGTGGCGGGACCTTTAATTTAAAGCTGGTGTGATATGGGGCTATTAATTGAATGTGGGGCTGAGTTTGGGGAGGAGAGTTATTTACTAAATGTGAATATGAATTTTTTAATGCCGGGGATGCTTGTGGGAAATGGTAATATTAAACGTAAATGCTATTAATTTTTGCCTTTGTTGATTGGAGGAAAGTAGGTCTACTTATTAAATGTGTATACTATTCATTTATTGTCAGGGCTGGGGAAATGGATCTATTTATCAAATGTGAGTACTATTATTTTAATGTTGAGACTGGAGGGAGTCCTAATTATCTAATGTGGGTGCTATTGATTTAATGCTCGGGCTTATTGGCATTTTCTAATTTTCAGGTACCCATTATTTTTTCCAAATAGGGCCTCCAGCGTTCCAGAATCCAGACCAGCAGCAACTGATCTAAAGAGACCTGCAGCCACAGATGGTGAATGTGACAAGAACAGGTAGGAGAGAGCAGGACAGTCTGCCAACTGTCCTGAATCTGATGAGGCAGTCCTGAATTTGGGTGACTGTCTCGCTTAGTCAGGATTTGGTCAGACAGCAAGGACATTTGGGAGGTATGTCCCGGTTCACCGTGTACTGTTCGTGAAGGCAGAGCTGAGTGTAATCTAACAGTAGTGCACACAGTTTTGCCTATGTATTTGCCTAAAATGTATCTAAGATGATTACCCCTTGTCTTAAGTGCCCCGGCCCCCCACAGAGCCTTATTCCAGCTCTGGTGATGCTTTAGTGTTTCTTACATTGATTCCATTGCCTCCTTCTACTTTGCACTGGTCCCATTCTCAGGTAACTTTGTCGAACACATGGCCAGCCCCCATTGCACTGATTAATCCTGCCTCCTTTGCCCTTAGTATATCACCAGAAAACACTTGTAATAGCTTTCCTCTTTACTTATTCCATTGTATGTCAACCCTCCCTACACTGTTAATTCAAACCACCCCCAATCACTGATCACTGGGCACATTTTAGAGCTCATAAACATTTGTTGCAAAAGAAGTGTTTTCTTGCAGATTCTATTTCACCTTTGTGATGATCGCACCTGGATAGCCATTTATTATAAAGATTATTATTAATGCATTTTTGAAACACACAGTACACATATTAATATATATATATATATATATATATAGAGAGAGAGAGAGAGATTTAACAGGTAGTTTGCATCTCATGACGTCAGGGAAACATTGCGTGAGGTGCTCACATGCTGCTCTGACAGACTGATCAAATACGATTGTGCCAACATCTTTGGTAATAAGGGCTGCCAAGAGGAATTTAGGGCCCTGGTACAACAACTACATGGAGCCCCCTTATAGTTGAGCATGTATTTTTTTTTTACATGCTCAACTATAAGGGGGGCCCCATGGCGGCACAAAAGTTGATGTGGGTTTGGTCATACTATTTTGGGAGTGGCTAGCAGGTGAAAAGTGCTAGGCCACTCTCCTACCCAAAAAAAACAAACTGCATTGTGTACACCATTGACACAAGGGTGCAGTGCCCGCTTGCCGGAGCTTGACATATGTCCCAGCACTCCTGACTTTCAGGACATCTAGCACCATAGTGTAGAATAGAAAGAATGCAGTGTTTGCATAAACTGTTCACAGTCTTGGCCTGCCCCTTAGATTGGGCAGAACAGTCACCAAAAATCAGAATTGTCCCACTAGAATCGCAACATTTGACAGACTGTCCTTCCTGTTCTTCTCACTTTCACCACCTGTGGCTGCTGGTTTCTTTAGTTGCGGTTTGTCTGGAACCTGCAATGTTGGGGGCCGTATTTGGGGGGAAAAAATGGATACATTTAGAAACTTACAACCAGCTCCGTTGTTAAATCAATAGCACCCACGAGTAATAATTAGGCCTTCCTCCAGCCCCATTAAAATAATTCCCAGCAATACCTATTTCCCACAACCATCACTGCCATTAAATAATTCATACTCACATTTAATAAACAGACCTCATTCTCCCCAAACTCACCCCCACATTCAATAGCCCCCAAACCACCCCATCTTAAATTAATAGTCCCCAATATTGCCCCACCATCACCCCACAAACAAAATAGCACTCATCAATTAGCCACCACCTACTTCACACACACACACACACACACACACACACACACACACACACACACACACACACACACACACACACACACACACACACACTACATTGCCACAAGCCCCCTGTGCCATCACACACATTACTGTGCCCCTTCATCACAACCACTCTGTGCCCCCTTATAATCACACTACGCCCTCCATGCTGCTTTCCCCCCTTCATCACATTGTGCCTCTCTCCCCCCTCCTTCTTCATCACACTGTGCCTCCCCCCTTCATCTTTATCACACTGTGTCTCTCCCCCCCCTTCATCTTTATCATACTGTGCCTCTCCCCCCTTCATCTTTATCATACTGTGCCTCTTCCCCCCCCCCTTCATCTTTATCACACTGTGTCTCTCCCCCCCCCCCCCTTCATCTTTATCATACTGTGCCTCTCCCCCCTTCATCTTTATCATACTGTGCCTCTTCCCCCCCCCTTCATCTTTATTACACTGTGTCTCCCCCACCCCTTCATCTTTATCACACTGTGCCTCTCCCCCCTTTATCTTTATCACACTGTGCCTCCCCCCCTTCATCTTTATCACACTGTGCCTCTCCCCCCTTCATCTTTATCACACTGTGCCTCTCCCCCCTTCATCTTTATCACACTGTGCCTCCCCCACCCCTTCATCTTTATCACACTGTGCCTCTCCCCCTTCATCTTTATCACATTGTGTCTCTCCCCCCTTCATCTTTATCACACTGTGCCTCCCCCACCCCTTCATCTTTATCACACTGTGCCTCCCCCACCCCTTCATCTTTATCACACAGTGCCTCCCCCACCCCTTCATCTTTATCACACTGTGCCTCTTCCCCCCCCTTCATCTTTATCACACTTTGCCTCCCCCACCCCTTCATCTTTATCACACTGTGCCTCCCCCACCCCTTCATCTTTATCACACTGTGCCTCCCCCACCCCTTCATCTTTATCACACTGTGCCTCCCCCACCCCTTCATCTTTATCACATTGTGCCTCTCCCCCCCTTCATCTTTATCACATTGTGTCTCTCCCCCCTTCATCTTTATCACACTGTGCCTCCCCCACCCCTTCATCTTTATCACACTGTGCCTCCCCCACCCCTTCATCTTTATCACACTGTGCCTCTTCCCCCCCTTCATCTTTATCACACTGTGCCTCTTCCCCCCCCTTCATCTTTATCACACTGTGCCTCTTCCCCCCCCCCTTCATCTTTATCACACTGTGCCTCTTCCCCCCCCCCCCCTTCATCTTTATCACACTGTGCCTCTTCCCCCCCCTTCATCTTTATCACACTGTGCCTCTTCCCCCCCTTCATCTTTATCACACTGTGCCTCTTCCCCCCCATTCATCTTTATCACACTGTGCCTCTTCCCCCCCCCCATTCATCTTTATCACACTGTGCCTCTTCCCCCCCCCTTCATCTTTATCACACTGTGCCTCTTCCCCCCCCCCCCTTCATCTTTATCACACTGTGCCTCTCCCTCCTTCTATATCATTCTGTACCTCTCTCCCACCCCTTCTTTATCACTGTCCCTTTCTGCTTTCCTCCCCTTGCCTCTCCGCTCTTTACTTACCTTCTGTTAGCTTCTTTCATCTCTTCTCTTCTTTCTACTTGCTTGGTCCTCTCTGTGCCGCTCTTCACTGAATGTCGGGTGTGACTTGATGACGTCATGCCCGACATTCAGTGTGAACGGAGCAGAGAGGAGAGGCGCTGCGATCACGTGAGTATGGTTTTATTTTTTTTATTTTTTTAACTATCCATCTCCCCCACCAACGAACGAGTCGGTGCTCCCCCTCTCTTACCTGGTGGGGGGAAAAAAAAAACCCGAAAAAATTAATTGGGATTTTTTTTAAAAAAAAATTGCCAGTGAGGGCCTGGGCCCCATGGCATGTCCGGGCCCGGATAAATAGTACCCGCCCCCCCCCCCCTCTTTCGGCGATACTGTTCGTAATAGTTAAACTTGCTAAACAAAGTCAGTTATCCTTCTATGAAGGGGTTTTTGGAAGGATGTGTTAGTAGGCAACTAAACAAGTTTGGAGCACAGAGCCATTAACCAGTCGCAGATAATGTAAAAGGATTCATGCAATTTTATAACAAAGGACTGGCAGCATTTGCCCTGCATTGCTTTAGAGATGACCAACTGTGTGTAAAGTCATCACATCTAGGTTTTCCTAAATGTTACTACAACCATATTCCAGCAGTTATAAATCCTGCCTACTTTTGTGTTGGCTCCACCCAGAGCCGGATTTAGAACTCATGGTGCCCTAGGCAGGATACTAGTTTGGGTCCCCTCTCCCTGAAACAATCCATATCACCATATTTTAGTAGCATACCATATACCCCTATAGTTAAGCAGAAATGAAAGTATGTGCCGCCGTTGCGTGCAAAAGGAGGTGTGGCCATACCATTGGGGGCATGGCTTGCATCATTGAGGGCGTACTTAACGTGAAAAGAGCTAGGCCACCCTACTAAAGAAAAAGGCACCCCTAAAAAATTACCGAGCAGCCCCGTTTTTTAAATAGTTGTGTCAAAACAACTTAATAAGTAGAGATGTTCACTGACCCCCGTGAAGTGGTTTTGGATTTGGATTAGCTTCGTGTTTTGGTTTTGGCAAAACCACCCTTGTGTGTTTTGGTTTTGTATTCTGCTACCACTGATTGTCTCAGTTGGAGCAGAGAGGAGGAGAGCGCACCTCCGCCTTGCCTACCTCGCTCACCGCCGGCCCTGGGAGGGCCCTTTGGGGACCGCTGGGCCCTAGGCAGTTGCCTAGGTTGCCTAATGGTAAATCCGGCCCTGACTCCACCTACAGTTATTTTGGTCCAGCCCGCATGAGACCACTTCAGTAATTTTTTCCAGGGCCACTTTAAGTTCCCAATCCGCCCCTGCACAGGACAATTTTGGGTAGGGGCCTGGCAATGTCACTGTAGTATGAGCTGAAAAGAGCAGAGAGGGGAGCCTTTTCTGAGTATGTTTATCCTGTGAAGAGCTGCTTTATTTTCAGAGCAGAGAGGGGACTTTGGGTGGTGAGGAGGCCTCATCCCCCAAGGTGGTACTTCTGTCACTGTTAATGGGGATGCATTGGGTAATATCACCTCTTACCTGAGCTCCAGTTTTCAGAAATAATATTCCCCACTATATTTATCACCAGTTGTTGTTTTTTGTTTTCACTCAAACTGGATGTTTTGTGTTCATAAAAGCATGAAAAGCTCATAGTTGTGAACAAGCCCTCATAGAAACTAAAGAGAGCTGCTCGTTAAACTGGCTGTCCGAGAATTTTGTGTAGCTCAGCAAAGGTACTTTAATCCTGCCTTACAAGGGAACAGCTGATGCTGCATTGGAGACACTAGCCGGGCACAGAAAGCAGCAGGTCTGTGTACCATAGAAAGCACATCTAAGGTCATGTCAATGATCCCTAAGGCCAAAGCATATTACAAGCAGTTGTCTTATGTCTGCATTTTGTTTGGAACATGATACAAGAAAATTAAAAAAAAATACTTGTCTGGGTGATATTGTCTGTACGTGCTGAGATTTTATTTTTGTACTACTGAGTATAGACGGGATACTCAGTATTTATAAACAAACAAAAAAGTATGTATGGATATGTCAGTTTCAGCTATGTTCTAAATTAGATTACATTGATATAAGCACCTTCTCGAATATGTACTGCAAATGTGAAAAATAAAGTGATGGATATGGGAAGGATATAAAGATTCAACAAAAATGGGCCACTCTCTCTATTTAATGCCTGACCTCTGTGCACTATAGTAATTTTTCAGACTATTAGATTAAATCCTTGGATTGTGCAGAAAAACAAAAATTTCAACATCAAGGAGAGCCTCTGTACAAATGTGGGTATCTATATGTTTATCATTTTTACCTTTTATATATAATATGCTGACCTATTATGCAGTACTGTACAGTGAGGGAATCTTCACAAATTACATATGATGATATGAAACTAGAACTGCCCAAATGAGCTTGCAATCTAAGACAGAGGTGGACAACGGGCGGTCCGCCAAGTCGTCGCCTGCTGCTCCTGACCTCGCTTATTCTCTACACGACTAAATGGGAGCAGCTGGCTTCCTTGTCATGTGACTGCCTCTGCATGCTGCAATTAGGTTATGCAGCACAACCAATCAGATGAAAGAGTTACTGAAGTGCATTCTGGACCACATCCTCCCTCTGCAGGCTTCGGCTGTGTGTGTGGGAAGCTATGACTGGCATGTAGGTGCATTTGGTAAATCCTGAGTGACTTATGAGGGCATGCAGGGAGAATTGAGTGGCACATGGGGGTATTTTGTAATGGGGGGGGGGGTCTGAGGGATTGAGATGAGTAACGTGGTGTACCGAAGTTGCTATGAAATTAAAGGTAATGTGCGGCTCTTTTGGAGCTTGGCCGGCTGCACTTGTCCCAGTGATCGTGTTTTACTCCTGACTTATAGTATTCATATAATACATATTGGTTCGATATTATCATATATAACACTATTGGAAAGTAGAGATGTTGCTGTAGGTTGGTCAGATACAATAAAAATGTTTTAGGGGTTTTTTTTTTTTTGTTTTTTTTTTTCTTCTAAATCCGGCTGTTTTTATCTGTAGATTACTCCCCTCTCTAGGATTTGAACATCCCATGCCTCTTGTTGAAGGGAAAAAAATGTTTTATTTTGACAAACAAGGACAGTATTTCATTTATCCTTTACAATCTGTGCATCTACACAGGGGCTGATTGGGAATTTAAAGTGGCCCTGGAAAAATTCTGAAAGTGGCCTCATGTAGCCAGGACCAAATAAATGGTAGGTGGGATCAATATTTGGCAGCGTTCGCACACCATTAGCCGTAGCCACACCGGTTTTAGGCAAGGCAAATGCAATGGGAGGCAAAGTTTGCCTGTCACAGTTGATGGAGCTAACGAGTAGGCAGAGCAAACACAAGTAGGCAGAGTCGGCACACATTGGTTATGTGAGTGGATCAGATTAATCCAGCAGCATGGAGTTCCCAGAGTTAGCATTAATTTAATAGTAGTTGGGTCTCCTACCTGTTCAAAGTCTGTCTAACAGAATAAATGTTTAAAAAAAACAAAAAAAACTTTGCTTCTGCATAGCTGTATGCAAAACTTTAGAGTGTCCCAACCATGGTGGTGTGTGCCCTAACCCCCAAAAAGAGGTTCCACCCTCACATGTCCTCTATTCCTCTTCTTTGGATTGGGGTGTTTCAAAGATAGAAAGCCACATACTTTTAAATAAATCTGATTACTTCTACACACTAGCATAAACAATTAAAAAAAATGTTTTTGTTTTTTTTAGAATTAAATGAAAATACTCCCATGGATGCGCCATACAAATTATACTGCAAGGTTTATACTGTTCTGCATTATAATTTAGCCAGTATTAGTGATACAGAAACGCTGGGAAAAGTATTAAATGGCTGAGGTAGATGTACCAGGCTTGTGTACATTAAAAACCCAGGAAAATTGTGTTTGTGTGTGGGTGGGAAAAGCTTCCCAAAGTGTGTTTCTCAACTGTAGGAAAAATTGGTAAGGGTCCCTGAGGTTATGAATGGAGAGATATGGTGGGCTCAATTCATCATGCCCATTCCAAGTCTTCTGGGCCTCCAGCCTAACTGTTGGCTGATTTGCAACTGCACCTCTGTGTGGGTGTTTAAAAGCAGTCATGATGCAGCCTCTCAGACCTGGGGAGGAGGTTGGATACCTCCTGAGAGACACTGCAATTAACTCTAGTTTTCTATGTGTGTGGGACACAAGGACCTTCACAGGAGAGATGGTCTTCATGTGTGTTTATTGTTCCTAGTAACTGCCATACAATACAGAGCGCATTCTAGTGAATGACATACACTGCAGAGGGCATTCCTGTGACCACCATACTGCCCCCTGTAAATGTGTGCAAGGTGACTTTAAATTAGAGATGGTAACTGACCCCCGTGTTTTGGTTTTGGGTTTTGGATCTGGATTACCTTCGTGTTTTGGTTTTGGTTTTGGTTTTGGTTTTGCAAAACCGCCCTTGCGTGTTTTAGTTTTGTTTTGTTTTGCGATTTTCTAAAAAAATAAAATTTTTTGGTCTAAAATAACCTAATTTAGTGCTCCACCAGTTTCTTAAATAAGTGAGGTAATTCTAAAGCTAATAAATTATGACAAACAGTTTAATCCCTGGTACGCCGTCCTTAATTCGAACACTTGTCTGAAAATTATACAGACAAACCTGGTTGTCTACCTATTCCATCTTTGATTATTGGCAATGTAGCCATCGTCTTTGGGTGTATATTACACCCTACACTTGTAGTTGAATATTAAAAAAGCAGCCTGCACAGACTGTGGAACTAGAAATTCGAATATGCAAAGAAATGGACAAAGGCAGTTTGGTATCTGTCTGCATCAGACCCCCTCTCTACTAGGAGTAGAATAGAAAACTATTCAGCCGTTATATAATCTAGAATATAAATAGAAATTGAGAAAGGCAATTTGGTATCTGTCTGCATCATAATCATCAACATCCTCATTAGCGCCCTCGTCACCTCCACAAATCTCCCCTTCATCCTCTTCTATTTCCAAAGTGACATCCTCAATTTGTGTATCAGCGGCTACACTCGGGCTGTTCAGGTACACATCAGCAGAACTGCTGAAAGGGCCCTTCTTTATGGGTACACTAACAGAATGCTCACGATTAGACATCCCACTGTTGGATGGACTCTCCACAGGGATTGGTGTCATTTGTGAATGCAGAGCAAACATTATCCTCTAATGCCTTACTGTTATCTTGCAGCTCGGCTTTGACGCGTAACAGTAGTTGTGCACCAATTGTAGGCTCGGTAACTTTTTGGGATCTGCCACTAATAGGCAAAGGTGAAGACCTCATTCTCTCTTTGCCACTGCGTGTGTAGAATGGCATGTTGTCAATTTTTTTTATCGGCACTTAACTTTTGCTCAGTAACACTTCTTTTTCACTTCAACACAGTAAATTTTTTGGGGGTTTTTGTTTTTTGGACTGATTTCGAAACACTGTGTAGTTTGACATCGCCTTGCCCAGATGACGTACTGGGAACACTAACATCAGGACTGGTGACAGAACCTGCTTGCTCATTCTGATCATATGTGGACTGCTTTGAATCCATTCTGAGCGCAAAGCACTTGTAGTGGTAAAAATTATTTGGTAAGATACTGCTGACAAATATGACTTTTGACAGCCAGAAATATTTATGCACAATTATGAGGGTGTCACGGGCACTAGGAGTTCTACCCAGGATTCACCAGATGATAATGCTTACCAGAGGGGCGGGGTTTACACAGCGATCCTCTGGACAGTAGGGTGAATAGTAGGAACGTTATACAACAGCAGGTGGAGAGAGAATGTCAATGGAGTAGATGGGAGTCAGCGACTTGCAGCTATAATGGTAGGAAAGTCAGCGACTTGCAACTATAGTGCAGAGGCAGGTATCAACCAAGAAGAGCAGAGCAGACGTGAATAGGTGAAGGAAGGTAACGGGAGAGTCAGTGGTCTGCGGATAGCAAGTTGTACCACTGCTGTGATGGGAAGACTTGTCCAGGTGCAGGTAGGTAGCGGGAGAGTCAGTGGTCTGCGGATAGCAAGTTGTACCACTGCTGTGATGGGAAGACTTGTCCAGGTGCAGGTAGGTAGCGGGAGAGTCAGTGGTCTGCGGATAGCAAGTTGTACCACTGCGAGGAGGTGAGGACTTGTCCAGGTGCGGATAAGTAGAGTAATAGTAATAGTCTATGGCTGTATGTAAACATCTGGAGAGCAGAGAAGCTTGTCCAAACAGATATGCAGGGTAACAGCTAATAGTCTATAGCGGGTATGTATACCGCTGCTGAGTAGAGAGGCTTGTCCAAAGCAGATATGCAGGATAACAGCTAATAGTCTATAGCGGGTATGTATACCGCTGCTGAGTAGAGAAACTTGTCCAAGGCAGATATGCAGGATAACAGCTAATAGTCAATAACAAGTATGCATACCACCACTGAGTAGAGAGGTTTGTCCCGGTGCAGACACAGCAGGAGAGCTGGGAGGCTGTAGCGGGTATGGGAACCGCCGGTGAGTAGAGCAGGTAATCCAGCAGGAAGCAGAAGACACGAGCAGGAGAGCTAGGAGTCTGTAGCGGGTATGGGAACCGCCGATGAGCAGAGCAGGTAATCCAGCAGGAAACTGAAGACACGAGCAGGACACAGGAAACACCTTCAGAGACTCGCAGGGAGTGAGAATCAAGATCAGGCAACGATACAAAGTCCACAGGTGCCTTAAATAGGGAGAGGTGATTGATCCACCAATTAAGTTAAAAGCAAGGTCATAAGAGTTCAGGGATCCTGCACATGCGCAGTCCTATCAAGATGACGGACGGTTGCGGCTCAGGACAGGCGCCAGCAGGAAGGAGAGAGAACCACGCACAAGAGCAGAGGCACTCGCGGTCCGGTGAGTGACAGAGGGACACCCCAAAAGCACTGGGGAGGGCTAAAAATTATTTGGTAGATACTACTGACAGATATGACTTTTGACAGACAGAAATATTTATGCACAATTATGGGGGACACCCCAAAAGCACTGGGGAGTGCTAAAAATTATTTGGTAGATACTGCTGACAGATATGACTTTTGACAGACAGAAATATTTATGCACAATTATGGGGGACACCCCAAAAGCACTGGGGAGTGCTAAAAATTATTTGGTAGATACTGCTGACAGATAGTAATTTTGACAGCCAGAAATATGTATGCACAATTATGGGGGACACCCCAAAAGCACTGGGGAGTGCCAAATATTAAAAAAAATAAAAATAAACCTCTATCCTCCTCTCTTCTCTAGCGATTTTTGTTACAGCAATTGGAATAAGAATATTGTATTCTCTGTCCCTGCTCTAATCAGCCTGTGATTACACCCTGCTCTCTCCCTCTGTCAAATGGCGATGGATTGCTGTGGAGGCGTGTATTTATAATCTTGAAGTATCGCGAGAACCAAGCCACGAGATCCGACGACGTCACAATGACGTTCGGCCTCGAATTGGATTCGGAGCGGGCGGGAGAGTACCGGACCAGCCCATCTCTACTTTAAATGAGATCTGAATTGTGACGTAGAACACCATGCTATTTCACTTTACATATACTATTAAACAGTCTTTGAAATGGTGACATTTGCAATTTATAGCAGGCAATGATGTCCTATAATTTCAATCAGAGATAAATTGCCCTCTACATTTGGTGTACTTACTTGATCAATACCTGACCTCCTGAAACACCTAAATACATGTATCAGGCATATACTTAGTGCATCATCTCCTGTTTATAGCAGCCTCAGAGAAAACAGAATCCTCCAAACATAACTGCCCTGAGGCCTAGAACATATACAGGATTAACAGAAATGGATATATATCGCACCAAGTAGACAAGTCCTCCTTATTATTAGTTATATGCAAATTCTTTCAGTTTTAATACTGACTTTATCTCGGAGGACAGGTGCACCCACACATATGTATCAATTATTTTAATTGGAGAGGCAAAGAGAGAAATGTCTCCCTGGGGCACTCAAAGTCTAAACACTAATACTTATAAGTTTTATTGGTATACATTAAAATCAAAAATAAATTCCATATTGTAATGACATTGATTAGCGAAATATTAAGATACGGGAAACAAAAATGTTAAGTAAATAAAGAAAACTGTTAAAACTGGTGGTGTTATACCACCTTAACGCGCCGCTCAGTTAACATATATGTGTATAGAAAGATGTATCACATCTCCTTGGGTATATGTATATATAAGTTAAAGGTAGCTGTCCATATAATTCATTTGGGAACCATAGTGACATTGATCTTTACTCTCATTTAAATTGTATCATTCCATCTGTACCTTTCTGGATGTCACTAGTATCTTCAACTAGTGTCTGTAACTGTCCTTGTTAGGACACTGGAGCTAATAAAACATAATTTTGCTTCAAGAACCTGCTTTGACGACTACTTACCCTGCTGTAACTTCCTGTGACCTACAGATTAGACCCAAATCTAATCCGTTTCCGGCTGTTCTGAGGTTTGGACCGAGCATTCCAGTACCAACGTTTTGTCCGCTACCTGCAGCTCTAGCCAGTGTTTAGGCCAGGGGAGAACCATCCACATCATCCCTGATATGAAGGCAAGAGGTCAGGTATACCAGCTCAGGTGTACCAGCAAGGGGGTATCCTAGCAGTGATAGTTACCCAGAAGGTAGCGGTTCTAGGTGCAGGTGTAGGAGCCTAGTGGTGGCAGCAGCTTAAGCCCCTCCTACTGCGGTTAAAGGGCACATTTGGGATAAAGAAAGGTGACAGTGGCAAAGCCCAGCCGGTTCCCAGCACAACACAACAACAGACAGGGCGGCATAGGCAGTCCATCCTGTCACAGATTTCTGGTGGCAAGCGGTGGGATAACCTCAGGCAGATTTTCATGCACCAGTCAGAAGAGCCAAGTTATTCAGGAGAGGAAAAACTGCAGCCAGGAGAGGTTGTCTAATTACAGTGCAATGTCCAAGGCGGACCTCGAGATACTGTGCCAAGCAAAGAAGATAGAAATTCCTTATACAGTGACAAGGAGCGAAATGAAACGGGCGCTGAAGGTCTGAGACAAGCGGCACAGGTCAGCAGATGATGAAGCTGACCAGGAGGAGACAGTAACGCAAGACCTAGAGGCAACAAAAGACAGGGTGGCACAGGCGGTCCATCCTGTCACACTACCCCTATGACTTTGAGATATAAATTAGACTTGTGATTTTCCCCTTGTTGTATTGTACTAATATCTTCATCATCTTTCATCTACAAAACATCATCTTTGCACCAGCTCTCTTTAAAAGGATACAATGTGCTCTTTTGCTGTTTAGATATATGGTATGTTTACTCCTCTAACTATTTAGTAATAAAATTTTAATCTTTTTAGTGTGAGATTAGAGGGGGTTAATTCCGGAAAGTGATCACATGACTCTGCTTATCAATATTTATAGGCCGTGTCAGCATTTTGGGCTGTGTTGGACTATGTTTAGGGTGTTTAGGAAGTGTGGATTTCTTACACGTGTGTGTATACAGATTATATAGCATAGCAATAGTTACACAAGAGTTGGACAAGAGGTGAGTAGGAGAGGAAAATAGCTACATTATGACAACATTCAATAATCACCTGTAAGTCCTGTTATCCTCCACCTCATGCACCTGCCTTGTGCACTGCCTGGACACTCCCTATTTCACAACCTTGATTCTTACAGCTGCATTCTTATTATGACTTGTTGTTTTCATATCTGCTGTTGCTTGTATTCCCACCTTCAAACCACACTTGCTGCTCTACTTACCCTGACTCTCTAACTAACTCCCAGCGCTCCTTAGCCCAGTGATCATACACAGTCACATCACTACACCTTCCATTTTGCCTAATGTTATGTAGGTCCTCTCCACTCCTGTCAAATGTCACTGTCAAATCTTACTGTGTTTTACTCACCCATCTCTCATCTCTACTGTCCTAACTACCTTTCATTCCCTTGCTGAACCTTTTACCTATTTTTTTCCACTTTTCCCTCCTCCTACCTCTGCAGTCTCTCCCTTCACTCACTATTTACTTTATCACCATTTCCTCAACGCTCTTTTAACCTCCCACGATCCTTAAATTTCACACTTCTCTCTAGCATTAGCATGATTTACTCCTCTCCCTCTGTCCCTCTATTTCCTTTGTCCAACCGTCCTATGTTTTCCCCTCTCCTCACTCTACCCTTCCCTTAATACTACCTATCCCTCTCCCCTCTTCTCTCCTCTGCCCCTGATCTGAATCAATGCTACCTTCATCATCTTTCCCTCTCTCCTCCTATCTCATCCCCTCTCCCTTTAGTCCCCCCTCACTGCTCTTCTCTCAACTTCTTTCTGTTCCTACCTATTATTGTTACAAGCCGTGTTGGTGTCCAGCCGCCACAACTCTCTGCTCACCTGTGTCCCGGCCGTCTCCATGACGACCGGGACATCACTTCCTGTAGTAGCTAGCGCTGCGTCCCTGCATTAGTTGCAGCCGGGCGCGTGCGCAACTGGCGTATTTTATTATTCATTAAGCATCCCCTTAGGCTGATTACTACTGCTGGGTGTCTCCTGCTACCATTGGCCAGTCTCTGTATATAAGGCAGCGAGGACTTAGCCTCCCTGCCGGTTATAGCGCTCAGAATCCTGTCTGCTTGTGACCCGGACCTCCTTTGACCACTGCCAGCCCTAACTATTTGCCTGTACCTGAAAATGTATCCTGCTTCAGACCCTAGACCTTTGGCTTGTCCCTTACTCCGCTTGTACCATCTCCCGCTATCTTGGGGAGCAGTACGTTCATAAGCTTGTCCTACTTTGAGTGTAAGTCCTGGGGGCATCCAAGTACCTGTGAGCATAACCAGCTCTATGGGAAAGACAGCTGCTATAGGTGAAGACCTCTTCTGCTGTTCTACTAGCTCATGATAATACTGTTAGCCGTAACAATTATGTAAGGTAATAGAGTTCATGGGGGGGTAGAAGAGGGAGGGTTCTTCTACCCTCCCATGAACTCTATTACCTTGCATAATTTTTTCCTTCTCATGCCTCCCCATCTCCCATTCATACTCCACCAAATCAGCCCCGTCTCCACTCCTCTCCCATGTGCTGTTTCCCTTCCCTCCATCCCCTGCACGTAAAAGGGTCTCCTCCTAGTTCTGTTCTCCAATTCCAACCCCTTCTTGCTGTCACATCCCCTCACTCAAAATCTTACCGACCCTTGCAGTCCAGCAACCCCAAAAACCTCATCCACATCTCCTCTCTTCCCTCTCTTCCTCTAACCTGCTTGCCATCACTGAAACCTGGCTGTCCCTTGAGAACACACTTACTCTCCTGCTCTCTTTAGAGGGGTTTGCCCTTCTCTCATACACCCAGACCTGGGGGTCGGCAAGTGGTTGCATTGGTATACTTCTGTTACCTGCTGCTCTTTCCGGGTTCTTCCCCTTGAACAATCCTTCTCTTTCTCCTACTTTAAGGTACACTTCAGCCTACCTCCATGTTGCCGTTCTTCCATCCTCGTCCCATTTCTCAATTCCTTAATCACTACTCCACCTGACTCCTTCACTTTCTCTCCTATGACCATCTTTCCCTCATCTTGGGGGACTTTTAATATCCCTATAGACAATTCCTCAGACCTTGCTGCTTCCAAACTTCTCTCCCCCTCTTCCTCCCTTGGTCTCTCTCAATGGACCTCCTCTTCCGCTCACAACACCTCGCTACTATCTCCGAATTCAACAATTCACATTTTCCTTCTCTCTGACCACCATCTCCTCTCTTTTAAAATCTCTCCATTCCTCTCACCTTCCCCATCCTGTAAACTTATTCTCGCCAGGTGTAATCTTTACAACATTTATCTTACCACATTCTCCTCCTCCCTGGTCTCACGCCTCTCCCCATCACAACTTTTTCTTGTCCCAATGAGGCTGTCTCCCTCTATGATCACACCCTTACCTCTATACTTCACTCTGTCGCCTTGGCTATCACCATCAAGCTTCGGCAGTTCCTGCCTCAACTACAGCACTCCAAACTTACCTGTAATTTTCAAAAATGCTCCCGTAGTGCAGACCGGCTATAGAAAAAGTCATGCTGACGTACTTCACTTCAAGTTAATTCTCACTTCTTACAGTTATTCGCTATAACTCTCTTAACAATCCTACTTTAAGGCTCTCATTTCCTCCCAATCTTCCAACTCCAGTCACCTTTTTGCCACCTTTAACTCCCCCCTCTCCCATCCCCCACTGCCCTCTTTGCTCTCTGCAATCGACATTACTACCCACTTCACTTCCAAAATTTAATAAATAAATCATGACATCTCCCTTCAGTCCCTTCCCTACCCAATTTGTCCCTCTTGCCCCCTCCTCTATGGACGCTATCTCCATCCCCTTCTCTTCACTGTCACCTTAATTTCCTAGCCCATCCTCCTTCTCTTCCTTAACTCTGGTATCTGCAGACTTTGTCTGCACCCTTCTCGTCTCCTCACCCCCTCCACATTTCTACAATACTCCATCCCTTCCCACCTCCTCTGCTCCCCATCTTGAGTTCTGCTCCAACCTTGCTCACCTCCTCAAACAATCTCTCTCCTCTGGAACCTTTCCCTCCTCCTTTAAATATGATCTTGTCTCCCCTATACTAAAAACATAAAATTCAAAATCCCTTGTCTCTCTACTCTCTATCCGCCTACAAACTTCTTGAATGGGTTATTTTCAACCATCTCACCTTTCTTCTTACTCACTCCTTAACCTACTCCAATCCAGTTTTTGCTCTCAACCAAAACTGCCCTCACTAGGGTAACTAATGACCTTCTCTTCACTAAATGTAAAGGACACTTCTCCCTTCTTTACAAACTCTCAATTCTATAGGCCTCTGTAACACTGTATTCTCCCCAATTTTCTCTTCCCTCATCAACAGCTTCTTTTCAGTCTCTACACCTGACTCCACTTCCCTTACCAGTTGAAGATACCCAAGGATCTGTTTTTGGCCCCCTGCTTTTCTCCTTCTACTCCTCCTCCCTTGGCCTCCACTACCACTCTATGCTGATGACACCCAAATCTATCTTTCATCCTTTGACCTCTCCTCTTTCTTTATGTCTAGTGTCTCCTGCTGTCTCTTGGCCATCTGGATGTTCCAGTGCTATCTTAAACGCAATTAATCCATGCTACTTCCACCTCCGCAAATATATCAAAGATATGGCCTTTTATCACCATGGCAGTCACCAAAACTTATTCTTGTAATCTCTCACCTTGATTACTGTAACCTTCTCTCTGGCCTACCTGACCAGCTCTTCCCAATTCAGTCTATCCTCAAAGCTGCTGCCCACCTTATTTTTCTCTCCTGCCACTCTATCTCTGCTGTCCCTCTCTGCCAATCGTTACATTGGCTACCAGTGACCAACAGAATTAAATTTTAAAATCCTCACCTTCAAAACTCTCAATCACCCCCCTCCTCCCCAATAATCTCCAACCTCCTCTCTACTCACGCTCCTTGCCGCCTCCTTTGCTCTGACAATAACCGCCGCTTTACTGATTACCCCTTTTCACTCCCGCCTCCTGGACTTTTCCCACTTAATCCCAAACTGTGGAATGAGCTCCCACGCCCTAATAGGTTAGCCTCTACTCTCAAGGTTTTGAAGTGTGCCCTCATTTCTTTATTTAAGCCTTCCTCCTAGCTCCCTTGTCTCAGCTTTCACCCTCATTCCCACAATCGCTAAAATTCCATTTGTGTCTTCCCCTTTCCTTTAGGATGTACGCTCTGATGAGCAGGACCTGCTTCTTGGCCTGCTTCCCTAGCCCTGGTTTCTTGATCTCATTCTTACTACACGCTGGTCACTACCATCGCTCTTACCCTGTTATCTGTATATTTGTTTATTCGGTGTGTTTAGTCTTTGTAATTTGTTTTTCATGTGTCATGTAATATGTTATGGATCATTAAGTTCTGTAAATGTCATGTATGGCGCTGAGGACCTTTTGTGGCACTTTATAAATAAAAAATAATGTTTGAGAGGAAAACCCTTCCCTCCCTCTCTTTTCCTTTACTTCCCCTCAACTTTCACTTTATCTACTAAAGGGAAAAAAAGCATAAAAATAAATAATTTATTATTGTTCATTTACACTCATCTGCAAGCACTGCATTATTTTCATTGTTACCATGCGCACAACATTGTTAACTCTGTGCACAATGTCTGTCTGTATTTTTATAAATTTTTATTTAATGCCCCTAATAAACTGTTCTAAAAAAAAAAAAAAAAAGGAAAAAACTTGCTCTACCATAGCTTTCAACTAAAATGTATAAAACTGACATCAGTATGTATATAAACTTCTGTCAATTATTATTTGTATTAATGTTGCTAAGCAAAGGACGGTGGTATAGTGGGTAGCGTTGCTCCCCCACAGCATTGTGAACAATTTGAGGTCTTATCTGGGTGGAGGCTGTATGTTCTCCTGGCATTTCTGTGGGTTTCCTCTAAGTACTCCGGTTTCATTCCACAGTCCAAAAACATACAGGTAGGTTAATTGGCTTCTGACAAAATGAACGTGTGTGTGTGTGTGTGTGTGTGTTTGCCCGTGCGTGTGCGCGCGCACGCAGTAGGGATTTAAAATGTAAGTTCCAATCGTGCAGGGACTGTGCTGAGTAATACAGTTGGTGCTATATAAATAATAATAAAAGATGCATCACAAATTGAAGCTACAGCATCATTTCTTTCTTTGGTAAAGTGTTTACAGAAGTTTCACATAATTCTAAAATTCTTCAGCAAAGATTGCTACAGCCTGTCACTTTAGTGTTTCTTTATGCAATAATATCATTGTATAAATTTTGTTTTCTGCAATCAATGTCTATTGTCGGTCTACTAGTGATTTTTAAAGTGGATCAGAATTAATTTTAACATAGTCAGACAATAGTAGAATTGAAGCTTACTGGAAAATATGTATGTATACAGTTTACAAGGTACATGGAAGGGGCATGTGTAGCTGTTGGATAGAGTGCATGTACTATTACAGCCAGTATGGGGTCACCTATATGTGTAGTTTTGTTTTTTTGTTTTGTTTTTTTTTTTTCTTTTTCTTTTTTTTTTTCTTCTATGTCCAGCACTACACACTGCCAGCTCAAAGCGAAGCTAACTCAATACCAAGCCCAGCTATGCTTTGTGGTATTCAGGGACACAAACATGTGAGAATGTTTCTCTCTGTTGCTGCCAGCTTATTCTATCACTATTGCAAGTATCCTAGCCTTGCTATGGGAAAGTAAACACCATGGGTGAGAAGAACCAAATTAGAAGCTCAACAATTGACCAATAGAGAATGAGATAAGTGTGTGTGTGTTGCAGGAGACAGGTTAAGCTCTGAGCTAGATTCGGTCACCTCATGCCAACACTTTATTTTTAACTTGACAATATTCTGCCTAATCCACTTAGTGTGGGCTGAGTATCTAGTGCTGAAAGAGGCAACATAAGTGGCTTACAGTACATCCAATACATTTATTTTTAGCTGGGTTTCCATGGAAAAACATGGTTTCTAAAATAAACTAGTGTCCCTTTCTTGGTATTTCCAAACATAGCATTTCCACAGAGGCATATGTTTAATATTTATTGCTCCAATGAAATCCTCTTCACCCTTTACTGTAATTTAGAAGCATTGCATTTAATCCAATTTGTTTTAACTATGCTTTGTTGTCCCTCAGGGAGAAGATAATCTGATCATATATGCCATGTGTGCAAACAATGCCTGCAACATGCAAATGATTTGCTCACAGGGGAAGTACACAAGGCCTTCTCCATAATTTGACAGGTGGCATCTATTTTGCTTGAAGGGGCACTCATCCCCCCCCCCCATTCTTTTAAATAAAGGGAAAGGTCTGCCAACAATAATATTTAAAGTTTTTTTTTTCTTATTATGTCTACTTTAATCGCTCTTACCATGTTCCGTTATTATTGGCTTCTAAATGAGACTACCCTTTTAAGTGCAAAACCAAGCATTTTTTTTAAATGTTCCTGGCACAGTATAAGGCAAATACATAGTTTAACAGAACAAAGTCGGAATGCAAGCTACAGTTTTAGTTGTTTTTTTTTTTCTTCCTATTAACTTTCTCTAAAATGTGTGCTCATGATACTGTGTGTTTTTTTGTTTTTTTATTTTATGTTATTGTCAACATTTACCATTAGGGATTAAGTTTATATTTCACAGCCAGCCAATTATAGTAAATGGGAGGAGTATTATTGTTTTATATAAATCCTATTCACATTGACCTGGATCTCTTGTTTTCTGGATCTGCGGATACCTCCCTTCCACCTGTCATAGATTTAGTTATGTTTTGCTGTTTAACCATTTCCTTATTACAGGTGAGGCACAGAAGGTGGGAGAGCGGGGCAGTCAGTGACTGATTGAAGGTGCTACCGTTGATTGGCCGCACCTCACTGCCCCTTTCACAGTAACATGACTCTTGGTCCTCTCTGGTGGAGAGTCCCTTGGCATGCCTTTGTGCGGGAACGTCACTGTCGAGTCCAGAGGGGGGGGAGCAGTCGCGATGGCGCCAGGTTGAGCACCGGCCAAAGATAAAGATTTGATTCTTGGGACAGTGGAAAGTGCGGATTACCTTACACTGTGTTGGTTTAAGGATTAGTTGTCAGCTGACTGCTTTGCTCTCGCCACCACTATATTAAAGAAAGAAATATATTATTTAAAAAAACTGTGACCTTTCTTTTGCCAAATTTATTCTTTGTGCTCATATGTTTATATTTATATAACTATGGTAATACTTATAACACAAAAAGGTATTGGGTGCAGTGACGAGCCGATCATTTTATTACTTTGTAGTTGTAAGCAGTCTTTAACACTTCTGTATTAATATGCAGTACTATACGCATATTGCATTAATTAGTCCTCCTTAACTGCTTCTCAGTATTTATTTTTTAGTTAGTTTCCCCATGAAGCTTAAGCCAATTGCAGTCTGTCAGTATGTGTTCCATGATTGGTACCAAATCTGCATTCAGCCACTGACCTGCTTATGAAAGTGTACATCAATGTAATAAATAGTGGCCCATCAATTACTGCACTTCATTCCTTTAGCACACATGGGTGCATGTAATCTGGGTCAGGTGCTTTATCTCTCTCAATCTTGCTTGAGCATAACTGCATCTTCCCCCAGTGTACATCTTCTGCTATTTATGCACTTCTGGAGCAGATGTTCGTAGTTAAATACGTGGATGGGCAGATAGCTAAATAAGACAATGGCAAAATTTGGGTCTGTTGATAATGCGAAGAACAGCTTGTTGCTCATTCAATAGACACTGGTTGGAACCAGTGTAAAAGGGGCTAGTGACATAGGAGAACTGAATCTTGAGTTGTTTAAAGGCCAGTGTTGGATAGTAATGACCTGATGCACCCCAAAAAATATGCCAAAATAGCTGATATCGGGGAGGTCAGTTTAGAGGTAGCATTGGTGTAGCAAGGATGCTTCCTATAGAAACAAGGAGTGACTGTTCCAGTAAAGATGGGAACTGGAGTGTAGGGACGGCCAAGTAGGAGCTGGTGGTCATTAGAGAGGAGTGACGTTGCAGAGAAATTTTATGCTAATTGAATTTCGTCACAAAATAGATGGTTCAAATTTTGGACCATACGCTGTTTGAGTTTTGCTTTGCTAGCAGAATGCATTTACATATATCATAGTCTGTGAATAGAGCTTGGACACTTACGGTCTCTTAATTCTGCTGTGCGATATAGGACTGGAAAGACTTAATGCCAATTTCCGTTGGTGCAACGTGGACCATTTTGCAACCATATGTAGAATTAGGCTAATATTTTGCAGAATAGTTTTGAATATTTCACTAATTTCTAATGGCAAGGGCTTCAATTATTAAGAGGACTGAAGAGATAATTTGCCTGCTCAGTGAATGTAAAACAGTGTGCGGTCTTTCAGGTGCTGAGTTTTGAAGTATAGTGCATCAAATATCTGTATGTGAACTGGGTTCTCCTGGCTTACTGAAATCCTTGATTCTACTCATTGACATTGATCAAGAACATTGCTGCTGCTTTCCAGCAGGTTTTAAGTTAGTTGCCACCTATATGTGGGGAAAAAATATATTCCCTTCTGGTGCACAACTCATTTTGTCTGATGTTTACAGCAGCTGTAATAGGAGGCTGCAAACTCTTGTTTTTTATCGACAATACACCTAAAACACAGAACTATTAAATAAAACATATAGATATTACTGTATAACATGTATAAGTTATAAAAACATCTAGGAATTATGGGCCTCATCAGGGGCGGGCTGGCAAGTTTTAACCCAGGGGGCAAGACTCAGCTGAGCAGCCTATTAGGAACATTTTAAAGGGGGAAAAAAATGCAGATGACCCAACCCAAGGTAGTCCATTATGACTAGCCCTGGGGGCCAGTGTCGGACTGGGGCATGAAGGGCCCACCGGGAGACTGCAACACTAGGGGCCCACCAGAGGGGGTGTGGCCAGCCATCTTAGAGGCGGGACCAGACACTAGAGGGGGAGTGGTCAGTCCATGAAGGACAGCTCGCACCATAGTGTGACCTGCCCCTTAGATTGGACAGAACAGTCATCAAAAATCTGGATTGCCCCACTAGACCAGGCTTGGCTAACCTGTGGCACTCCAGGTGTTGTGAAACTACAAGCCCCAGCATGCTTTGCCAATTCATAGCAGCTTATTGCTCAGGGCCTGATCAGCCAATAGGCTGACCAGGCTGCAGCCTGGGGCGCTGGAGCCAGGGGGGCGCAACGTCACTGAGATGTCTTTTTTTTTTTTTTTCCCTAAATGAGGCAAGCGTAGACATCGGGACCGCCACTGGTCTAAAGGAGCGGTCCCGACAGGCAGTCTGGCAGCGATTGCTGCTAGCTGCCTGTCAGTGTGGCCGCGGGCGCTTCTTTCTCTGGTCACGTGAGATCAGGACTTCCACATCTCACGTGACCACCAGAGTAAGAAGCGCCCGCGGCCACACCGACAGGCAGCTAGCAGCAATCGCTGCCAGACTGCCTGTCATACACAGCGCTGAAGAGAGGACTTCACAGCAGGTAAGTCCGTTCTAATGTCTCGGGGGGGGGAGGGGCGGCAGATGGGCAGGTGTGGTGGCTAAACGGGGCAGGTGAGGTGGCCGAAGGGGGGGTGGGGGTGCTACGGCTGAAATAGCCTAGGGCAGCCGGAACCCTTAATCGGGCCCTGTTATTGCTGGATGGGTATGCTGGGACTTGTAGTTTCACAACACCTGGAGTGCCACAGGTTAGCCAAGCCTGTACTAGACTCATAACATTTGACAGACTGTCCTACCTGTTGTTGTCACTTTTACCACTTGTGGCTGCTGGTTTCTTTAGTTGCGGCTTGTCTGTTTCCTGGAATTTTGGGGGCCCTATTTGGAAAAAATAATGGGTGCATTGAGAAAATTCCAACAAGCCCCTGCGTTAAATCAATAGGACCCACAATAATACTTAGTCACCACCTACCACACACACACTACATTGCCACAAGCCCGCTGTGCCATCACACACACTACTGTACCCCTTAATCACCATGCTGTGCCTCCTTATGATCGTAGAGATTGGGTAGCTCATCTGTTAAAGGCTAATTAACACCAACACTGAAAACTGTTTTGGGTGGAACTTAAATAAGTTAAACATAAATAAAAAACCTGTGTTCCAGCAAATCTCCCCATTCGGGGACCCCCCTATTCCATCAAGGGGGGGGGGGGCTGTCCTTGCTCCTGTCAGCAACATGATATTAATGGACAGCTAAGAGCGCATCGCTGGTTTGCAGTGGACTTTTTCATGCAGACAGCATGTGAATTGCCCACATACTGCTGGCAGGAGAGAGGACCGCATGGATGGCAACAACACCGTAAACTAAGTCCTTGCCTATATGTTTAATGTATTTAATTCCACCATAAAAATTGTGTTTTTCAGTTTTTATCTTATAAAGTTTTTATTAGTTTTGAAGAATTTTTGAAGGGGTACAAAAATAAAAATGGGAGGAAGGGAAGGACAATAAAACAAAATGTGGTATATATCAAAAGGCCATATAGCAAAAGGTACATGTTATAGCCAAAAGTCACACATCAGAACCATTACAATAAATTATTACTGGCACAGTAACAGACCTAGTATCCCAACAGTATTCCCTCTCTTAGGACAGAGCTCTTACCCATACCAATCTCCCACCCCCTCTATAGGACTACATAGATCTACTAGAAGCTATAAGTTTGAGGGCTTGTGTTTCTCAGTTTTAAGAGAAATAATACTGTTACCTGTGCTGCCCATATAACAATGACATTGAGAGGGTTGCTGGAGATTTGTGTCCACATCTTTCAGTGTCACCAGCTTGTGACCTGGGTCAGGTTAATTTGTCTCCTTGTGTCTCTGGGAACAAACGATTTTCCCTTTGCCTTGGCCCTTTTGCCAGGGCACCTGTGCGGTAGTGTGTAGTCTCCCCGCCGCCGTCGCAGTGTTGTTCTGGAGTCACTTGTCTCCTGTTCTGTAAGCTCTGCCCTGACAACAGAGGGGGCGGAGCTTATTCAAGGCGGGGCCTACCGGTGGTTAGCCCGGCTGTCCGGCAGGCTAGTCCGAGGCTGCTGGGGGCAAATGGCCCCTGCTCTCCAGCTCAGCCTCATTTACAGATCAGAGCAAAGCAAAAAAAAAGTTAGTTACCCTGAATAATATGCAGATTTATCAGGTTCAGCATTATATGCAGATGGATTTGTTATCAACAGGCAGATATGCAGGATACAGAATACACTAATATCAGAATCCGAGCAGACTGGGTACTGCGGAATGTCACAGTGTACTTATCAGCAGTGTATAGCAAAGTCCAGAGAATGCAAAGTATGTTGACAGACCCAGAGTCCATCAGAACAGCTGTACATGAAGCAGAACAAAAGCCAATGCAAATTCTTATCACTCCAATTGGTTTGAGTGGAACTGCACAGCTGATGGTCAGGATGCAGGCCGCAATAAATTAAGGGTGTGCACCGGCCACTTTTGGGGTTTTGGGTTCTGATTAGCTTGAGGTTTTGGGTTCTGATTTGTTTTGCCAAAACACCCCACGAAAGGTTTTGGTTCTGATTTTGGGTTTTGGGTTCTGATTTTTTTTTAAAAAAGCATAAAAAGTGCTAAAATCCATATTTCGTTTTTTTTTTACTCCTACACTATTATTAACCCAAATAACATTCATTTCCACTAATTTCCAGTCTATTGTGAACACCTCACACCTCACAATATTGTTTTTAGTCCACAAGGTTGCAACGAGGTAGCTGGATGTCTAAGCAAAGCGACACAAGTGGGCGGCACAAACACGTGGCCCATCGTAGGTGGCTGTGTAGGCTTGAATGGCTTTTTAGCTGCTCCTCCATCCTCTGCAGCATATAGAGAGGGTGGAGTTCAAGCACGTCACTACCTCTTGTTTTAGTTGATGGCAGGGCAGGTTCATGCTTTTTTGATGTAGCAGGAACAGTGAACGTAATTTAATATCTGATACTAATATTTCTGGACTGCCTATTGAAGTGGAATCATTTCAGCGACAGGGCCTACTAAACTACTGTGGCTGAAATGATTGGTTTGTTTGGGCCCCCACACAAAAAAAGCTGTTCATCTCTCCCTGTACAAACTAAACTGGCTCTACTGAGGCAAGATGTCGTCCTCATCCTCATCCTGTGATTCCTGGCCCCCTTCAGTGTGTACTTCCTCATCCTTATACATTATCAATTCGTCCCCGCTGGACTCCACAACCACAGGTCCCTCTGTAGTATCTGGAGGCCAGTGCTGTACTTGATTGAGGAATTGATATTTCATTTTTATAAACATCATTTTTTCTACGTTTTGCGGAAGCAACCTCCTTCGCCGCTCACTGACCAGGTTCCCCGCTGCACTAAAAACTCTTTCCGAGTACACACTGGAGGGGGGACAGCTCAGGTAAAATAGAGCCAGTTTGTACAGGGGCTTCCAAACTGCCTTTTTTTCCTGCTAGTAAGAATATGGACTGTCTGACATGTCTACTTGGATGGTGTCAGCAAAGTAATCCTCCACCATTTTTTCAATTGTGACAGCATCCAATGCAGCGACAGTAGACATGTCTGCAATGGTTGGCAGGTCCTTCAGTCCATACCAGATGTTCTCAGCATCCCCGCCAGCGGGTCTTTTAGGAAAACTGAGCTTTTTCCTCGCAGCCACAGGTGTTGAAGAAAATGAAGGAGGAGCTGTTGGCATGTCACAGTCCTCTTCAGAGGACAATCTACTGACCAGCAGGTCTTTGCACCGCTGTAGACTTGTGTCCGCCGGAAACAGAGACACAACATACGCTTTAAACCGAGGATCCAGCACGGTGGCCAGAATGTATTCCTCTGACTTTAAAAGAGTGACCACCCTTCGATCCTGGCAAAGCGTACGAAGGGCTTCATCCACAAGAGCTACATGCTTTGTTGTTTTGCAATGGTTTACCAGCTCCTCCCTCACTTTCTCCAGCTGCTTCTGCAACAGCCTAATAAGGGGAATCACCTGACTCAAGCTGGCAGTGTCGGAACTGACTTCTCGTGTGGCAAGTTCAAATGGCTGCAGAACCTTGCACAACACGGAAATCGGTCTCCAGTGCGCTTGATTCAGGCGCATCCCCACTCCTTTTCCTATGTCGTAGGTGGCTGTGTAGGCTTGAATGGCCTTTTGCTGCTCCTCCATCCTCTGCAGCATATAGAGGGTGGAGTTCCAGCGCGTCACAACCTCTTGTTTGAGGTGATGGCAGGGCAGGTTCAGACTTTTTTGATGTTGCTCGAGTCTGCGGTAGGCAGTGGCAGAATGCCGAAAGTGTCCAGCAATTTTGCGGGCCACCGCAAGCATCTCCTGCACACCCCTGTCACTCTTCAGGTAATGCTGCACCACCAAATTAACGGTGTGGGCAAAACATGGGACGTGCTGGAAATTGCCCATATGTAATGCCCGCACAATGTTACTGGCGTTGTCTGACACCACAAATCCCCAGGAGAGTCTAAGTGGGGTAAGCCACTGTGAGATGATTTCCCTCAGTTTCTCTAAGAGGTTGTCAGCGTTGTGCCTCTTATTAAAACCTGTGATACACAACGTTGCCTGCCTTGGCACGAGCAGCCATTGTGGAGATGCTGCTACTGATGCAGCTGCTGCTGTTGCTGCGGAAGGCGGTCACAGTCATATAGTCCTTCATTTGCCCTGAACCACTTGTCAACATGTCCGTGGTTAAGTGGACAGTGGGTACAACCGCATTTTTCAGAGCACTGAGGACACTTGTTCCTACTTCTCTGTACATCTTTGGTATCGCTTGCCTAGTGAAGTGGAATCTCGACGGGATTTGGTACCGGGGACACAATACCTCCATCAACCATCTAAATCCCACTCCACTGATGGCGGACACCGGACGCACGTCTAACACCAACATAGCAGTTACAGCCGCAGTTATCCGCTTTGCAATAGGGTGACTACTGTCGTACTTTGTGCTAATGGCAAACGACTGTTGGACGGTCAACTGTTTGGTGCAAGACATAGCATTCTTACGACTTCCCCTCTGGGAAGATGACCGATTACCAGCAGCAACAGCAGCAGCGGCTGTAGTAGGTGTACCGCTGCAGGATTCCTCGGATGAATCCCGGATTGAAGAGGACTCAGTCTGGCTGGTGACATGGCCTGCAGGACTAAATCTGATGGAGATCGTGGAGGAAGTTGACGAGGAGGGTGTTGGTGGTGTGTATCCAACAGGACCAAGGGATTTAGGTGTCCCTGGACTGATGACGGTCCTAGCCCCAGTTCCTGACCTAATCACTGAACTATGAAGGTTATTCAGGTGACGTATAAGGGAGGATGTCCCTAGGTGGCCAAAATCCTTACCCCTGCTTATTTGAGCTTTACATAAGCTACATATGGCCATACATTTGTTGTCCGGATTGGGATAAAAATAACTCCAGACCGAAGAGGTGCATTTCTTGGTCTTCTGTCCAGGCATGACGATGGGCTTTTCCATCCCATGGACAACAACTGATTCCCCCCTGGTGCTTCGTTTAAGATAACCACATCAGCATCCTCCTGGTCAAGTTCCTCCACAGCACCAGCTACATGAATATCCTCCTCCCGGGGTACAACATTGACACCTTGATTATCCAAATCTGGATCTACACTGTGGGTGATCCTTCCAGCATATGCAGAGGGTGTGCTGCAAATGGTGGAAGGAGCCACCTCTTCCCGTACAGTGAGGGGAAGGTCAGGCTTCGCAACCACCAACACCCTTGGACTCGCCTTGGGGATTTGTGATGACATCTCTTAAGAAGGCAGAGTTGTTTGCTGTGTTGTTGCTGACAGCACAACTCTTTTAAAAAATTTTGAGGGGGGGGAGGAGGAGGGCTTAGATCCTTGGGTGAAGCTGAACCACTAGTCCTGAACACGGGCCAGGGCCTAAGCCGTTCCTTGCCACTCCGTGTCATAAATGGCATATTGACAAGTTTTCGTTTCTCCTCAGATGTTTTTAATTTCCTTTTTTTGGTAATTTTTGTGACCTTTTGGGTTTTTGGATTTTACATGCCCTCTACTAGGAGATTGGGCATCGGCCTTGGCAGACGACGTTGATGGCATTTCATCGTCTATGTTATGACTAGTGGCAGCAGGTTCAGCATTAGAAGGAAGTGGGTCTTGATCTTTCCCTACTTTATCCTCCAAATTTTGGTACTCCATTATATGCAGCACACGTTGTATTACAGTACTATTTTTTAAATACTGCTGGAACAGTGAACAATTTTTTATAGATTGCAGTACTAATGTTTCTGGACTACAAGAACAGTGAACAATTTTTAATAGATTGCAGTATTAATGTTTCTGGACTGCAAGAAAGAACCGTGAACAATTTTTAATAGATTGCAGTATTAATGTTTCTGGACTGCAAGAATTTTTTTTATACTTTTTTGAATTTTTTTTAAATATTTTTTTTAAATGATTTTTGTATATATATTTTTTTATTTATTTATTTTATTTTTTTGAAGATTTTTTAATACTTTTAAAATAACTATGCACTTAGCAGAACAAAGCACAGGACAAAAGCACCACTGTACTCAGCAGCACAGAGCACAGGACAAAAGCACCACTGGACTCAGCAGCACAGAGCACAGGACAAAAGCACCACTGGACTCAGCAAGGACAGAGCACTGGACTGATGCACCACTGGACTCAGCAAGGACAGAGCACTGGACTGATGCACCATTGGACTCAGCAAGGACAGAGCACTAGACACAAGTAAAGAGCACCACTACACTATACACCCTCCCTCTTCCCTGATGTCAGGCGAAATGAAGATGGTGGCCGCAAGGTGAGTATTTATGACATCCGAGTCTCACGAGATCCGACGCGAGACTTGGATGTCATAGGTTTGGCTTCGTTTGGCGCCTGGAAGTTCCCGAACAGTGCTCGGATCCCGTCGGATCCGCACTGTTCGGGTGGGCTCGGATTAGCGGAATCCGAGCCCGCTCATCCTTACTTTAAACATTTATTTTTAATAGTTCCATAGCTATGCAAAATATATTAAAATTAGCATCTATATTTATGATTTCTAGTAATGTAATTATATTTACTGATTTATTGATATAATTGATGTTACTGATTTATTTGCTCACAACTCATTGGCACTGATTTGATCTATCATTTTGATTCCTGTAACTTTTCAGAAGTCATTGGTACAAGCCTCTGGTAAGTACTTCCAAAGTATAAGTGCATTAATGACAGATATTTTCATATATATTGCAATACAGTAGCAATACAATAGTTTACAGTCACAGCAGAATGAAACATTCTCCATTCCCTAGGGACACCGTGGAATGTTGATGGTCAACCATTACACCAGTCCAAATTATGGACAATGGGGTGGAAATAAAATTCGCCCCTTTCTCACCACGGAAGCTACGAAAACCCTCGTTCACTCGCTTCTAATCTTTCGCCTTGACTACTGTAACCTCCTTCTCTGTGGCCTACCTGATTCTCGCCTTGATCCTCTTAAGTCTATCCTCAATGCTGCTGCCCGCCTCATTTTTCTCTCCCACACTCTATCTCTGTTGTCTCCTTCCAACAGTCACTACATTGGCTCCCCATGGCCTACAGAATTAAATTTAAACTTCTCACCCTCACCTTTAAAGCTCTTAATCAATCCTCTCCCTCCCTACATCTTCAATCTCATCTCTACCTACACTCCTAGCCACCCCCTCCGCTCTGCCTGTGACCGCCGCCTCACTACTTCACCTATCACCTCTTGTCACTCCCGTCTCCAGGACTTTGCCCGGGCTGCTTCCCAGCTGTGGAACAATCTTCCACGTTCCATCAGGTTAGCATCTACTCTCAAAGACTTCAAGCGTGCCCTTAAGACTCGTTTCTTTAATCAACTCTATCAGTCCTCCTCCTAACTCCCTTGTCCCGGCTTTCTCCGCCAGTTATACCGCTTTCATACTGCCGCCCCGGCAATATCCCGGGTTTTTCAAGCCGGGTTTTTGCCGGGGCTCGGAGCGTCCCAGCTCAGAAATACCATTCTTACTGCACCTCGGACACAGGAATTTCCTGGGTTGACCCCATTCATACTGCACAAGTCTATGCCCTGGCAATTTGTGGGAGTCATCACCAGAGCAGTTTTCATTGGCTGAAAAATGGTGATGTCATTGAAAGGTGACTGGTTTTTTTTTCTTCCACGGGCTCCCACCGATGACATCCTCCTCCAGAGACAGGCAGACAGCCAATCAGCTTGTTTTCTGTGCAACCCGGGTTGAAAAACCCGGGTTGCACCATTCATAGGGCAGGCAACCCGGGTCCGACCCGGGAATTACCCCTCGATAAATCCCGGGTTGAAGACCCGGGTTTTTAGACCTGGGATTTTTGACTTGTACCATTCATACTGCACCAAGACCCGGGTCGTTTGAGCTCGCCCCGGCAAAAACCCGGGATTTTGGTGCAGTATGAATGGGGTATTAGTACCACCCTATTTGTGTCTCCCCTTTCCTTTAGGATGTAAGCTCTCAGGAGCAGGGCCCTCTTTCCTTGTGTGCTCCTTTTACTATTCCATCACCCTCTGTACCTCTTGGCCTGCTTCCCTAGACCTATTTTCTTAAGCTTCGGCCTACTTCTTGCTGATTTCTACCATCACTTTCACTCATTGTCCCAGTAATTATTTGATTTGCACTACCATGTTACCTGTGTCTGTGTATATAATTTTGTTCTTTCTGTATCATGTTGTGTCATGGCTCTCTGTTTTTGGTAGGTTATGTATGCCGCCGTGGACCCTTTGTGGCGCCTTATAAATTAAAGATGATAATAATAATTAATGAATATGAACTTATTTGGTAAGCATAATCTCTTCAGCAAGGCCTTGTTTACCTATTGTATTGGTACATGTAAAATTGCTTTATCCTTTGTTTGGGCTGTTATATGAACTGGTTTTCTCTGCTCCAAAAGTTGGCTGCCCAGTTAGGAAAAGCAATATTCGGTTTTATTGGCTTAAGACAGCATCCATGCATCGCTACGGATAGCTGCCATCTTGTGGATAGCGACATACAGTGTTGCCAACCAGCCAGCTGCAGGAGCCCACATAGATGTAGATAAATGGATCAATCAGTAACCAGTCAGAGATAAGCAGAGGATTATCAAACTATCACTAGAGTTGTGCACTAATTTGATTATTTTTACAAACATGGAGAGGAAACTGAAATAGTTTTCAGAATGTAAAAATCTACATAAACATCAGACCAAAAAGGGTAAAAAACAGTTGATAATATAATAAGAATATCATCAGACTAAATAAAGTAATGACTTATTATATGCTATAAAGCACTGTTTACATTTAAATCTGATAATTTTTTAGCCTACAAGAGTGAATATATAGGTATTTTGGTACATTAATAATGACCTCTAAATTAACACATATGCCTAAATTGTGGGGGGAAGCAAAATCAAGTGAGGAGAGACCTAAGTACAAGGTTAGATTAAAAGTTTTGTTTTTTCAGAAGGAAGCTATGGGATTGAAGATTGCCTGCGTTCATGTGGGTTTCTTTTGGGGTCTCTGGTTTCCTCGCACAGTCCAAAGACATACTGGTAGATTAATTGGCTTCCTTGTTCATTAGCCCTGGCATGTATGTTTGTGTGCCTGTGGTAGGGAATTTGGATTTGAGACTGGGACTGGAACTGATGTCAATTAAACATTGTTTATAATATGTTGGCTTTGTATAGAGGATAGCAATAATACGATTTAATTTACTGTTGGATGTTGGGTTGGTCCATGAGGAGAAAAATGCAAAATTCAAAGGAAGAGCATAGTGTCTTTAGTTTTGATGTAGGGCTTCAGCGTGTGGATGTATATTACACCTGAGAAGATGGCAGCTCCAAAGGTACCAATTATATTAATAAGAGATGAATGAAAAGTTTCAATCAATTTCAAGTTTCTATTAATTTCATCAGACCAGTTCCTGTGAGCTGGAATTTTAAAACAGAATTGTCCTGTTAAGATGTAACTTTTGAATAACTTCTAAAAAGTGCAAAATGCTAAAATGTCTTTTGTTGTAAGAAAACTTGTAAAGAAAGTAAAAAAACCAACAAATTGGCGGTCATGTGATGGAGGGACAGAATGCACGGCGCTGAAAATGTCTGCCAGCACCATCAATATACCTAAACACTGCTAGGAATACCTAATAGATACAAATATGGCAACTAAAGGGAGATCAGCGGAATTGGTAGCAAAATTAGACTGCTACCGCTGCACTGGTGCTGTATCCATGACTACTGCACAAAATGAGGCCCAGTGGCAGAACACACTGCCGACCTACAATGGCAAAGATCCTGTCAACCAGAGCATGGTGCCAAAGCTCCCTGACAGATAATGTAATCACAAAAGTGGAGGAGGTAATGGCTGAAATAAATTTAATTTGCAATTCGGCTTGTTTGCAATAAAGGCAAGTTTGCCTTTACAAGCCAGCGCCGCTTTAAATTTTAGCTGTCAACTCGCCGATTTCCGGCGAGTTGAAAAAAAACAGACTTTAATACATTTATCCTTAGGTCTCTCAAGTTAAAGAGGCGCATAGTTAACTCTGAAGACACGTTGCAACTGCTAAAACGGGAGGTGGCCTCCCTGATAAAATATAAGGTAGCAGCAGATGACTTTGAGAATGGCCTGAGGCACTTTCCATTCTTCATCAAATATTTACTAGCAAAATTGTACAGTCCCAGCTGCTGTGTATCTACAATCTACAAGTGTGTAATCGTGTGTTATACTTTTAGGTAAATACACTACTAATATATAAGTACTGGAAACCATTTATTTAATCATGTTGAGTTTCCATATTGATTACACAAATGTTATGGTTCACCAGGTTATAATAGATCCACATGGCAGGTATACGGCCAAGCTATACACTGTCCAAGATAAGCTCATGCCTATTTGCAACTTATACTGTATGTTCCCGCACCATTCTGAAGAATTGTACAATTTTCTTATCTGTATACGCCTGCTCATTATCAATATGGTTGGGAGATTTTATTAGAATACCTGATAGTAGGGTGGACAGATATTCAACCATGGGCAATTCACGTCTGATGATTTTTTTTAATTTATGCAATGTTTCACAAAATTCACTGCTGCATCTGATGGCTCAGAAGAAGAAAGACGAATGCTCTCCTGATCAGATTATGGCTTTTTGGCCACTAGGCAAAGCTATGCAGCCTGCTGTTGCACAATTACTGAGTATGACAGAATTATGTCATACCCTGTAGATGTATACTAGCAAACTGATTGGTGCCTGGTGCCTGGCCTATACCTCAATATATCCCCACAGAATAGACTCCATGCAATATCCCCAAATGCATTTTAAGTAAACCATTAATTATTAATAGTTTTTATGTGGGGTGGTATACTGCACTGTGTTTTATTAGCAACACTGCAGAGACCTAAAAAAATAGGGAGGAATGGTGATATCAGGACTATATAGGTATTGCTAAGCGTCTCAATTGGCTCATGTTAAAACATGGTTCAATCAAGATTGCTCAAATTCAGTTTTCATCCTAGGACAAATGTGCTATAGTGGATCTTGGAATGTAGTATGGAATCTTAGGTTCTCATACAGTCTTCAAACCCAAGACCACATATATCATTATAATGATTAAAGTATGGAATATTTGTATCAAAAGATTGAAATATGCAACAATCTCACCTAATATGTGATTGTGGGGGAATTTATATTTGTAACATTTAGAAAAACCTTAGGGATGGGGACTTGGGGGAGTGAGATATCTGTGATTTATTTATTGGAAATATACTGTTAACATTTCAGCAGCTCCAAAATAAGTAAAATATTCGTAATTCGTGCTTTTTTTCATTATCTAAAATTGTGTCCTACAAGTAGAATGCAATGGGATCAAGGTGGCCTGAATATTTTTCCCTCCTAAATTAGCTGGAAACATATGCGGTAGGCTTGTATCTGCTCTTTGCTTTATCTATTAACCCAACAATCATGACTAAGAAAAAATATATGAAGATGGGTGGAAGGAGGCTCTATACCCCGTAAGTTGCATCCACAATCAAACCAATATATACAAACACTAGTTCTACATGGAGCATACTTGTACCCTGATGAAATTCAAACTCGCCCTTGTACCTTGTATGCAATACACATAGTGGGACATTTTACATTTAATTTGCTATCAGATTGATTTTTGTTGTAAGGTGGTTGTTTATATAAATGTGATGACTGTAATTCCTGTTTACAACTTTCCTATGGAGATTCCTATCTCAAAATATCCTCAAGGTGTGTCTGCTGTGCATAATAGGATCTAACACTGCCCCCTTTTAATAATTAGTCATTTCTTCATGCTGTCCTGTTTCATGCAAACAAGTATATAATACATACTTGCCAACTTTTCCTTGCTGGCTTCAGGGAGATCCTGGGGGCAGGTGGGCATGTGGGGACGATTCTCACAATTTTGGCCCATTACAGCAGGGGGTGGAGCTAAGATGATGAGATATTTGCGTCATTAAGCCCCGCCTCCTGCTACTTATCTATTGCGGGGGCGAGAACCGGGAGGTTGCCCTGCTCTCCCAGTAGCCCTGGGAGGTCTCCCAGAAATGCGGGAGTCTCCCAGACATTCCGGGAGAGTAGGCAACTATGCGTTAAAGAAAAGCAGCTAATGAATCTCTAGAGACTGAAGTGTCTCCATTACTGAAGTCATGTTGTCTTACCTGTCAGTCTTTGATTAAATCTTGGTCTTCATAAAAATGGCCACCTCCATAGGCATCAATACATGGACATTGGACACAATTTCTGAACTGTGTCATCATGCCACAGGTGACGAAGCCAACCATGTCTTGTACTGGCTCAGCATCAGGGAGAATGCCAGACTCTTCAGGGAGTGAGGGAGATCACCCCTATTTCAGGGAGCCTCCCTGACATTCAGGGAGAGTTGGCAAGTATGGTATAATATCCAGATGGATGTCGTCAGAGACCACTAATTATGGGAAAACATGGTAAATGCAGACCTGCCCACTGTTAAATGTATTTTTCTACATGTATATTCATCTTCCATACAATATAGACAATATGAATAGCATTAAATAGAATGGGATCTTCATGGGTACACTATACTTTAAATACAGAGATATATGAGTATTGGTGTATACAGGTGGCAGCTACAATGGTTTACTAACCACATTTTGTATGACATCAAGATAAAATAAAGCTGAATCTGATATTCTGCAGGTGATGAAACCCCAGAGTTAATCTTATTATGGAAATATTTACACCACAATTGGTCTCTAATACTGTTTTGTATAGTGTTGCCTGCTCAGCAATGTAAACATGTACCAATACCTGTGAAGTATATAAACAGCTTTTCCTGTTTTTAAAATTACTTTTTAAACAACTTTCTTTGAACCAGAATTAAAAGATTCAATAATTGTTTTGAAATAAATAGAGCTATTGGCTCATTGTCACAAATATCACCACTAAACTGCAGAGCACTCACTTATCTCTAGTACTACTGTTTGTTCATCAAGCCTGACCACTGATTCTAGATCACCAATAGACAATGACCAACTTGTTTGGGTTACTTTGCACTCTAGGTAACGGGACACCTCAATCACAAATTCCAAGCAAATTCTGTTGAAAAAACACTGAAATGACAGGTACAATCCATGTAACACCTTAACATTTAATATTTTGTTGCACAGTGATATCTTAGCATTGCAAGTGTAGGTCATAACAAAGGTTATTAGGATTCAAGAGATTTTACACTATGAATGTTTGTATTACAGGAACCCTCAACTCAACTGTGAAGTATGTCTGTATATTTTCTCTATATCTTCATCAGCTGAAACATCCATCTGTTTACAAATATTAATGTCTGTTTTGTTCATGGAATGTTGGTTGTTAATAGGTTGGTCCCTCACTTATCTAATATGCTAATCAGATCATCTTTTTATTTTGCATAAAAATAATAATAGCAGGCTATTTTTGCTTTGCATTACACATCGATAATTTCAAACGTGCTTCTTTTAAAATGCCTATCTGGCTGTCTGAAGATTGAGTGTGACCCCCTACAAGCATTTTTGTGACCCTCAATTATTGTGATCTGAAATCCTACACATGTACAGAATCATGATAGCAGAGTTATAGGAATATCTGTTAATTCTTGTGGGTGTTTTTTTTTTTGTTTTCACTTTCCTGTCCTCTGTGATCCGAATTTGGATTGCTCACTCATGGGCAGTGTTCTCAAAACACACAATTTACTGTCCCTGTCTGCCTCAATTTTTTTATACACTGTGCTGGGAGTCACCTGTTGACCGCACAAACATTTACTTATGAAACATTAAAACATCACTAGCATTAAATACATGTTTGCGATACTGATATAACGTGCACGCCCATAGCAGAAAAGATTTAACTATACCAGTGCTGAAATGATCAGTGTTTTTTTTTTTTTTTTCAATGTTTTTAAAAGATTAATATTCAAAGCAAAGGGCATCATGCAAAAAAAGTCATACAGTTACAAGTACAATAAGTAAATAGGCGTATGGAATCCTCACAACATAACATCTTCAAAAATATATCAATTATCTATATTCTAATCACTCGGTGAACTGAGGCCCTATCTTAACTGGACATTTTTCAAAGAAGGAAAATTATTAACCTAACAAAAATAAAACATGGGGGAGAGGGAAGTGATTGGGAAAGATAAAAGGAGAGAGGAAAACATTTAGTTGAGGTAGAATATCTTTCCATTTCCTGAAATTCTAACCACTGGATCCACATGGAGCAATAGTCTTCAAACTTATCAGGGTAAGAAAAGATCAGATCATTCATGCTTCTATCATATTCAATCTGAGCAAACAATTACTTCAAAGTTGGAGGAGAGGAGGATCGCCATTGCATGGTAATTACTGTCCTTGCAGCACTGTTTAAATGTTTTAACAGGAATTTTTGGTATTGTGATATCAGAAGCCTTGTCAGATTCAATAACCAGAAACTGGGGTCCTCTGGGATATAAGTTTGCATAATCTCTTTTGACATGGCAATGACTTCATCCTAAAATGGTCTTGGTTCTGGATAATCCCAGGCAGGCCCAGCGCTCCCATTAGGCAAGGTTAGGCAATTGCCTAGGGCGCCGGGCTCTGCAGGGCGCCTCAAAATTAAAAAACATTGGCTATTGTCATTTAAAACTGTGCGGCGGCTGCCGCACAGCTTCCGAGAAATCCACGGGGAGGGGAGGGGGGAAGGGGCTATGAATCTTACCTGCATTAAGCTGCTCCTCTCTGCTCTGTCTCCTCCCCTCCGCTCACTGACTGTCGGGCGTGACATCATTATCACGGCCCGACAGTGTCTGTGAGCGGAGGGGAGAAGACAGAGCAGAGAGGAGCAGCTTAATGCAGGTAAGATAAGGAAAGACGTGGGGAGGGGAGGGAAGTGCCGATTATGATTGACAAGGTACCTGTGGAGGGGGGCGCCGATATTTAAAGTGTGCCTGCGGGCGGGGGGGGGCGCCGATTTTCACAGTGTGCCTAGGGCGCCAAGGACCCTAGCACCAGCGCTTATCCCAGGAAATTTGTAAAAGCATCCCAGTGGATAAATTACATCTCCAACATGTATTAGGCGTCCCAGAGTACATTTTGGTAAGGATGTTAGGACATCGGTAGCATCTGGAAAGGACCCTGCAATGAGTTTCAAGCATCACTAAATTGAGTGAGCTAGCTTTGCTAGCTTGAAATATACTGTGCCATTGCCCTACCTGGACCAGTTCACCATGATTCTTCTTCCAGTCTTTTGTGTAAGTTGGTATAGTATCAAAGCAATTTTCTATCAAGAATTTATAAATCCCTGAAAGGATACGCGTATGGCATATGGAGGCAACACACATAACCTCCAAGCGTATCAATACCTTCCCTTCTTCCTTGCATATTATCCTCTGTACTTAAGAATTGTTTAAGTTGTAAATAGTGCCAAAGTTCAGGTCTGGGTGTGTTCTACTTAGACTTGATATATTTGTAGGTATGCACACCCGACGAGCCCACTAGCTGACACACATGATCCCCACCCGAGACCACCTCCTAACTCCCAGTTCCTGATTTACAGGGGGAAAGGACTGGTTGGCAAGCAGTGGGGTCAAAGGAGAGAATATCCAAAAGATGCGTTTTTGTTTTCGCAGTTTAGTTCAGTAAACCAAGGTAGGATATGTTATGGGATGACAAATAATTGAGAGTCTAGCCAGCCATGGATAAACAGTGGAATGATTTTTAAGAGACCATTCTTCAATTGCCACCCACTGCTTATTCTCACATGCTCTTGTCCAATCCAGAACCCTGAGACTTATTATGATGCCATCATGCTTGGCAAAGTAAAAGAGTTGAAGGCCACTAAATGTAAAATGTCGTGGTTGAAGCGAAGTCCACCCACCCCACACAAAGTCTCTGATCAGATGATTTAAATCTAAGAACCATTTATTAGGAATATGAATCGGCAAAGTTTGCAAGAGGAATAAGATACATGGGAGAACATTCATTTTGATAATATTTGCCTTACCTATCCAAGAAAAGTTTTTGTTTTGTCACTCCCTTAATTCTATTGTATCTTGGATAGGGTGGAAATTAACATTAGAGAGCTGGGAAGAGCGTCTGATGATAAAAACCCCCAGGTACTTGACATGCAGGGCCTGATCAACCACTAGGCTGACCAGGCTGCAGCCTGGGGCGCTGGGTCCCGGGGGGCGCTGCCCTGTGGGTATTTTTTTTTAAAAAAAAATTTAAAAATTGTTTTTTTTTTTTTTCTTCATTCATTTTTTTTTTCGGGGTGGGGGAGGGGGGGTCGCCGCCGGGGGGTGGAGGGCTCGACAATCAAAAGCAATGGTGGTCAGTGGTTAGCAACACACAGCCAATCGCCAGGCTGCCTGTTGCTGTGCAGCAGACAGGAGGCAGGACGTCTTCACTTCCTATCTGCTGATCTGAGGAGAGGAGCGACGCTGGCACAACTACAGGTAATTGAAGGGGGGAACTGCCCTGCATATCTATAGGGAGGGGGGGGGGAACTGCCCTGCATATCTATAGGGAGGGGGGGGGGAACTGCCCTGCATATCTATAGGGAGGGGGGGGGGAACTGCCCTGCATATCTATAGGGAGGGGGAGAACTGCCCTGCATATCTATAGGGAGGGGTAACTGCCCTGCATATCTATAGGAAGGGGGGGAACTACCCTGCATATCTATAGGGAGGGGGGGGAACTACCCTGCATATCTATAGGGAGGGGGGGGACTACCCTGCATATCTATAGGGAGGGAGAGGGGGGACTGTCATGCATATGTATAGGGAGGGAGAGGGGGACTGTCATACAAATCTGCAGGGTGGGAGGGGGGGGGGGCTGCCATGAAAATCTATAGGGAGGGAGAGAGGTTGATATGTATGAAGGAGGGCAGAGGAGGGGGGCTGATATATGTGACTGGGGGAGTTTTGATGTGATGGGGGGGATAGCTAGCTAGCAGAGTGGAGGTAAGGAAAATAGCTGCAAGGGGGATGGATGTAGGATGGGAGGTAAAGAAAATGGCTGCAGCAGGGGTTAAGGAAAATGGCTGTGGGGGGGGGGGGGTTGTGGTTAAGGAAAATGGCTGCAGGGGGTATTTAAAAAATACAGCAGCTTTGGGGGGCAGAATCTCATGATTGTGTGGTGGTCACATGGGTGGTCTCAGCAATCACTAGAATACTAAATATTAGTGAGATGGGGCTGGTAGAGGTTTGTATTTGATTGACAACAAATATTCAGATATTGCTTATATATGCCTGTCCAATGGGGTACTTTTAGCTGGCCATAATGGAGTGTTTTGTTTTAACTAAAGGGCCTAATCATTCAGGGTTTGCATTATAATACATTTTTGCATTTTCAAAACAGGACGCCAACTTTCCAGAAGCCAGCGAGAGGATAACAAAGTTGCAAGAGAGAAGAGCAAGAACAGGTAAGAGACAATGGCACAATCTGTCTAAATTTGAATGCTGGAGAATACACCTGAACATTCATATTCAGGAGTGTTCCTATACACCTATATATTCGGAGGAGGGGGGGGGGGGGCGCTGCGGCCATATTAGCCTAGGGCGGCCAAAACCCTTAATCAGGCCCTGTTGACATGCGTTGGATGCCATGAGAAGACAAAGGCATGTTTCAGTCCCTCCACTACACTTGGAGGAGTGGTGAGATTTAGTGTTACAGATTTTAAACAGTTTATTTTGAAATTAGAGAAATCACAGAATTTGTAAATTCAGATACTAAAGTTAGAATGGAAATGACTGGATCAGTGATTATCGCCAACAAGTAGTCTGTGAAAAGCGCAAATTTATAATTTGATTTGCCTACTTGAATCCCAGTAATGTCATGATTCTTCCTTGTAGACCTTGCCAATGCGTCCACACATAACATAAAAATAAGAAATAAAGGACACCCTTGGCTACTGCCATTGATCAGTTTTTCTTGTTAGAATGCAGAGGTTAATATTTTGCAACTTTAATAAATGAAAATCCACACTGTATTCCAACTCCCCAGACACCTAGTTCTCATTACTGCCGTTTTCTAGTCACAGATGAAAAAACGTACAATATAGGAGAAATTGGTGGTTGTGATATATAAATTTAAACGCCAATCAGAGGAGAATCTTGACAAAGATTGAAATATCGAAATGCGTGAATGTAGATTAGATGCACAGAGAGGTGCACGTCTTTCCTTAAGGTCTGTAGGGCATTTGCTGGCATCATGCTGTAACACCTGATGAGGATTTCTCTCTATGTGATTGTCAAACTTACATTTGGTAAAAATCCACTTTTACCTGTGTTGGAATATTTTAGCTATTTTATTTTTATGGTATTTTATGTCTGGATACTTATTGAATGCCAGTGTTTTTCTATCTGGTAATAGAGAAAATGCACAATAGTTCCCTTTTTTAAGTTATTCATTTACTCTCATAATTGGAGTACATCTGAAACAAGGAAGAAAGAGGAGACAACTCTTTTACAAAATCTCACCCCAAAAACTGACAATGTTGGTTTTCTTCACACTACCTTGTGTGCATACTGCATGGGCTCGGTGATTCTGGCTCCAATTGATTTATTTAATTGATTAAACTGCAGTTTTGTGTTTAGTTCTAGTTGCACTGTGTTTTGTTTCTGTTCTTTATATTTTTGCATGTTATATGGGATCTAACATGGAGGATCACACCATGACAAAGAAAGAACATTTACAACCACTATTTTTACGTCTGAATTGTGAGAAACCGTTTTTTGTTAATATGGGGAATTTTTCATTGTATTTTCATTGCAATTTCTCCTCTATTTTAGTTTTTTTTCTTTTTTTTAGGTTTTTTTTTTTTTGGGTTTCTATTGGGATTTCTGTGTAGGAGATCCCCAGAGCAGAAGGCTGCATGTGACTGTTTGTGCCAGACATCCTAGAAATGTGTTTTTCCAGCTGCATTCACAGACGTGCCAACTTTTTCATTGTGCTCCTTTGAACAAACTTTTTTTGAATGGGCTCAGTGGAAGAAAAGGTTAAATAATTCACAATGACAATAAAGGTTTCAATTAGTGCTATAGTAAAAAGAATATACTGCACGGTACAGTGAAAATAAATACTTGACATGTGTTACATGAAGATAAAGGATATACATTATTGCACTGTAAATCTGGATTATTTAGCATGCATGCTATAGAAAAAAATGTATACTTAATGTGTCATACATGGTATGGGATATGACACTATAAATAAGTAAATCATTAGCATGAACACTATGGCAAAATCTCAAATACCAGTGTCCAGCACAAAATATATTGACCATGTCCTTTAAAATCCATGAGAAGAACTTGCTGTTTATTGTGCAGCAGAACACAAAGCCATGTGTCACATGTTAGGACTGCGTGAGTTACAAGGTAGGCATTAGTCATCCAAAAGAAAGGGGTGACTGATACATATACTGGTACTGTTATCTCAAACGTTTCTTTGCTTACTGCAGAGGAAATGTATATGCTAGAAGAGGAAATGTATTTGATAGCCGTAGTGTTTTAGTTATTACACTTGCTTATTTTTATAGAGCCATCATATTACGCAGTGCTTTTACAGATAATATTTATTCAATGCATCAGTCCCTGCCTCATTGGAGCTTGCCAAGCACACACCACAAAAGGTAAAGATTGGTCTATAGCATTTAAAATTCCTGCTCTGAGCCCTGGGGGGAGGGGGGGAAACTACCTGGGAAGAGAGAAAAATTATTTTCTTCTGTGAGCGAGTCCATCAAATCCCCTCTTTTTCTGTTCCCTTCTGACGAAGTTGGGCCAAGAGATGATGTCAGTAGCCATGTGTCAAGTGTCCGAGTGAGGCTGAGTCTCTAGAAGGAGGATTTTGGTATCTCAACAAAGGGTGGATGACGCGTCAAAGAATGTAAGAACGCATATCGCTCTATACTTTTAATTTACATCTTGTGTTGACAAACAGAGTCTACCAGAGGTGCTGCAATGAACCAAGAGGAACGAAGGTAATATTTTTTTACATAGTCCTGTTTTGCGATTACTATGCATGTTTGTTTGTTTAAATAGCACATATTACGTTTCTATACTGCCACAGGTTTAAATTTAGAGATTATATTGTATGTTCTGTTTTTGTTATTATAAGTAAAGTATAAATGTAACCTTAAAGATGCCAACAATAGGAAATTGTACTAACAATGTGTGTTTCTGAAAGTGTGCATATGTGTGGGCTGAAACAAAGATAATAGTATAAGTGCGCAACGTGTATGGTTGATACTACTGTCTAGAGTGGCGAATAGCTTGTATTGTTATGCAACACAGAGGTTAGTTTTATTGTCATGTTTCGTGTTTATATTGTACGCAACTCGTACAGTTAATGGTTACGTCTGGCTAAGTGATTAAAACCTATAGAATATAGTATACTGTATTATACATCATATACTGTGTGTGTGTGTGTGTGTGTATATATATATATATATATATATATATATATATATATATATATATATATATATATATCTATATCATTACTATGTTATAATTGTGTAGTCATATTTAATTATATAGAGAGTTAGGTACTTTACAGGAAAAAGTTTCCAAGCAAGAAGTGTATATCCTGGATACCTCGCAAAGAAAAAGTTTCCAGGCGGGAAGTTAGTTACCCTGCAAAGAAAAATATTTTTCTAAACGGGAAGAGATACCTCACGGGATCAAGTTTCCAGGCAGGAAGATGGGTACCTTGCATAGAAAGAAGAATATTTTCTAAGTGAGAAGAGGTTCCTCACTGGGAGTAAGTGTTCCCAGTGGGAAGAATGAGGAGACATAGCTTTAGAAACGTCTACCTCCATGGATGCAATCATGGGCTTCTGCCTATATTGGTCATAATTCTGTATTTTCTTGACCTACACTAGCGTTATGAAGGACCACAGACCATGGGAGCCAGGCAGACATGACATGGGACCACATTAAAACATAATAAGCATTTAGTAGATCTGGAAGGGTCTGAAATATACATCATGAGTAGGAAGTATGGTCTTATAGTGTCACTCACCGTACCGTGAGTGCCTCTTCCCGGACATTTAGGAACCGTGGCCGTCCTCCATCCTGAGGGTCTGCGCATGCGCAGCCCTTTCCTATACTTCTGTGTATGTCCCTTTAACTCAATTGGCAGATCAGGCAACACTCCCTATATTAAGCACCTGTGGTCAACACCACGTTGCCTGATCTTGGAGTCTCATTCCCTATGAGTCTCTGAAGGTGTTCCTGTATTCCTCGTGTTTTCAGCGCTGCTGATTCCTGTGGTTTCCAAACCACTTCTACCTCTGTGGTTTCCAAACCACTTCTACTACTGTGGTCCCCATACCACTTCTACCATCAACTATATCATCGTGACTGTTAGCTGATTCCTATCCGCTGCCTCCGTGCACTACAGTCTTCCAAACCACTTCAACGCTACTACTTATTATTGTGACTGTTTGCTGATTCCTATCCGCTGCCTCCGTGCACTTCAGTCCTCTAATCCACTTCATCGCTATTATATTTCACTGTGACTGTTTGCTGGTTCCTACCCGCTGCCTCTGTGCACTCCAACCGTTACTTTACATCCACTCACCTGTTCCTCATCAAGTCAGTGAGCTGATTCCTATCCGCTGCCTCCGTGCACTATAAGCCTTCAGCCTGCAACTCGCCTGTGTTCATTATCGTGACTGTTAGCTGTTGTCTATCCGCTGCTTCCGTGCACTACAGCCTCCAGCCTACAACTCGCCTGTGTTCATCATCGGGATTGTTAGCTGATGTCTACCCGCTGCTTCCGTGCACTACAGCCTCCAGCCTACAACTCGCCTGTGTTCATCATCGTGACAAGTTAGCTGATTCCTATCCGCTGCTCCTGTGCACTGCAGTCTCTTCTCAGCTCTTCTGTGTTTCCTCGAGACTGCTGCTCTCATTGCCATTTGCTACTCTCCGTGATCAACAGCTCCTGGTCTGCTCTGCTATCCCGTGTGCCATCGCTACTGACAACTATTGGTTGCTACTGGTTACCTCCGTGTACCGCAGAGTCCTGCTGCTGCTGATCGCGCTATCATCCATCTACTGCTGATCCGCTCTCCACGCCTTCACGTGTCCCGCAGGTCTACCCTCCCGTCTGCATTGGATTTATATCTCATCTACTACTCCTCTGCTGGATCGTTTCCACTCTCCTGGGTCCTGCGTGAGTCCAGTTCCACGTGTTATTGATTCCTGTGGATTCGTGTCCCTGTTGGTCTACTTATCTGTGCGCTGCACCTACTGATTGCTGCCTCAGGTATCCTGGGACTTCTCATCCAGCCGGCCTCCTGCCGCTCAGGTATCCCTGCACTCCTATCTGACTACCTGCTTCTGAACCACGGTATGCATTATTCTCATTGACTGTGCTGGTGTATTGCATATCTTGCTGGACTGTGTTGGTTCTCCTCTGGAGTCTGCTATCCGCTGAGTCTATTGCCATCATTGACTGTGTTAACTTGTGCTGGACTGCTTCAAGAGACTTCCTATATTTGCAGACCTGTTCAGTCATTTATATACATATTGTGCATGTTACTGTGGATCGTATATAAGGTGCCTGTGTATATCCTGTGTTGCAGTCTCTCCCCGTGCACCTCCTCACATATATATTCAGTGGTACAACTTGCTAGTAGCAGACCACTGATCCCTGTCTCCAGTATCACCTGTTCCAGTATCATCTCACATAGCAGTGGTACAACTTGCTATCGCAGACCACTGACTCCCCGGATACCTCCACTTGGATTCCATTCCTTCACTCAGACAGCGGTATAACTTGCTATCCGCAGACCGCTGACTCTCATCACCTCCTCGTTTCTGTTGGACATTCCTCCTCACTATAGCAGTGGTACAACTTGCTATCGCAGACCACTGACTACCTTCACGTGTCCTTGTCCTACAGTTCCTCGTGTACTATTACCTCCATATTACCAGTGCTGCTAGTCATAGACTTTCCTGAGCATCTCATCATCTGCTGTTTCCTGTTCCGTGATCACCCAGCTACCAGAGTACCCTATTACCATCTATATTGCTCTGGTAAGCCTACCACCTGGTGATCCCTGGGTAAAGACTCCTAGTGCCCGTGACAGTAAGATCAGGCCATGACAGACCCAGATACGGAACCTACAGCCAAAGAGATGCTGCAGCATCTGGTCAGCCGTGTAGAGCAACAGGATGCCCGCCAACAGCTGTTACTTCAGTGTTATCAATCGTTAACCTCCCAAGGAACATCTGGACAGATAGTGACAGCTACTACTGAGGCTCCTGTGCTTTCCTCCGTTTCCCCAGTGCCATCCCAGGTGTCTACAGCTTCTACGCTTCACCTGCCTACTCCGTCAAAGTACGATGGGGACCCCAAAACTTGTAGGGGTTTCCTTAACCAATGTTCAGTCCATTTTGAGCTCCAACCTCAAAATTTTTCTACCCATCGTTCCAGAGTGGCCTATCTTATCTCTTTGTTTTCTGGACAAGCCCTGGCTTGGGCCTCCCCTCTGTGGGAAAGAAACGACCCAATATTGCAAGATAGTGCCAAATTCATTGCTACATTTCGAAGTGTGTTCGATGAACCAGGTCGTGTGACCTCCGCTGCTTCCAGCATCCTCCGTCTGCGACAAGGATCTCATACAGTAGGACAGTACGTCATTCAATTTAGGATCTTAGCCTCTGAACTTCAGTGGAACACTGAAGCTCTAGTTGCCGCCTTCTGGCAGGGGCTCTCCGATAAAATTAAAGATGCACTGACTACCCAGGAGATTCCTTCGTCACTTGAAGATCTGATCTCTCTTTGCCATCGTGTTGATATGAGATTTCGTGAAAGAGAGGCTGAGAAAACAACTTCGGCTAAAACACCTCTTCGTTCTAACCCTCAATTTCGTCCAGTTTCACCCTCTGTGATTCCCATGGAGATAGGACGTTCCAAATTATCTTCAGAGGAGAGGAAACGAAGAGTAAAGAATAGACTCTGTATCTATTGTGCCGATTCCACTCATATGCTCAGCTCTTGCCCTAAGAGATCGGGAAATGCCAGGCCCTAACTAGTTCTGGAGAGGTGAAGTTAGGGTCCCTGGAGTCCTCTCCATCTTCCATGAAATCTAAAGTCTGTGCCTTTGACGTTACGATTTCCTGTGCTACCAAAACCTTTGAGTCACAGGCATTGATTGATTCCGGAGCAGCAGGAAATTTTATTTCCAAATCATTAGTAAATCAATGGTCTCTACCTGTGATTACCTTAAAAACACCCATTACTGTGACGGCTATAGATGGATCACGTCTCATCAACGGTCTCATCACTTAGAGTACGTCTCCAGTAACCCTTCAGATTGGTGCCCTGCATCATGAAGAAATATCGTTTTTAATCCTTCCTGTTACGACAAGTACAATTGTCTTAGGCCTTCCATGGCTTCAGTGTCACTCTCCCCAGATTGACTGGCGCACCCCTCAAGTCACGTCTTGGGGGTCTGAATGTCACCATCGTTGCCTTTCCCAAGTCATTCCTCTCAAAGTACAGCAATCTTCCATCTCATCTACCTCACCGGGACTCCCTCCTCAATATGCTTCATTTACCGATGTTTTTGATAAAGCTCAGTCTGAACGTCTTCCTCCTCATCGTTCTTGGGATTGTCCGATCGATCTTCTACCTGGCAAGACTCCACCCAGGGGCCGGGTCTATCCACTCTCGTTACCTGAAACTCAAGCTACATCTGAGTATATACAGGAGAACCTCCAGCGTGGGTTTATTCGACCTTCCACCTCTCCCGCTGGAGCTGGGTTCTTCTTCGTTAAAAAGAAGGATGGATCTTTACGCCCTTGCATAGATTTTCGTGGACTCAATGCCATTACTATCAAGAATCGGTACCCCATTCCGCTGATCACTGAGCTATTCGATCGCATCAAGGGAGCTCGTATCTTTACTAAGTTGGATCTTCGTGGTGCCTACAATTTAATCAGAATTCGTTCCGGTGACGAATGGAAGACAGCGTTTAACACCAGAGACGGGCATTACGAATATCTGGTAATGCCTTTCGGGCTGTGTAATGCCCCCGCTGTTTTTCAAGGGTTCATTAATGAGATCTTCCGGGACTTATTATATGTATGTGTCGTCGTCTACCTGGACGACATATTGATCTTTTCACAGGACCTGCCTTCTCACCACCAACATGTGGCAGAAGTCCTTTCCAGGCTACGGAAAAATTCATTGTTCTGTAAATTAGAAAAATGTTCATTCGAATTACCCCAGATTCCATTCTTGGGGTATATAGTTTCCGGAGTTGGCCTGAAAATGGATCCCGACAAGGTGAATGCTGTACTACATTGGCCCCAGCCAACTACTCTTCGTGCCATCCAGCGTTTTTTAGGTTTTGCCAATTACTATAGACGCTTCATTCAAGACTTTTCTTCCATTGCATCTCCTATTGTGGCCTTGACTAGGAAGGGGGCTAATCCTAAGCAATGGTCACCTGAGGCTCTTCAAGCCTTCCAAATACTAAAAGAGTCCTTCTCTTCGGCTCCAATCCTTCGACAGCCTGATGTGACACTCCCCTTCTTCCTGGAAGTAGATGCCTCTAATGTGGGCTTAGGAGCTATTCTCTCCCAACGCTCGGAACAGCAAAAATTTCATCCTTGTGCCTTTTATTCTCGGGGTCTCCTGCCCGCAGAGAAGAATTATACTATCGGAGACAAGGAGTTACTGGCTATCAAAGCTGCATTAGAGGAATGGAGATACTTACTGGAAGGAGCTCGCCATCCGGTGACGATCTTCACAGATCATAAGAACTTGTCATATCTCCAGTCTGCCCAGTGCTTGAACCCTCGTCAAGCAAGATGGTCTCTTTTCTTTTCCCGTTTTGAATTAATAATAACCTTCAAACCAGCTGCCAAGAACAAAAAAGCTGACGCTTTATCTAGAGCTTTTATGACGCCCTCTGATATAGAAGAGGTTTCCAACCATACCATTCTAGACCCCAAATGTATCTCACTGGCTGCTTCATCCACCAAAACGCTACCATTTGGGAAGACCCTCGTGCCTCCTACTCTAAGGAGGAAAATCCTTTTGTGGTTCCATGCCTCTCGTTTTTCTGGGCACGCCGGTGAACACAAGACCTTTGAGATTCTCTCTCGAAGTTACTGGTGGCCTTCAATGAGGAGAGACGTCAAAGAGTTCATTGCTTCCTGTGAGCTATGTTCCCAGTTTAAATCCTCCCGCAGAACTCCAGCAGGGTTGCTGCGACCACTACCCATTCCGTCCAAACCGTGGACCCATATTAGTATGGATTTCGTTACTGACTTACCACCTAGTAAGAATCATAACACTATTTGGGTGGTGGTGGACAGATTTTCGAAGATGGCTCATTTCATTCCTCTGGCTGGTTTGCCTTCCTCATCCATTCTGGCTGAACATTTCATTAAAGAGATCTTCCGTATTCATGGATGTCCGTCTGAGATTGTGTCGGATAGAGGAGTACAATTCGTTTCCAGATTCTGGCGAGCCCTTTGTAAAACCTTGGGCATACGATTAGCACTCTCATCTTCTTACCATCCGCAATCTAACGGACAAACTGAACGTGTCAATCAAGATCTTGAGACTTTTATAAGGATGTTCTCATCAGCCAATCAAGACAACTGGGTAGAGTTGCTCCCTTGGGCTGAATTCGCCCATAACAACATGTATCATGAGTCATCATCCAAAACTCCATTTTTTGTGGTCTACGGTCACCATACGTCTTTTCCGGAATTTCCTGCCCTCCCGCCCACCCAAGTTCCTGCGGTGGAGATCGCTTGTCAGACCTTTAAAAATATCTGGTCTCAGGTCAAAACCTGTTTAAAGAAGACATCTATCAAATATAAATCTTTCGCAGATAAGAAGAGGCGGGCTATTCCACCACTAAAAATTGGAGATCGTGTCTGGTTATCTACTAAAAACATTCGTTTGAAGGTTCCAGCTATGAAATTCGCCCCTCGTTTTATTGGTCCATATAGGATCATTCAAGTAATCAATCCAGTATGTGTGAAACTTCTTCTTCCTAAGAATCTTCGGATTTCCAATGCCTTCCATGTGTCTTTACTCAAACCTCTTATCATCAACCGTTTCTCAACTCCTCCCTCAGCTCCGCAGCCAGTTCAAGTTCATCAGGAGGAGGATTTCGAGATTACTGAAGTATTGGATGCAAAAATTTCGCGAGGAGTCCCCCGTTTCCTCGTTCATTGGAAGGGCTTTGGTCCTGAGGAGCGCTCTTGGATCAAAGCCGAAGATCTTAATGCTCCTGCCCTTTTGAAGAAGTTCTACTCCAAAAATCCGGACAAGCCCGGTTCCAGGCGTTCTGTGCCCACCTTTAAAAGGGGGGGTACTGTCACTCACCGTACCGTGAGTGCCTCTTCCCGGACATTTAGGAACCGTGGCCGTCCTCCATCCTGAGGGTCTGCGCATGCGCAGCCCTTTCCTATACTTCTGTGTATGTCCCTTTAACTCAATTGGCAGATCAGGCAACACTCCCTATATTAAGCACCTGTGGTCAACACCACGTTGCCTGATCTTGGAGTCTCATTCCCTATGAGTCTCTGAAGGTGTTCCTGTATTCCTCGTGTTTTCAGCGCTGCTGATTCCTGTGGTTTCCAAACCACTTCTACCTCTGTGGTTTCCAAACCACTTCTACTACTGTGGTCCCCATACCACTTCTACCATCAACTATATCATCGTGACTGTTAGCTGATTCCTATCCGCTGCCTCCGTGCACTACAGTCTTCCAAACCACTTCAACGCTACTACTTATTATTGTGACTGTTTGCTGATTCCTATCCGCTGCCTCCGTGCACTTCAGTCCTCTAATCCACTTCATCGCTATTATATTTCACTGTGACTGTTTGCTGGTTCCTACCCGCTGCCTCTGTGCACTCCAACCGTTACTTTACATCCACTCACCTGTTCCTCATCAAGTCAGTGAGCTGATTCCTATCCGCTGCCTCCGTGCACTATAAGCCTTCAGCCTGCAACTCGCCTGTGTTCATTATCGTGACTGTTAGCTGTTGTCTATCCGCTGCTTCCGTGCACTACAGCCTCCAGCCTACAACTCGCCTGTGTTCATCATCGGGATTGTTAGCTGATGTCTACCCGCTGCTTCCGTGCACTACAGCCTCCAGCCTACAACTCGCCTGTGTTCATCATCGTGACAAGTTAGCTGATTCCTATCCGCTGCTCCTGTGCACTGCAGTCTCTTCTCAGCTCTTCTGTGTTTCCTCGAGACTGCTGCTCTCATTGCCATTTGCTACTCTCCGTGATCAACAGCTCCTGGTCTGCTCTGCTATCCCGTGTGACATCGCTACTGACAACTATTGGTTGCTACTGGTTACCTCCGTGTACCGCAGAGTCCTGCTGCTGCTGATCGCGCTATCATCCATCTACTGCTGATCCGCTCTCCACGCCTTCACGTGTCCCGCAGGTCTACCCTCCCGTCTGCATTGGATTTATATCTCATCTACTACTCCTCTGCTGGATCGTCTCCACTCTCCTGGGTCCTGCGTGAGTCCAGTTCCACGTGTTATTGATTCCTGTGGATTCGTGTCCCTGTTGGTCTACTTATCTGTGCGCTGCACCTACTGATTGCTGCCTCAGGTATCCTGGGACTTCTCATCCAGCCGGCCTCCTGCCGCTCAGGTATCCCTGCACTCCTATCTGACTACCTGCTTCTGAACCACGGTATGCATTATTCTCATTGACTGTGCTGGTGTATTGCATATCTTGCTGGACTGTGTTGGTTCTCCTCTGGAGTCTGCTATCCGCTGAGTCTATTGCCATCATTGACTGTGTTAACTTGTGCTGGACTGCTTCAAGAGACTTCCTATATTTGCAGACCTGTTCAGTCATTTATATACATATTGTGCATGTTACTGTGGATCGTATATAAGGTGCCTGTGTATATCCTGTGTTGCAGTCTCTCCCCGTGCACCTCCTCACATATATATTCAGTGGTACAACTTGCTAGTAGCAGACCACTGATCCCTGTCTCCAGTATCACCTGTTCCAGTATCATCTCACATAGCAGTGGTACAACTTGCTATCGCAGACCACTGACTCCCCGGATACCTCCACTTGGATTCCATTCCTTCACTCAGACAGCGGTATAACTTGCTATCCGCAGACCGCTGACTCTCATCACCTCCTCGTTTCTGTTGGACATTCCTCCTCACTATAGCAGTGGTACAACTTGCTATCGCAGACCACTGACTACCTTCACGTGTCCTTGTCCTACAGTTCCTCGTGTACTATTACCTCCATATTACCAGTGCTGCTAGTCATAGACTTTCCTGAGCATCTCATCATCTGCTGTTTCCTGTTCCGTGATCACCCAGCTACCAGAGTACCCTATTACCATCTATATTGCTCTGGTAAGCCTACCACCTGGTGATCCCTGGGTAAAGACTCCTAGTGCCCGTGACATATAGCTACTGTGTATTGGAAGAAGTGGACAAAAATAACTGCTGAGTGTATGTAACCCTTTCCTATTGTTGTTAGCTTAGATCCTGAGATATTGAATACAGTTAAAGATCAAATTTGTATGTTATGTTCAAGAAAATTACGGCTTAAACATATCATGTGTTTAAATTTGTGGCAGTGTGAAGGCAAAGTTTGGTGTGAAAAATTAGCGCAGGCACAGAAAGATAAAGAAAGTTATTTAAACCTTGAGTGTGCAACGGCGCCACCCCCACCTTTTGTGGATGGTGACAAAAGTGCAGCCAGGGAAAACAGTGAACCATGTAAATTATACCCTGTTTTGGGAAAAAAAAGTAAAAAGTATTATTTTTTGTGAAAAAGATGATGATGATGAGCCTACATTAAGTTCTGATGTAGCTCATACCTTACAGCTACATGAAAGTTCACGGCCCTCATTTACTGCTGCAGACACCCACAAAACTCTCCCACATACCAGTAAAAACAGAAATATCCAGTTCAGAAACAATAGTTCCAGTTATTGACCCAATAATAAACCCAATAAGAACAAAATCAGTACCTAATGGTAAGGCAGATAAGGATGGAGTAGTTCCAGTCAGGAATGTAGCCAGGTATTGCCCTTGGAGTAGATCTGAATTGCACTGTATTATCCCTGATTTCCTTGATCCTAGGAAAGATTTAGCTAAATGGCAAAAATGTATTAACGATCTGAGGAATGCACACGCACCAACCAATAAGAATTGGCGAGTAGTGTTGAGAGCATGTCTTCCTCCAAATACTGATATCCAAAGTTTTATCAATGATGGTCAAACTTAGGGAAGATAGAACTTTAACTGATGACAATAATTGCCTGTGGTAATTAATTGGCACAAAATATTTGCCATAAAACAAAATGTGGGGAAACGAGATTTCCCAGCAGTAAGGAATTAATGAGTTATATTGTACTGAAGCTGCTGGTTGTTCTGCAGGAGTCTTAACACAGAAACATGGTAACGCTAGTCGAACGGTAGCACACTACAGTGTACAGTTGGACACTGTGGCAAGATCCCTCCCTACGTATTTAAGAAGTGTAGCAGCAACTACTCTTATGGTAAGTAAAAGCGAAGCTGTAGTACTGGGACATGTTTCAACTGCCTGTATACCACATGCGGTATCTGTCCTCCTAAATTCTGCCCAAATTAGGCATGTCTCCTCAGCAAGATTCACAAAATGGGAATTAGCACTAATGACATCTGCAATTATCACAATTGAGAGGTTAAATATGCTAAATCCAGCTACATACCTACGATATGTGCCTCGAGATGCACAAAGGGTAGAAGGAGAGAAGACTCTAGCTGAAGGTGAATTTGGCAAGTATACAGATGCGCATTATTGTATAGAATATTAGAATCCGACCTTTGCTGCAAAACCTGACATACGTTACACCACCTTAGAAAATGTAGATTTTACACGGATGGCAGTTGTCATAGACAGACGGACACAGGAGAATTATGTACTGGTCATGCTATTGTAGATGACAATGATGTTCTAGAAGCTGAACACCATGGCCCACCTCACTCAGCCCATGTATCCAAACTTGTGGCATTGAGAAGAGCATGTGAGTTGGCAGAGGGTAAATCGGTTAATATATACCATATATACTCCAGGTATGCCTTTAGGGTAGTGCATGACTTTGGGGCCCTTTGGTATCTTAGAAATTTTATGACCGCAGCAGACACACCAGTTGTGCACTCACAACACATAAAAAGGACTTCTGACAGTAATACAACTACCTAAAGAGGTAGCCATTATTAAGTGTAAAGCACAAACATACAACAGGGACCCCATATCACTTGGTAATGACAGAGTAGATGAGGCTGTAAGAGAGCAACAGGCTTACTCATGAAAGCAAATATAAGCAAATTAATGTACAGAAATTCATAGAAATGCAAGATTGTGTCCTCTACAAGAGAAGGCTGTCTGGAAGTCGAAGGGATGTGGTTAAGAGTCCTCTGAACTCTGGAAAGATGGACAAGGTAGGCCAAGCTTAGCAGAGGCGGCACATGGTCTGACTCACATTGGTAAGGAGCTTATGTGCAAATTGGTAAGAGTATATTGGTGTGCACTGGGCTTCTCTTCACAGACTAGTAAGAAAGCAATGTCTTGTCTTACTTATCTGATAAAGAATACGGGAAAAGCGATACCAACAGAGCCACCCAACATTCCTCCTACAGACGGACCTTTCCAGGTCATACAAATTGACTTCATCCAATTACCACCTTGCAGGAATCTCAAGTATGTATTAGTATATATCTATGTATTTTCTAATTGGGTAGAGACTTATCTAGCTGCTACTAATACCGCTGTTTTTACTGCTAAGAAAATCGTTTAGGAGTTTGTAGGTTTGGTCTCCCTAAAACCATTGAAAGTGATTGGTGTACACATTTTACTGGAGATGTCTTTCAGCTTATGTGTAATATGAGTATTGATAGTAAGTTACACACTCTCTAGGCCACAAGCCAGTGGGAAAGAAGAGAGGTTAAATGGTACTACCAAGAACAAATTGAGTAAGTTGATAGCTGAAACTGGATTGGCATAGCTGAAAGCTTTGCCATTAGTCCTCCTCAGCATCAGAACCACTTCTAGACCACCTATTAACCTGTCATCTTTTGAAATACTTTTTGGTAGATAACCTCACTTGATAGTAGATCCCCAAGATGATTTAAAATGCAACAATGAAGTGACAGTTCAATACCTTATAAAGATGAGCAAACAGCTGAGACTGCAACCAAAGAGCCTCTCCTGATATGCTAGACACTAACTGTCATGATGTTGAACCTAGTGAATGTGTTATGATCCGCAATTTCTTACGCTCATGCTGTGTATCACACAGGTGGGAAGGCCCAACCAAGTGTTGATGATGAGCACCACATCTTTGAAAGTAGCAGAAAGAGACACTAGAATTCATTCCACCCACTGCAGAAAAGTCAACAAACCGCAGAAGGTTCAAGACAAAGCCGAGGCTGACGCTACAATTCAGTCACTTGTGAATCTGTTCCATGAGACTTAAAATTGCAGTCAATAACATCTAATCAGGGTCTACTTCCCAATCATGGAACAACAGTTTTTCTGTTTTTCTTTTTCTAGTGATTTTCTCATCCTTACTTTTTTTCAGGACAATCTATTTTTGCAATGATGATCAGATGATGGAGATTGGTTTGGGTGATGATGATGATGTGGAAATGGAGGAGAATTTGTTAGAACAATCAGTTTAACACTTTATTCAATTTGGGGTAAAGAAAAGGTCTGCTAACCATGGAGCTTGGAGACAGTGCGAGGGGCTATTGTCTGAAGAATAGTGTGTTTGTAAGTACAGTGACCCCTTAATCGATGAGAAGTGCATCCAGTGATGTCAGTGTAATAATAACTTGAACCTGGTTGGACATTCATTAGATTATTATCATTCATTGGTGGGTAAGGTCTCAAACCAAACTGAATGCTGGGTGTGCTCTTATGTGTCTCAGGAACAAAATAATGTAGGATTAGTACCTTTTCCACTAAACATTTCTGAGGTTCTCGAATTACAGGGGGGGTGGAGACCAATAGAAGGGAGATATAATATGACAAAGTCCCCTAGTTTGAAACATTGCTTGCCAATACTCCGTAGACAGGTCTCCGCTGTGCCTGAATTTTTCACATGCAAAGAAACTTGGGTATTGCCCGCCCCACAAGTATTGAGGAAATAGCCATCAATATTATTAGAGTACTGCTAACAAACAAGGCAGAGGATATCATAAATGAGGTTTCTTTAACAGACATAAGAAAGTGTTGGTTGGGAAAGCTCCTCTACGGTACTGTTCAAATGTTATTCAAGCTGAGACTTGCCTTAAACAGATGGAGAAGCTAGGCATGGGGAACTTTACTAAGATATTGTGTAACAAACCATATTGTGCCTTATATCCTTACAGATGATGTATTTTATATATGCGGGCGAAGGCTTTACAAATGGTTAACTCTGAGCTCCAAAGGTATATGTTTCCTAGGAAAAGTGATTCCTGATAAAAATGACTGGCTCTCATGATAACATGACTGACCTCCACCGAACAGCCAAATCATTGTTGCATTGGATCCTACTAAGACTACCTGGGGAACCCTAAATTCTAAGTATATACAAGATGTATCAAAGTTCTAGCAAAGTTAATTGACAATATTGCTTAGATATATGATGACACATTCAGGTATACGGTTAAGGAGCTGCATGCTTATAAGAAGGAATTAGTACAGCATAGATCGGTACTAAACTATCTCATAACAATTGCTAGTGGATATTGTGTGACATTAGCCACCCAATTTGGTGCTAAATGTTGCACTTACATCACCAATAATACAAGTGACCCTAAGGAAGTAATTACGTGTAAAATCGATGAGCTCCTACAGCTGAAATGGGAATTTTGTAAGGCTCACATTTCCTCTTTATAGGAAATACAGGAAAAGGTATTAGGATTGATCTCATGGTTGAATTCTGCCAAATGGTTTTTGGGTTTAGAAGAATGGGTACAAGAACTGATAGCTAGTATATGTAAGCTTCTTATCCTTGTAGTTGGTGTCTTTATAGTATTTGGCTTATGTATCAGATATGTTCCTGCTGTGAAGAAGTGTAGTAAGAGATCGACTGAGGTAAATCCAGAAAATGACAATGTGATGGTATTAAGAAGAACAGGTATCACAGAAAATGAAGTGTTCTACTACGATCCTGCAATAGAATCTAGAAAGCGTAAGAGTGTTGGATATACAAGTTATGAATATAAAGGTTGAACTGTTGAAGTGTAATAATTGGACGAAGGTGGTAATTAATCATTTCTGTACACTACGACCAGTTGTGATGCGATGAATATGCAACCAAATTATTATTGTAACATGTAAATAAATTTAATGTTATCGTTTCATATAAAATATAAAGTGGTAAAGAGGTCAAATAATGTTTACAACATACAAATTACATTAAGTTTGGTATCAGTCTGTTCGCAATTACATGAGAACGTTTCCGTGTTATTTATGCCTTGCGAACGCTAGTTATAAATAATATCACTATTTCATACACTAAATAGCTAGTACACAGGGCTCATAAAAAAACAGTTTATACAAGTCTAGAGGAAAGGCCTGAGAAAAGGACACCTGGCAAGCCTAAGGAACCATGACTAGAGGAATCCACCAATGCCACGTTGAGTTCCTGGGAGGTCAAGACCCTTCCACCTATGAATGAAGACCTTAATACTGTAGCAGTGTATCTTTCTGATATCACTGCTTTTTACAACTGTACTGTGTATAAATTAAACACCTGAGGCTTTGAAAACCAGAATGTTCTGATTGAAGCTTGAGTTGGTGCCAACGGGCTCAAGTGTATGCATGCCAAACTTTGCATTCATTTCTTTGCTAATAAAACATTTTGTGCTTTGGAACCACAGCGATAGCATCGGATAATCTCTTTATTGCTGACAATACATATGAACGTATCGCTGCCTTGAGTTGAGGTGAGAGCATAAGAGAAGTAGAGCCAAGCCAAGTCTGTACACCTGAAAGTAGAGTATGGCAGGGAACAGAAGACAACAGAGAGAGACCCTGGAGTAGTGTTGGAAGTAGAGTGACCCTGTCCAAGTCCACCAATATAGTTTTGACCTTGCTTAGAGGTTGATTGAAGTAAGCTGACACAAGAACTGATAGCAGGGACAGTGAGAGATTTGCAGCCTGGAGTTAGGATGCTAAAAAACTGACTAAAAGACTAGCGAGAGACATGCAGATCTGCAGAGAACTCAAGTACATTTGTGGATATGCTGCAACTGATAGTGTGCCAAGCCAAGACAATCAATTCTAACTGTATAAAAAAACAATACAGATGGTGAGAGAACGAGGACACCTAAACTTAACAATAGAGCCCGGTACCAATAAGTGGTGTGATAGCACCATGTCTAATAAGAGGAGCCCAGGGAGTGTCAGCTCTTGTGCAAGACTTGTAGACATTGTCAGTTTATTTATTGTAGCAACCAAGTTTGTAGTAAAGGAGTGTTTTGTTTTTTTTGAGAGATGGTTTGGTGTTCATTTATTATAACAACTTTGATATGAGCTGTACTACGATACCTGTTAGCCAATGTGGTTTTCAAATTTACACATACAAAGGCCCCTTTCTACATTTTCACTAACAGAACCTTAGTAATCACAGGTGAATATTTGATGGATTTTGTTCCAATAATGAAGAATGTGTTACAAATAATGAAATAAAGTAATTATAATCCACAGAAACAAATTTTTCTCAGTTACAGACTAGACATAACAATTCTGGTCAAGTACTTCACATGAGACATAACAATTTGCATGGTGCAATAGGTTGAATATATCACAAATCCAAAATAAGAAAGAATGCATGGAGGGGAGCCAACACTGTATTTCTGGTGGGAACGTCCTCTTTGTGACATTAGATTGACATGTGCAGAAAAGATTAAGTTTGTTCCTATATTACATAGTAACATAGTAACATAGTAACATAGTTGATGAGGTTGAAAAAAGACACCAGTCCATCAAGTTCAACCTATTTTGGATCTCCTGCGATCCTGCACTTATATTTGAAATTAATTCAGAGTAAGCAACCGCCAATCTGTTTCAATTGTGAAAATCCCCCCAGACTCAATATTGCAGTCCTATTTTTACCCTACATCCACTACTATCCTTCATTTTAAATTAACGGTCGTATTCCTAGATACACCTTTCCGCTAAAAATTTGTCTAACCCTTTCTTAAACATATCTATTGAATCTGCCATCACAACCTTCCCTGGCAATGAATTCCATATCTTGACTGCCCTTACTGTAAAGAACCCCTTCCTTTGCTGGTTGTGAAATTTCCTCTCCTCTAACCTTAGGGGATGACCACGTGTCCTGTGTATGGTCCTTGGGGTAAAAAATTCACATGAAAGCTCTCTGTATGGACCCCTAATGTATTTGTACATAGTAATCATATCTCCCCTTAGACGCCTCTTTTCTAAAGTAAACATGCCTAAACTGGCTAACCTTTCCTCATAACTTAATGACTCCATACCCTTTATCAATTTTGTCGCCCTTCTCTGAACCCTTTCTAGTTCCAAATTATCTTTTTTATAGAGTGGTGCCCAGAACTGTACTGCATATTCAAGATGAGGTCTTACCAACGATTTATACAGTGGCAAAATTACACTGTCTTCCCTTGCATCTATGCCCCTTTTTATGCATGCCAATACTTTGTTTGCCCTTGCAGCTGGTGCTTGACATTGAGCACTATTGCTAAGTCTACTGTCTACGAGCACTCCCAAATCCTTTTCCAATATAGATTCTCCTAAATTAATTCCATTTAATTTATAGATTGCGTTCTTGTTTTTGATCCCTGAATGCATAGCCTTACATTTATCTGTGTTAAACCTCATATTCCATTTGGCCGCCCAATCCTCCAGTTTATTTAAGTCCCTCTGTAGAGAAGCTACATCTTCTTCTGATTTTATTACCTTACAGACTTTAGTGTCATCTGCAAAAATAGAAACTTTACTCTCTAAACCATCACCAAGGTCATTAATAGGTAAAGATATTAAAGTTAGAACTTTATTAGAACCAGTGCAGATATTTACTGCATACTTATCTACTCTCCTGGAATGTCCGGAAGACTCCTGAATTTCGGGGAGTCCACCAAAACTCACGGGTAGAGTAAGCCACCATACCGGAGGAGAGGTACAAAAAGTAGGCAATTATGATTTACTGCTATTGTTTAATGGTGTAAGAGTAGCACAGACTTCCCATGACATTAAACAGATACTTATTGTTGCTACAAAACTGGCTATACTGGTCTACAGTTTTTCTTTTCTGCAACAGATCTCATGTACATTGTGTTATAAGACAAAGATCTGTTAGTTTAACTTCTGTTATTATTAACCAGTTCTAAATAAGATATATTGTCAGAATAGAATACAGTAGCATAATTTGTAGAATGATTGTGATGCTGTATGTTATCAAAACAGTCCGATATTACAGTATGATAAAACTATACTAAATAAATTTATTCGCTAATGGTTAGATTTGTTATACTAGCTCTCCATGTGTAGCATAATTAAATGTATTCCTAAATTGTTTCAGTCACTTGCTATAAATGGAATACATTTTATTTTACCCATCCTTCACACTCTAAATAAATTCATAATGGGATGTGTGCATCTCAGGTTCTGCTGGTCTGCACAGTTCCACTGTCTTAATCCTATCTAATAATGTAATAGTGTAATCATGTAATGTATACATTTATGCTTCTTTTTATACAGATTTGTATTTTAATTTATTATGTTTCTAATTGAAAGCACCACTCACAGTTTGACATAGTAAAGCTTGAAATGATAGAGTTTATGCATACGCATACGTGAAAGCACTGAGTAAATGCCAATATGTGCCGCATTTGTGTGAAATCACACTGCGCATGCCCAGAATTGGATCATACGCCAGTGAACAAAGCAACGTCCAATTCATCTTCGAGCGCAAAGGACCCTTACTACAGGCTACGATTTCATGGTCGGAATGGGGAGGGGAATGGGGGTATGCACATAGTTAATGAACAGTAAGGGCTCACGCAGCAGCTTTCAATTCAAGCTTTGGGCATCTCAAATGTACGTGTTATTCTATCATATCACTTGCACCAGCTACAGGTCTCTGTTCAAACTCAAGCTGCACTTGTTTTGGAAAATGAAATAGCGCTGTTGGAACCTTACCTAGGCCCCCCTGATAAGGATCCACCATTGATTGGGGGAGCAAGAAAAAGGATCGTGCTGATATGAGTTGTGATATCTTGTATATTAAAACCACACATGAAAGGGCGTATCTGTTGATTACTATTTATTATCTATTTACAGTTTTTGTTTCAATCTTTACAACTCTATGCAAAGGTAGTAAATAGATTTGTATTACAGTTTCCTGATTCCTCTTTGTATCATGTAACCTCCAGTGATAACAATAGCATACAGATTGTACCTTGTAAAGTCCTAAATAAAAAGATTTAACTTTTGGAAAGATTGGTAAATTTTATCAGTAGGGGTGCTGAGAGGGAGGGTTGGGACTGGTACAAAGTACTTGGTCCTCTCTTGGGAGCAATGGCACATTATGGGGGTGGCTGCGGCTCCATCCTGGACCCCAGTTTAGCCACATTAATGATTGCCTGTAACCCCATGTTGCAGTACCAGTGAAAGATTTGACACTCAGTGGCCAAATTTGACAGTGCTTACTGCAGTGGTATATTAGTAACTTGCTTTATTTTCATTGAGAGACATAAGAAGTTTACACATATGTATTTATATAACCGTGAGACTGCCGGTATAGACCATACTTGCCAACTCTCCTGGAATGTCCGGGAGACTCCCGAAATTCGGGTAGGTCTCCTGGACTCCTGGGAGAGCAGGCAAGTATCCTGCATACTGGAACTTACTCCCCAAAATGACGCGATTTGTGGTGAAGCGTGTAATTTTGGCCCTGCCCTCGTGTGAAAACAGAATTTTGTCAAGGGGGCAGGGTTAAATGACGCGATTCACCGTGATCCGCCCCCTCCAGCCATCCAACCACGCCCCCTGCCCGGGATCTCCCGGAATTCATGTTTTAAAGGTTGGCAAGTATGGTATAGACCAGGGGTCGGCAACCCCCGGCACGCAGCTCCTTGAGTCCTGGCACGCCGTCCGAATGTTCTAAATGACAACCGGAGAAAAGCTGAACTGTTGCGCAAGCGCAGCAGTTCAGCTTTTCTCCGGCTGTCATTCCTTCCCCAACATTGAACTCCTGCGCAAGCGCAACAGCTCAGCACTTCTCCGGCTGTCATTTATATTTATGAGGCCATAAGTTTCTGGGGGCAACTGTGGCATATTATGTGTTTCTGGGGCCAACTGTGGCATATTATGTGTTTCTGGGGGCAACTGTGGCATATTATGTGTTTCTGGGGCAACTGTGAAATACTATGTATTTATGGGGGCAACTGTGGCAAAGTATGAATTGGGGGCACAACTATGTGGCATAAGATGAATTGGGGGCACAATTATGAGGTATGATGTGAACTGGGGCACTACTGTGCGGCATAACACTTTTTTTTTGCTGGTCCCTTACTGTTAATATGATATTAGCCTCATAAAATGAGAGATAATTTTATATATATATGTATATATATATATATATATATATATATATATATATATATATATATATACATATACATATACACACACACACACACCTGGGCTTGACTAGATTTTAGCCGGCACTCCGATAGAAAAAGGTTGCGAACCCCTGGTATAGACCCTCAGCAATGATAATAATAATAATTCATGCTATATAATAATATTTGCTTTTCATGGAAAGGGTTAATTCCAGGCATGATCTTTTATCAGGAAACAAACTACTTCTTACATTTAGCAATTTTTGCTGACTCAGAAATTTCTCTTACATCCATGCTAAATTAAGCCAGTGGGGAAGAGGGGTAGGAATACCCAGGCAATGTTACGTTTCTCTTCCTTGAACAATAAAACATTTTTATTATTTGCAAACAAAACAATTGCAAGATGTTTGGGTTAGACACAATTACAGGCCAGTAGGCAGATCCGCTTTACAATAAGTTGAACTACTTTGAATCTGTGTAAAGTTTGCTCCTTCAAAAACTGACAACTTACAAAATGTAAATATTTGTTACATGGTTACAAAAAAATGCTGTTGCGATTTAATATGCTACCTATCTATGGTAATTGATTTGTCTGCAATTAAAAATGTTGCTGTAAAAAGAAAACCAAACAGAGCAGTACAAGGGCTTGTTATGATTGTGTTGTATGCAGGGACTTTGTTTCATCTGATTCATAAACTGGAGATACTGTTTGAGCTCTGTTAGTGCAGTGGTGATAAATAATTATATGCTTTTCTGCTGCCTGTTGCTATTTGCTTGGTTGCTACAATAACAGTCTATTTTTGTCCTTCATTCAGCAGCAGGTCAGTTCCTCAGAAAGGCTGGTAGCCTGAAATACTGGGTTGGCAGGTGTATGTAGGGGCAGCTGTGCTCCATTGCCAGAACTCTGGGGTCACTCACACCTTCCAGTCTCCATGCTCTTGTGCTCATATCACTAAAATAAGAAAGTAGATCATCTCTTCCTAGCAACATAGCAGCTGTTGCGCGGGCAGAAAATTAGATATTGTGTTTCTCAACGTCTGTTGTGAAGGGATACGTTTTTATTTTAAAGCTGCAATACCCTGTAAAAATGAGGCGTGTTTCTTTAAAATAAATCACTGTGGTTACCTGTAAGAAGACACACTAAGTTGTTCATTGTTCCTTAGGTTTTGATTTAAGCTGCTTACAATTATTTACAGTGTTATCAGTGTTGTGCAATTACCATGGCAACCAAAGTCACATAACATGTAGTGAGCAGAGGCTTTAAAATGCGCCTTGTTCTCAGCATTCACCCTTCTTCTACACCTTCCCCTGCCATCAAATGACCACCGAAATAGGTCCATGACTAACTGGCTCAGACTCAGAGATCAGTTTACACGATCTTGTGCCTCTGTCAGGATTCCCAGAGGTAAGACCACGGAGAGAGGATAAGTGATTGACGTGGTTTATTAGGAAACACCGATAACACTGGTTCAAGATGCAAGGGTGGTAAGATAATGGCAAACTACAGTTCACAACAATGGAGTAAGCATCAATAGTCAATGATGCAGGCACAGATAGCGTAACAGATTACAGTTCACCACGGATTATGGAACAGTTATGCATAGATGAGAGGAATCCAATATACAGCAGAGATGAACTCACAGCAGAGATGAGTTGCAGTTACCACGGATTGACACAAGTATACAGAGATAAATAACCAGGAATCAAGGATAGCTTCTCATCAGATAGAGTGACCTGATGATCTGGCAAAGGTTGCATATATAGGCCAGAAGCAGGTGTAAAGCTCCCAGCAATAATGAGGCAGGTAAAAGCAGTCCAAGTAGCACAGTGGCCCCTTTGGTGGGCAGTGGTACTACAGGCAGGACAAATATATGCAAAAGATCCAACCAGATACCTGCAGACAGGAGCTGCAGAATGCAAGTCGTGACAGCCTCCATGTGTGAGACAATTGTTTTTTATCACTGGCAGCCATATCTGCCATATATGAATATCCCCTAAAGATCAACAGTGGAAAGGGAACACTAGGGCCTCCTGGAAAAATAAAATTAATTTTCATATAAAAGAGGTACAAAATTGCTGTAATTTTTTTTCTAATAAAATGACTATGTGGTTTTGCTACTTTAACTGGAATGTAATACTCAGTTCTCCAGGGCTACAGGCCTGTCATATTTTTTACATCATTAATGAGCAGCCAATTATTAAACTATGCTGCTTATGTCATGATGTCTTTCTGAGTGCATCGCATACCTTTCCAATGCAGTGTAGTGCGCCAGTTATCCCACTTAGTTTCCCATATAAATAACCTGGGCTGTGCAACTTGATCACATGGGGCCCTATTGTGTGCCAACACAGATGCATAGTGATTATTTGCCAATCAAATTTATAGGCATGCCAATAAATATCTGACAATTTCAAATAGATGTTTTTTTCCACATCACCTTCAATTTGGTGGCTCACATACAGCAGTACCTGGCAAAATTGCTGATATTGCCAGTGATATCTCTGCATGTTTGGCCAACATAAGATGTGAGAAGAGTTTCAATTGCTGCTTTTTTTAAAAAAAAAACAAAAAACTGACAAAAGTGGAATTACCTTAGGCCCACCATTAAGATTCCTAGTAATAAAGCCTGTGTAAGAGAAACCACAAAATAATGTAATGATCTTATTAATAAGCCACACTAATAGCCCACATTCTAAATGTAAAGCTCCCCCAAGTGTTAGGTTGTGCTCCACCATTCTCACCTAGGGGGGTATTCAATTGTTTGTTTAAACGCGCTAAACCCAAAAAAAACGAGCGCTCTAAAAATATTACTGTTAATACGGTAATTACTCGCTAAATTCAGCCCGCTGGCAGCGAGTAAGTACCGTATTAACTGTTTACGCGCGCAAAATTACTGTATAATATGAAGTTTTTTTAGAGCGCTCGTTTTTTTGGTTTTAGCGCGTTAAAACAAACAATTGAATACCCCCCCTAGTGTCCTATTCAAATATCCTGGGTTGTGCAAGTGAATCATATGGGGCTTTACTCAGGGCCGCAATCAGGGAGTACAGTGGGTACAGGCGTATGGGGCCCGGGCTCACCAGGGGGCCCCCCACCTCGAATTACCAGGGGGGCCTCTGTACCTGATGGAGGCTGTCCTCCCCTCCTGCTGCTGTCTGCTTCTGTGAGTCTGGCTATCACTGTGACAGCCAGGCAGCTGTCAAACACGATCGCAGGGGACTATTAGCTCCGCCCCTGCAATCATGTGATCTGCCCCCTCTCCCTATCAGTTGCTGTTGTGACCTGACGTCACACTGATGTTCCCGCCGCTGCTGTAGAAACAAGGAAGAAGAATAGAGGCTGCTGCAATCAACACATAGGTAAGTACTTTTATTTTAAAATAAATTTTATTTTAAAAGCGATGGGGAAAAAAAACACTTGCAGATTACAATATGTAATATTTGCATTGTTTACTTAGAAGTCCAACCAGAAGGATATCAGAACCAAAAAAACAGCAATAAAGACAATAGAATGGGTAAATACCACTAGTACAATCAACAATATACAACAATATTATTCTTTTTGAATGCTTATTATTGGATCAAATCATTCATACAGCTACACAGTATTGTATTGACTATTAACTATAAAAAAAATGTTAGTTTATTTTTAACAAATACAATATTGATAAAGTTAAATTTTTGGATTTTGTTTAAGGGAAAAGGCACATAAGGGAGGGGTAAAGACGGGAAGGAAATTATGTTAAATTTTTAGATGAAATAATATTCCACTCCACACCACACTACTTGCTGCACAATCACAAATCAATAATTGAGATGCAGTTCATGTCATTGTTTCATTTGTACTGGGCCCCACAATTTCTGATGGCAGCCCTGGCTCTATTTTTGGGCATCACCCTAATTTTGGGGCCTCATATACAGCAACCTCTGTGAAAATAGCATATATATTGCCAGTGATATTGCTGTGTGTTTGGTCAACATCAGGTGTGACAAATTAGCATAAATGGGAATTACCCTGGGCCCACCAGTAAACATCCAAGTAAGTACTGGATAGGCGAGGCCATAATATGTTGCATCTCAATCCGCTGGTGTCCTAGGAAGTGAAGTGTCCTCCCCGATGTTTGACAAAGTTTAAACTTAAAATCTCCTGGATCAATTATAAAAATACAATGCCTAAACTTAACATAATGATTGTATTCCTAGCCCTTATATAGCCCTAATAATAACCAAAATCCTAAATATAAACATAGCCCAAGTGTTAACTTTAGACCAAATTTAAGTCCCCACCATAAACCTAGCTTAAGTTATAGAACTATCCCAGGTCTTAAAAGATCTCTGATTTTGTATGCCAACATTTTATAATTGTAAGAATAATTTGTACAAATGGCTTAATCTTTTTACTGTTGCATGTTATCTCTCATTTTTGTAAATGGGTATAGGACACATACTGTTGTGTAACCTGTATGTTTAACATTTGAAGCTTATTTTTTAATTTACAGTGAACAACTAGTATGGAGTGGAGATGACAGCAGGTTTGTACAGAATGAGCCATATAAGTGTAAGGAAAAAGCACATCTCCTAACCTATGAGGTTTTAGTCATCAATGACTGGTAAAGAAATATTCCATACAGACCAACCCTGGAATAATAGTGCATAGTCACAAGATTTCCTGATTAATTATTAATCCAGCAAAGGAAGCAAATAAGTGGCGATTTAGTCAGTTACAATGCGGAACTAATACAATTTCCCCTTATTCCTTCACTATTCATTTGCAATGAAATACTTCTGCTTGTGATATCTGTTTATGTGATTGAGCAAACTTGCTTATCCATATATCTGTAGTCTTGTCTTGAACAATTCTCAGGCTGCCCTTGTGAAGGCCCTGGGTCTCCCATTGGATATATTACCTGGTTTTCCACCAATTGAAATTTGCTCTGTTATGAAATATATGTGACAAAAAGTAGGTTGTTTTATTGATTAGCGTTAGGAACGTCAAATAGATATTAGGCACCTTTAAAAGTGGTGGATGGCTTAAATATTTGCAGATAAGGAATCTAAGATATTTGGGCCAGAAAATGTCTCTTTTTAAGACGTTTACCTGTTAGGAGGACAGGCATTTGGCATAATGGAGAACATACCAGGCTCCATGGACTCAAGCAGTTCTCCTCATCCTTCTGCCATAAGATGCCTTGCCAACAGGAGAGTTGGGTGTGCTGTTAGACTAAATCTTCTCAGTATTTGAAGCTCCTCTCCTTAGATGTCTGAAAAAAGACCTTTTCTTATTTAATATGTGTTTTGAATCTTGTCTATTCGCCTAGAAGAGAGAGAGCCCCCTAAAAGTGCCACTGTTAGTCCACCAGAAGAACAGAATCAGAAGAACAGATCTACTAGTGGAATGGTACTAGGTGTCCCCCCTCCCAGTCAGACTCCCCACTCCCCACATATTTGGCCTATCTCTGACACAGAGAAGCAGCAGCTACCAACATCATAGGGATAAAAGAAGCATGCAGGATGAACATAACTTAATTTAAATTATCCCCCCCATCCCATTTTCAGCCAATAACAAAAGGGTGTGTGATTAATTTAAATTCCTGAGGTAGGGACTCTTAGCTTAGGTACACACTGGAAAATGTTTCGACCAATGTGCTATCTACAGTGATTGTACCCAATGTGTTTTCAGGCGATTTATGCATACACACTAGACACGATTTACCTTCAGATCTCTGCTCTTCACCTGGACCTCTAGTTGTTTAGAGAATGACAGCACAATATGTATTCACTCATTCGTTCCTGTCACACTGATTAAAACCGCCTTGTTATAGTTCTCCACATGTCGAATTTCGTCATCATCTGTGACTCTGAAACTAAATATTCAGTCTCAGAATGAATGAACAAATTATTCTATTTATAGCACTCTCTATATTTATTCACTGGGGCATGTTCATTGCAGGCATCAGCTGAAAAGAGCACGACTCTGTAAACTCTATGGTGATTGTGAGAGAGTGCATACACAGTACTTGATCGGAAGCTGATTGGAACAAGATTATCAAACAGTACGACTAACCAAATGAAACGATGATCTGCACTCTGAGACGACTGTCGTTCATTGTATAACTATACACACTAAAGAAATATCTGACCGAACGGTCGTATGTTGGCTGATTGGCCCGATGATTGGCTGAAAAACCTCCAGTGTGTCTCTAGACTAAGTGTGGGGGCATTGGAAAAAAAGAAAATCACTAAAAGTGACATTATGTCATTAACTAGGTGTTTAGGTGCCCCCAAAATGATGGCACTCTAAGCGTCCTCCTGAGTTTGCATAATGGTAGCGGCATTGAGCATGCATAATTTCTGTATAGATCAAGACAAACATTTCTGATCAAATGTAAAAATGACAAACTGATCACAATATATCAGTATTGTCATTCCAGGGCAATGCATTAATTTAATCAGTTTCAAACTGATCAAGCAGTCAGAAATCAATCCAGATTCCACTAACGTGCCATGCAGCTTAGCACTACTTAGAATATGTAGGGAGTTGGACTCAATGCTGTGACCTACATCTTTCTCTAATTTTATTGTATGTGGTAGCAGCTGGACTAACTGCATTCCTGTTACCAAAGTAAACTCTCAGCCATATATATTGCATTAATTCTTTAAGGTAACAAATTCACATGTCTGGAAATGTAACCTGCTGAACAAAAGTGAAAAAATTGAAAGAGCTGGAGATAGAATTTTTTTTGTTCAGTAGTTTAAATAGCTGAACTTTTTACACTTGCCTCAGGGCTGTCAGTAGACAGTGACTATACTCCAGGAAATGGATACCAGCTCATCTTGTGTTGCTACCACTGCATCCCTTCCTATAATTGGATGTCACTGTAAACATGTTAGTTGTTGCCTGGGTCACTTACTTTTGTCATTTGCACATTTGAATTTATAAGTATGAATGGCAATGATGCTGTTTGCTTGCCAAAGGTAAAAACACTTTAGTTGTAGGAGAGATTTACGAAGTGCAAAAGTAATTGCCAACACAGCAAATGTGGTTTTGTGACATCACACAGCCATTTTTGTATGAATACATGTTTGCAGGGCTTTCAGTCTTCTGATGGGAGGAACGGCATAAATATCTTACTGCCTGCATCAGTTATTCTGCCACATGCTAAAAGAATATTTTGTTTTGCGTGACATAATGTAAGATAATTAAGGGTGCACTTTGGGAATCATTCCATACTTCATCATCATCATCAACATTTATTTAGATAGTGCCAGCAAATTCTGTAGCACTTTACAATTGGGAACAAACATTAATAAAACAATACTAGGTAATACATACAGACAGAGTGGTAAGAGAGCTCTGCTCGCAGCTTACAATCTATGGGACAATGTTTTGAAACAAATGGGTAAGTGCTACATCCTCTTGAATATTTGTCCAGCTAGAATGCAAAGGTAAAATGTATTTAGTGCGCTGTGTAATCAGTCACACAGCAATGTTGGTCAAAGGGTTGTTGTCTTGTGTTAGCTGTTTAGAGAGTGTTAATAGGGTAACCTAGTTAGATTAAGATGTTGGTTGAGGAATATTATAAGCTTGTCTGAAGAGGTGGGTTTTCAGAGAACTCTTGAAGGTTTGAAGACTAGAGGAAAGTCGTGTGGTGTGAGGGAGGTAATTCCACAAAGTGGGTGCAGCCTGAAAAAAACCCTGTAACCGGGAATGGGAGGTTATGATGAGAGTGGAAGAGAGACTGATATCTTGTGCAGAACGAAGGTGTCTATTTGGTAGATATTTTGAGACAAGTGTGGAGATGTATGTTGGTGCAATTTTGTTGATGGCCTTGTATGTTTAGTAGGATAATTTTATATTGGATTCGTTGAAAAACTTCCAACCAATGTAGAGACTGACAGAGTGGCTCACCAGAGGAAGAACAGTTTGCAAGGAAAATCAATCTAGCCGCTGCATGCAAAATAGATTGTAGGGGTTCAAGTCTGATTTTGGGAAGACCAGTAAGGAGGGAATTGCAATAGTCGTTGTGGGAGATGATAGATGCATTAATTAAGATTTTTGCAGTGTCTTGTCTAAGATATGTGCGTATTCTGGAAATGTTCTTTAGATATATGTAACATAATTTAGATATAGAGTCGATGTGGGGCATGGGGTGGGAAATTCGACACATTTATGCAAATTGAAACTTATGACATATTTTGTAGTTAGTAAATGATCATTACAGATTGGGACGGAACAGAGTCCGTAATACCTAATACCAAGTTGTCACACAAAAATGTTGAATACATGCATGCTTATCACCAAGCAATAACTTTGGAACAAAGCATATGTCTGACATAGAGGTATGCCTCTTTTATTTAAGAGCAAAAATGTAATGTTTCATCAACATTTTAACATTGATTCAAGAGTTCTCTAACTTAGTGCTAAGACAATTTAAATCCACAGCCCAGGAGCTTGAGTGTTAGTGATATTACTGTATACAGTTTTGTAAATGTGGTAATTGATGTTTTATGCAATAGCAATTTCCTTCTAGAAAATGGCTGCTACCACAGGGTATGTATACACATGTACGATGATGATGGTCCACCCTACCCAGGCTCCCGCTTTCCTCTCAGAAGAGCAGAGCCTGAGGCTCTTCTGAGCATATGTGGGTCCTGCTGGACCTGTACATGGTCAGAAGAGACCCTCACTCTGTTCTTCTGAGTGTGCGTGGTGACCAAGTAAATATGCAGTAATGCCCTGCTTGGTGCTTCACTGCTCCTGTGCCAGACAGAGAATGCTCAAAAGAGGCCCCGCTCTGCTCTCAGATGAGGCCTTGGGAGGATTGACCAACATTTCCATGCTCCCTCTCATCTATGTGCTCTGTAGTCGAAACACCCGCTGACACATATCATTTGCTGATTTCCCATATAATAATCTGAGCATCTAATTGTTCAGTATGTCCACTATTAAAAGGTACAGCTTATTGTATATTAAGCACCCAGGGACCGATTCATGTCCAAACACAACTTGCACGTAAGCTGCATTTCAAGGAAAAAAAATGCAGCTTGAGCGCAGTTCTTGCCATATTCAAATCTAAGCAATATGTTTTAGTTCTTAGTTGCACACACATGTTCTGTGATAGCTACAAGCACACATACGTGTGCTTTGTAATTCAAAGACTATACCGTGTCAGTTATGCATTTACTCCTTCCCTGTAGTAGGTGCAAAAGATACGGGTGAAAACAAGCATGCTTACTACAAGCACAGGACTTGAATTGGCAGCACCTGTGTTGAAATGCCATTGACATAAGATATGCTGCACAATCTCAGGAATGTCTGAACATGAATTAGGTCCCCACTGAACAACGTACAGTATGGCGGCCCACGGTTGGATTTGGTACCTGTGCACCAGAAGTTACACTATTGCAAAAGTACAATAAGGGTAGACAGGACAAATCATGGCTGTGTTATAGTTCACTGACAACTGTCAAATGGGCAATGCTTTCTCTTATGTTGCTTTCAGTGAAGCGTAGCAGTGTTCACAATGGTCCCAAAGCTGAAATCTGCTACTCTGTTAAATGTTAAGCATTTAGAGATGATCTCTTTCTAGCCCACAACTTAATACAGCACTGGGTCACTCTGGCCGGATCACTTATAAATAATTTAATGTATAAATATATTTAAATTATTAGCGCAGTGCGCTAATTTATATCATTGCAAATGTACTGATTTTCATAATGTTATATTTGTGTATTAGTAATGTACTGAATTCTGATACAATATGCATTTGTTTGAGGAAATCGGTGTGTAGCTTTCGAGAAGAAATCCTCATTAAGGCTAATTAGACCTTTTCATGTGAAGTGAGAAACACTTGCTTTAGCCTGTATATACAGCAGGGAGTGGCTGCCTTTCTGTCCTGTGTGGCTTTTCATCCTGCATCTCAGAACCTGTCTGAATAATGCAAGCAGACAGTAATTGAGGATATCACAGATTGATGTGAATTTTGTTAAAGTTTGAAATCGTGTTCATTCCAAACTTGGAGGAAATATCACATCTTGGTGTTATTGCTTAAATGAAATATTGCGGGCTATTTGAAGCCTGGGCCGGAAAAGGGGGCTGGTTACCTCCTGCCAGGCTGTGTCCAAAACTGTATAAAAAAAGCACTGTTTGACCATGTAGTATCATTATGCCACATGCATACTTTCTGGACATTACTAGTAGGGATGTGCACCGGCCACTTTTGGTGTCTCATGTTTTGTGTTTTGGATTCGGATTTGCTTGAGGTTTTGGGTTCGGATTTGTTTCGCAAAACACCTGACGAAAGGTTTTGGTTCGGATTTAAGGTTTTGGATTCGGATTTATTTTGAAAAAAACATAAAAAGTGTTAAAATCAAGTTTTTTTGGTTTATTTTCACTCCTACGCTATTATTAACCTCAATAACATTCAATAACAATCATTTCCACTAATTCCCAGTCTATTCTGAACACCTCACAATATTGTTTTTAGTCCAAAATGTTTCACCGAGGTAGCTTTCTGGACTGCATAGTGCAGTGGTCCCGGTACACACTTTGGTACCGGGGCCACAATACCTCCGCCTTCAAATGGTCTGAATTCCACTGCACAGCTGCCTGCAGTAATATAGCAGTACCACTGGACTTATACTGCTGAATCAGTGAACTTTGTAATATAGCAGTACCAATGGAATTATACTGCAGAATCAGTGAACTTTGTAATATAGCAGTACCAATGGACTTATACTGCAGAATCAGTGAACTTTGTAATATAGCAGTACCAATGGACTTATACTGCAGAATCAGTGAACTTTGTAATATAGCAGTACCAATGGACTTATACTGCAGAATCAGTGAACTTTGTAATATAGCAGTACCACTGGACTTATACTGCTGAATCAGTGAACTTTGTAATATAGCAGTACCACTGGACTTATACTGCTGAATCAGTGAACTTTGTAATATTGCAGTACCAATGGACTTATACTGCAGAATCAGTGAACTTTGTAATATTGCAGTACCAATGGACTTATACTGCAGGATTGTTTTTGGATATTTTTTTTTCATTTCTTTTTTTTATAATTATTTTTTTTTATTTTTTTTATAACTTTTTTTTATTTTTTTTATAACTTGGGAATAATGGGGAAATAACAATGCCCTTAGAAGGACAGAGCACAGGACACAGCACCACTGGACTGAACAGGACACAGCACAGGACCCAGCAGCACCACTGAACTCAGAAGGACAGAGCACAGGACACAGCACCACTGGACTGAGCAGAACACAGAACAGCACAGCACGAGATATAGCAGGACAGAGGACCACCTAACACAACCTCCCTCTACCCTGATCAATGCCCGAGTGAAGATGGCGGCAGCCAGCGGGGAATTTATAGAATACGAGTATCGCGAGATCCGACAGCGGGATTATGACTCAGAGCCTCGGTTTCAGTTTTGCAATTGGCGGGAATACCCGGATCTGTCTCGGATCTGTCTCGGATCGGCAACGTTCGGGTGGGCTCGGATTTCAGATATCCAAGCCCGCTCATCTCTAATTACTAGTACCTCAAACTAGTGTATGTAACTGTCTTTTTCAGTACTTCCTGAGCTAATGAATATCACTGCTTAAGGAATCCGCTTTGACACCTACTAACCTGCCGCAATTCTTGTGACCTACAGATTAGAACCAATCTAATCTGTTATTTGGCTGTTCTGAGGTTGGAACCCAGCATCTAGTGCCAACATTCTGCCCACTACCCTGCAGCTCTTGCCAATGTGATAGGCTAGGGGGAACCATCCACAGAAATCCTGATCTGAATGCAAGAGGTCAGGGGTACCAGCCCAGGTGTACCAGCAAGGGGGTACACTTGCAATGAGAGTTACCCAGAAAGACACGGTTCTAGGTGCTGCTAAGGAGCTTAGTGGTAGCAGCAGCAAAGGCCACTCCTACTGCGGTTAGAGGGCACATTTGGGATAAAGAATAGGGGACGGTGGCAAGGCAATACAACAGACAAGGAGGTCCATCCTGTCACAGTTACCAAGAACTTTGACTAGCAATCTGACATGTAACACCCACTGGTCCAAATAGCTTTATAGTTGCTCTTACCAGAATGGCTTGTAATAAAAGTAACTCTGCACCCACTTTTTTTTTTTAGAAAAGGTTAATTCAGGACCTTCACCATCAGGGCCGGTGCTAGGGTCCAAGGCGCAAAATCGGCGCCCTCTCCCCCCCCCCCCGCAAAAATCGGCGCCCTCCTCCCCCCTCACCCTGTCTTTGCTTACCTTGTCTCACCACCGCCGCCTCTCTGCTCCGTCTCCTCCCCTCCACTCACTGACACTAGTAAGTGGAGGGGAGGAGACGGAGCAGAGAGGCGGCAGTGGTGAGCAATAGCCTCTTCCCCCCCCTCCCCATGCATCTGAATGCTGTGCGGCGGCCGTGACAGGTATGGTCAGCGGTCGCCGCACAGTTTTAAAATTAATTTCCAGTTCTGTGGCGCCCTCCAGGCGCCCTCCAGAGCCCGTCGCCCTAGGCAAGTGCCTAACCTTGCCTAATGGGAGCGCCGGGCCTGTTCGCCATCTTTCCATCACTATATGCTTGTTACAATATTGCAACTTCCCCCTTCTGCTCCAGGGAGGATTCAAAACTCTAAGCTATCAACCAGCCAGCAGGCTGCGTTGGATGTTGATATCATAATTTATTTTGACCCTCTGTGATATCACATTATAAGCTGAGGGAGTCCCACATTCCGAAGATATATGTAATTAACACACTTTCCCTTTGAGCTGAACTGGGGACTACAGAAGATTTCCGTCTGAGAAGAATGCACACATGCATGCAATTTCCTGGGGCCACATGTGTGGATATCTCAGAGGGCTTCTGCAACATCCTGTTATCTGTGTTGGTGTAGTGACCAGAACAAAAATTTACCAGTCATTTTATAATAATTGTACATGCTTGACGCAGTTCTGCTAGGTAGGGTGAGGGTACACAATAAATTCATAAACTGAAAATAATTAGATTTGATTCAAAGAATATAGATATAAAGGTTTGTCTAAATAACATGAGAAAGAGTGTTGCAGTCTATGGTGTAAGCTCAGATGTAGCCTGGTAATAAACTGACTTTCTCGAGGATTAGTCCTGGGTGCTGTTTTGGTTAATTTATGTTTCAGTGATATTAGGGGCTATCCCACTGAAATCAGGATGGTTGAGATGTATTATACTAAATTACTGATTTGTTACCCTTGAAATGTTGATTGTAATGGAGATAATCTGGAGCATAATCCTTCTCTGACCGCACCTACAGAAGCTTTTCAGTAAAGTATTTGAGAATCTCTTAAAACAACTGGTCCCTCTTATTAATGGCACCATACACAGCAGGATGCTTTCACAACGACATTCATGGGTACAGTCTCATCCCTGACTGGGAATGATCCTACAAACACCTGATACACCTTTGGGCAGGAGGACTTCAATAACAAATACCTTTCAAATGTACCTGATTATCAGTACTTTTGTCCCAATTTGGGGACAATTGGTAGATATGTCCCCCTGTGCGATACTCCTTCAATACCATCTGTATCTGCGGCCAGGGTCGCCCAAAAGGAATTTGGGGTCCCCCTTCCTACATAGCCAGAGAAGGGATGTGTGCTGCTGTTTGGCCACATAGTGATGGGGGCATGGCCAACATGGGCTGTGACCTCTTTACACATGACATTAAGGGGGAATTCAATAAGCCACGAAGTCCTGAGATTTTGTCAGAAATTTCTACCGTAATTGCCGGCAACGTGTGCGGCACGCCACATCACAGGTAATTGAATCCCCTCCATTATGTATTAAAATGAAATCCCTTGTAATTTCTGTTTCTTCCCCATAGATAAGGGGAGTGATCTGAGGGAGGTTCAGTTGCTGGTCTGCCAGAAAGGGAAAGAGACGGTGCAGAGGTAGAGAGCGGCTGGGGAGAATCCGAAGAGGACGGAATGTGGTCATCGTTCGGAAAGTAAGATATCTGTGTGCGTCTGTTCTGTTCCCCCATGTGTTACACAGGTAAGAGACTGGTAGGTAGTAATGTTGCTACTGCCCTATGACTGTATATGCTCTGTTTTGCTGCATATTTCCAGCAGGAGGACATGGAGTCTAATGGGAAATACATTACTTTGACAAAGTAAGTAGGTGATAATCCAGTGCTTATAGGTCTGGTAGGTAGATAGGTGTCAATTCAGTTGAAAAAGTTAACTATTAATTGACCTGGCAGCTAGTGAATAATGCAGAGCTAGTAGCTAGTACAATATATATGAAATTCAGGCGGCGATGCGTGTTAGTACAGTACCATGGGATCCATGAAAGGTAGGCATCCAGGCCAGGGGTAATGCAGTGTGACAGTTTTACAAGACATGCATGAGAACATGCAAGGCTGGGCACACACTATTGTGTTTTCAGCTGATTATCGGGCCAATCAGACGATAAACAACTGATTGGTCCGATATTACAGTAGTGTGTACCCTGGGACGATGAACGATTATCGTTCCGGGGCACATAAAATCGTTGAATCAGATTTTCAAACTGAACTGAAAATCTTGTTCAATGATGAAACAATGTTGATCCAATTCTGCAGTGTGTATGCACTCTACAGAAATTAAACGACAATTAAGGTATAAGTAGGTAAGTAGGACTCAGGCTCGCCTTTCAGCACATGAATGGAAGGAGGAGGATGACTCTGTTATTCATTCTCTTTTGACGTTGGCTTACTCTGTCTACAGGGCACAACAGCAGCCAATCACAGCCATGACTCAATCATTAAAACAAAAAAAATAATACCCTGAACATGTGCATAGAATAAAAAAAAAGGGCACATAGCATTTTATATATCGGAAATGCCACAAAAAGGTCCTTGCTACTACAATTGTATATAAAAATACATACAAACGCGCTTAAAGGGGAACAAATATATATTTTTTTAACACTTTACGTGGGTTTTTTCTCATTCAGACTATTATTAACTTTGACTTTCATTTCTGCTGCAAATCAATTAATTTTGAAATCTTGCTGAAAATATATATATGTTGTATGCATATTTATATTAGAGATGTTCACTGACCCCTGTGTTTTGGTTTTGGATTTGGATTAACTTTGTGTCTTGGTTTTGGTTTTGACAAAACCACCCTTGCATGTTTTAGTTTTGGTTTTGGATCCCAATTTTTTCCCCTAAAATCCCTAATTTTTGTTTGCTAAAATCACATAATTTGGCTCTTTTTTATCTCTACATTATTATTAACCTCAATAACATTAATTTCCAATCATTTCCAGTCAATCTTTGTCAAGTGACAAGAACACTGCTACCCCTCCTGTTTCTGTATAAGCAATTGCACTGGAGAGTGACAAGAACACTGCTACCCCTGTTTCTGTGTGAGCAATGGCACTGAGCAATTTTACTGGAGACTGGACAGTGACAAGAATACTGCTACCCTTGTTTCTGTGTGAGCAATGGCGTTGTATCTCCTGGGGAGGGAGGTACTTATGGAATCCAAAACCCACGAGATCCGACAATGCAACAATGACGAGTAACGAGCCGGCTCGCGAGCCTACTCGGATCCCCTAAGTTCGGGTGGGCTCGGTTTTCAGAAAACCGAGCCTGAGTATCTCTAATTTATATATGTTCATTGATCTGAAAGAAACACATTGAAGAACAATTGGGACATAAGAAGGTGAATGTCTCCCACTGACTGCACACGATGTGACCAGATTTATAATGTAATAGGTAAAACCAATATGCTGTATGTGTCATACGACTTCAAAATCATTGTTAGTTTCCTTCCAAATGTGTTGACCTTTGCACATTGTAAATATACACATACATACATTTAATTTCCATTGTTTGTGCTAATGGAAGTCTGCAAAGCAGAAAACCTGTATCTGTGCAAGACTGACCAGTAGCTGATGCAGCTCCCGGTACATGAAGGGTGCCTTCCCTTACTTGTTGCTCCATCACCCCCCTCTCTAGGAAAAAAAAAACTATGAAACAAGCACATTTTAACCAAACTGCTGGCTTTCTTATCTTCTATCCCGTGGAGAGAATATAGCACAAACACAGCAAAGTGATACAAGCAGAAGGGTCAAGACATACCAGCAGGCCCGGCGCTCCCATTAGGCAAGGTTAGGCACTTGCCTAGGGCGCCGGGCTCTGGAGGGCGCCTGGAGAATGAAAATTACTTTAAAACTGTGCGGCAACCGCTGACCATACCTGTCACGGCCGCCGCACAGCATTCAGATGCACGGGGGAGGGGGGAAGAGGCTATTGCTCACCACCGCCGCCTCTCGGTTCCGTCTCCTCCCCTCCACTCAACTAGTGTCAGTGAGTGGAGGGGAGGAGACTGAGCAGAGAGGCGTCGGTGGTGAGGTAAGGAAAGACGGGGTGAGGGGGGAGGAGGGAGGAGGGAGGAGGGCGCCGATTGTTGCAGTGGAGGGGGGCTGGGGCGCCAATTTTGTAAAAATGCCTAGGGCACCATGGAGGCTAGCACCGGCCCTGCATACCAGACTTGTAACGGCAACAATAAATAATTGTCCAATGAAAGTTCTCTGCTGAGACAAATGGCTGAATATATCAGCTGTTCTCAGATAAGCAGCTACCATATTTTTCATGTCTCTGTATGCTTCCTTTTTACAAATCATTACGGTACCCTCATTATCGCTTGGTAATAGTAAAAGCATGTTACAGGGAGAAGCCCGTAAGTATCATCTAATACATGCCCGCTGCTTGTGCATTGTCAGTCATCTGGGAATATGTTTAGGTCAGCTCTCTCAGCCCATAGCAGAGGCATAACGTGTATCAGTGTGTGATGCTGATAGACAGCAGCTGTTATTTGCCTTGGTGTGTTATAAGATTAAACAACGAACAGGTACCAGTAACCCATGTCTGGATCCCGATGGGTTAAACTGATGAAGCCCACCGAGTGAACGATCAATGAATTGGCAGCTTTAACCCTTGCACTGCCCATAATGCAGCAGGTATCAGTGTCCACATAAATGAGATTTTTACATAACAGAGTGTTAATATAATACACATATTATTAATAAGTCTCACAAATATCCTGCTGCTGCCAAATTGTAATTTATTGTATAACTACAACATTTTATCTACTGACAAATCTGGCTGTTTGCAGTATAACCTGCCAGTCAGGGCCGGATTAACCCTAGGGCTAACTGGGCTACAGCCCAGGGGCCTCGGGCATCCAGGGGCCCTTGAAAGTGAGCACGTTCACCCGTGCTGTAGTCTCCTTACTGAGGAGATCTCGTGAGTCTCACTCTCACGAGATCTCCTCAGTAAAGAGCGTACACAGCGCACCGGGGATGGACTGCAATGCCAGGAGAAGGAGGTAAGTGCCTCGGGGGTGGCTCGACTCACAGGGGGGGGGGGCCCTCACAGGGGAATGGAGGCCCCCTTAGCCCAGGGGCCTCCATTCCCTTAATCCGGCCCTGCTGCCAGTATATTCATCTACCATTATTTCCATTTCCTTACTGAAGATCTATTATTTCTATATATGTTGTATATTTAAAAGATTGTATCAGAAGACAAGAAGTAAAATAAATGGAAAAGCCTTTTTTATTTACTTCACTCATTGGAACTGACTGCCACAATTCAATGCAGTGAATAAATTAACTGACGTGACTGAGATAATACTACAGGGTGCCCCCCCTGAGCCCCAAAACACCAACCAGCCCTCCTATACCTGGCAAATATGGTGATTTTCTCCTCATCGCAGAAGGAAATTTCTTAGGGAGAGTAGTCGGCCATATTTGTGCTCACGAGTGAAGCCACTATGAGTACACCCAGCACACACCTCTATCTGATATGTGCAACCTTATGAAATTCTGTGAAATCCGCTATATTTAAAATGGGGCATATTTTACCAAATTGTAAAAAAACAGTAAGTTTATCAAAATTTTAATCCCTCAAAGCCACTCCTCAGCCATAATAGCTTTCTAACAAAACAAACCCCGCGTCTTAAAACGCTGTGTACACTGAGTTACGCTCTCCCAAAAATAAAACAGAAAAACAGTGAATTTTTGCAACACAGGAAGTGGAAAAAAACAACAAGATTTTCAAATTTAGATTATCTCTAATTTGTCTTCTTTTATCCTTTTTTCTGAAATTTGGCATGCGGCACCTATGGATGGTTTTCCATTCGCATGCCAAATTTCAGCTTAATAGCTTTAATACTTTTTAAAATGTAGTACCTAATACACCCATGGCCCCCCCCTCTTACAAAATTAACATGACGGAATGCCATGTTAATTTTGCCCTTATAATGTGTTAATGTTAATGTGCCCTTATAATATATGTGTGTGTGTGTTTAAGGGTTTTACACATCATAAGCCCCCCCAGCAGACACATCATCACTCCCCCAAACAAATCACAACCCCCCAAGAAACATTATAAGCCCCTCCCCCAGCCCAGCATACATAAATAAGGTGAGCTGGTGCTCCTCCTCCTTTTTATCTAGGCTGCTAGGACAGTGTGTGATGTCACACACTGCCTGGGGACCTCAGCTCGCTTAACATGGACCCCTCTCCCAATTCACGAATGTGCACACATGAGTGCCCCACCTGCTTGGAGAAAAAACAATACCAGACTGTGGTCCCCCATCTAGGTGCCCCTGTCCATGGCAGGTGAATGTGGCATTGAAGGGGTGTTATTATGGTTGGGGAGAATGGGGGCAACTCAGCGCTTCCAAAGTGCTAGGCATGCCCACGGCTGGACCACTCCCCTTCTAGAGTGGCCATGGGCACAATCCATCATGATGCCTCAATCTGAAATGTTGGGAGGTATAGTAACACAACAATATTAATCATATTAATCTATGCTAGACCACTGCTACCGTTGCTTTAAAAATGACAAGTGAGGCTTTTAGGATGAACGCACTTAAAGGGTGACAGTGTTTGCAGCAAGCTGAACACTTACCTGAAGGGGTTAACATAGGGTTGGGCCCGACCAATGGCAGCTCCTGTAGGAGGGACCTTGATTGAATATAGCAGGATGTACCTCCTGGTCTGCTTCACTCTGCAGCACGAGATCCCACCCACCCACTCCTCAGTTTAAGTACTTGTGTGTTAACGTTTGCGGTAGGAAGGCACTGCATTCAGCGGCTGATTAGTGGGTGCACAGGTAGTTGGTCGCAGGTCACTGTCCCCTTAGAGGCACCAGTAACTCCTTTTTTGGTCCTTTGGTGAGGAGGGTCCCTGTCCGGCTTGGTGAGGGAGGGCAGCATGAGTTTGAAAGGGGTAGTCACTCTGACGCCAACTCAGCGCAAGTTGTGATGGGATTTGTTCCCTTTGGTTTGTGGACTTACGGCGGTTTGCGCCAGTCCCCATGTGATCTAGTGTTATTAGCTTGAGAACTGTTTCACAGGGCCCTTTCTCCGCCACCATAGGTTTAGCTTAATACAAAATCATAATAAAAGTTCTGGCATTTTTTAGTAACTTATACATGTCTCTGTGTGTTTATTTGCATGCAAATGTTTAGAGTTTAAGGTTGATGTGAAGTTTATGGGAACATACACGATGAGCCCTTTATGCATCTATAATTTGTAAATGTTTTATAATTCTTTCCCTGAACTTTGAGTTAATATATTACAAGGTACACAAAACATCCTGTGTCTGCTATTTATAAAACATATTATGTTTTATGTGACTGCAGTGCTGTATAATTTACTGCTCCTGCCTGTCTAATGAACAGGTGTTTTCCCACTGACTCTGGAAACTCTGCAGTGATACCTGTGTCTGATGGGAAACATCAGTCACCCCTCGGGTGGTGAGCAAGGTTTACCATAACACATTGCACAGTGTAAATTATCCTAGTGAGGTATGATAAGAAGGTTTGGGAAATCAGCTGGCAATGGCTGGGTAAAATTCACTGGCCTGCAACACAAAATAGTTATATATACAATGATACAGCAAATACACTTGGTACTAAGCATGGTTTTCTTTTCTTTTTTTAATGCTTTTTTATTTATTTTTCTGCTTGGGAGTTATGTTATATATACCATCATGGTAACTCCCATTTATAAAATGTTAGATTGAAAGCTCTTGTGACCTTTGCTTTTTCTTTTATTGCCATTAATGTAAGTATGCCACACTACATTTAGTACCTGAGATGATTTACAAATGCTTGGCAGAGTGCATGTCTATGGGGCATATTCAGTTAGCCGCGGAGTGTCTCTGGAACGGCCGCAAAGGCAGTCCGCGATGATTCAACATCATGAATTTCTCTTCACCCCCATAGGGATCTGTTTCCCTATCTGTTTCCCTATCCTCTCTATGTTAACCTTGTTTTTCTGAATACACTGTTCTGCCTGCAGACACTCCCAGAGAGTTGGGAGGTACGACCTGATCATTGTTGCTCTAATAGCAAAGCAACAGTGAAGAGTGTTGCATGCACCTGCCACTGGTGTGCATGTGAAAAAATGGGTCGTCTTAGAGGAGAAGAGGTTGGTAAGGGGTGGCCTTGTGCATCAGAAGCACTACGCATGTAACTAGGGCTGCAGTTGCACGCTTTTGCGATGTAACCACACCCACTTTCCTGTCCCTCGCAATGTCTGGTGCCCATTAAAGTTTCTCTCCTTTCACAAAAGTCATCATGTTTTTAGCTTGTGTTTAACTTATGGGTGCCCCGTTTGCCAAGCAAGTCTTTTGCCTGGAATCTGCTGATCTCACACTTCGATAATAAAAACCAAAGACACTGATGTTATAGTCCTGAAATGTGACTTCAGCTGTTCCAAGCAGTCAATGAACAGACACTCGCAAAGGGTTGTTGACTTCACCTAGAATGCACAAACGCGTTTCGACGTGAACGTTTTTGTCAAGGAGGTTGCCTTGAAGTGTGAGATCAACAGACACCAGGGGGTAAATGTATCAAGCTGAGAGTTTTCCAGCGGGTTTGAAAACCCAATCAGATTCTAGCTATCATTTATTTAGTACAGTCTACAAAATGAAAGCTAGAATTTAATTGGTTGCTATAGGCAACATCTCCACTTTTCAAACCCACCGGAAAACTCTCAGCTTGATACATTTACCCCCAGGTAGTGGACTTGTTTCACCAAAGGGGGAATCAACATGCAGTCTAGGATTTGCTATAACACATATCACCACCACAGTCAGTCACCATAGCCGTGGTGGTACACATAAATTGGAGGTAATTAGACCTCCTTTAATCCGCTGGCCAATTACAGTTCTTTAAGGCTTAGCTCACTTTTAACGCAGAAATCTTTACTGGGTGGGAGGAATATGCTCAAACACAATTCAGGGATGTGTCTGACCGATTACTTCCGGCACCACTGTTACACAAGGTACAGCAGAATTACACTAAAATATATGCCTTTGTTTCTCATATAACTCTGATATCTTGAATAAAGTACATCTTCTGCCTCACGACATTGGGGTCATCATTTAATTTCCCGACCATGGCCTTATCTGTGTGGAGTTTGTATGTTCTCCCCATGTTTGCGTGGGTTTCCTCTGGGTGCTCATGTTTCATGTCACACTCCAAAAAACAAACCAGTAGGCTGATTGGCTGCTATCAAATTGACCTTAGTCTCTCTCAGTCTGTGTGTGTGAATGTTAAGGGACTGATGTGAGTAAGTTCTCTGTGCAGTGCTGCGGAATTAGTGGTGCTATATAAATAGCTTCTGCTGCTGTTGCTGCCGCTGCTGCTGATATATTTGGGGTCCCTGTAATTAAATAACAAAATACATTTTAGGGTACATTTCTGTAGTAACATTATTTAATCATTTGATGGGTGAAATCAAGGAAATTACTATTTTCACATTTTCAACCTCATTTTCTCCAAAAAGCCTATTTATTAATATGTGATACTAGTAATAACCCCTGTCTATCCCATTACATTTCAGTTGGATAAATTAAAAATTGAAAGAACAATTATCAGTTTAAGTTCCACACTTGAAAATTGGTCTGGCCGTGAAGTGTGGTAACCATGTCAGTCATGAAGATGTTAATAAATCAGTGTAAATAAAAATATTGTCTGGGATAAAAAAATAACAGACATCTCTGGCTCTGCACAAAGCTTAATAAGCCAGGGTTATTTGCTAGTAAGCAGAGTTGCCATTTAGCACCACCTGAAAAACACTTGGGTGTGTACTGTTTGAAAAAGTACTGGGATAGTATAACATAGAGTGAAGATAGGAGGCATTTGTGAAAGACAATGGGTTAATGTGCCATGGTCATTGTTTCCAAGGCAGTATACGAAAAAATGTTCTATTGCAAGTGGCAACTATAATTCTACTGTAGGACATTAGGGCAAATGTCAAGTGCTAGCTAGGTTTGCACGAGGAAAAGATTTGTTACAAGATGCGAAATGAGCAATTTCACTATATCTGATAATTATTCTTACCGTAATGATAGGGGTTTATAAGCCCCCTTTAACTTTAGATTGTAAGCTCTGTAGTGAAAGTTTCAGTGCAATCAGTCTGTTACTATTTAAAAGTTTGAAAATGCACTAAAGTTAGTTGTTTGTATATCATCAAAGTGCCTTAAAGCAAATATGTCTTTCTTGCAATAGAGAATAATATATTAATTAAAAGGATTTATAATAGTTCTTCTGGCTGTTTATAAATGCCAGGAAATTAAAACTCTTTTTTTTTTTTAACTTGAGACATTTTTTTATTGATTTTTTTTTAAAAATAAAACAAGACAGACAGAGCAATGTATACAGGATACAGTCAGAACGATCAAAAAAATTATACAAGCAACATTGCTAACATATAAATAAAACATCAGACTTAAACCAGAAATAGATCGGCAGGGAAGACAGAGGTCAGCAAGGGAGGGATGGGGGAGAAAGGAAAGAGACATATCTAGAGAGGAGCAGCAGAGTAATATAGAGCAGTCGAAGACGATATTGCAGAAAAAAATGATAGGTGATAGTTTAGATTTAAAGAGAGACATTTCTGAGTGATACACTTAGATATTTTATAAATATTCTGAAAGATTTTCTCCAAATCCTGTGCAGAAATAGTGATCTCCAAATCCAATTCCCAGGTAACCTAAACTGGCAATTCGCGGGTGTCAACAGAGAAAGGCAAGGTCTGAGACCACGTTGAAATGCCACCCGCATGGGAAGAGGAGGAGAACGACTTTCGTACACAAAGGGGGGCAGGCTTTAATGGTGGGGGATGTGATGGGCGAGACTGCACCCAGTGTCTGATCTGGAGATACTGATACAAATCTCGAGCTGGAATGTCATACTTGGCTTATAACTGGGAAAAGGGAAGAAGCGAGCCACTTTCTTGAAGATCCTGCTTTCATTCAGCTTTCTGTCTATGCACCAAGATGGAGATCTGGGATCAGTTCTGAATTGGCATGGTAGATAGATTAGAGGAGGGAAGAGGAGAATCTGGGGACAAGAGCATCATCTTATCTCAAACAGCAAAAGAGTCTTTTAGGGTAGTTACAGAGACTGGTCTACTGGGTCTATCCAACCACAGGAGGTCTGCCAACGGAAATGGTGAGTAGTCCTTGGGTCACCATTCAATGGTGACCCAAGGTTTGAGTGGGAAGGAGCCTGTCAGTCTCTAAGTTGATCCAGTAGGGTAGCATGTTGATAAGATTTTAATTTTGACGTGGCCAGACCACCTCTCAACTTGGAACGGAACATTCACTCTCTGGATAGTCTAGGGCGTTTTTTAGACCAAATAAACAAAATGCAGTAGTATAAAATTTACTGACGAGAGACCCAGGGACAAGGTAGGGAATTGAATGGACAAATACCTGATCTTCGGAAGCAACATAATTTTTAGGGCAGCCACCCTTCCCAGACCTCATAATTTTCCCAAGATTTAGTAAGCGTATCAAACTGTCTCAGCAGCAACTGGTAATTACACACAAGGACTGGTACAGGATCCGGGGGAATGCGTATGCCTAGGTATGTCATAGATGTGGGTCACCATTGGAATTTGTATAGGAATTTAAGGGACAGGAAAGAGTCCTGCGGGAGGGCCACCCCCAATGCCTCCGATTTGGAGATGTTAAGTTTATAGTAAAAGGCCTCTGAAAAGTCCTGCAGGATTCGGGATAATGCAGGCAAGGATGATTCAGGTTCGGTAAGAAACAGGAGAACATCATCCGCAAAGAGGCAGATTTTGTGGTGACTAGCCCCCAAACAGGTCTCCCTGACGGCATCATCCAGTCTAATCTTTGTGGCCAAGGGTTTTATTGCTAATGTGAAAATTAGAAGGAAGAGGGGACAGCCCTGTCTGGTGCCATTGGTGATCTGAAAGGAAGAGGAGAGGAACCCATTGCTGAAGACCTTGGCCGAAGGATTAATGTACAGGGTGGAGAAGGCTTGGAGAAAAAAATCTGCCGAACCCAAATTTGGTTAGAACATCAGACATATATTCCCAGTTGATCCTATCAAATGCCTTTTCGATGTTAATTGATAACAGCAGCAAAGGGACAGAACTGGTGGTATGTGTCTCAATAATGTTTAGGTCCCTCGTTTTATTATCAGGTGCTTTTCTGTCAGGCACAAAAACCTCCTGCTCCTGATGAATCAGTTGTGGGAGAATGGGGTTTAGTTAATTAGAAATCAAAGTTAAGGATCAAAATGGGATGGTTGTTATGGCAGTGCGATGGGTCTTTGCTTGGTTTAGGGATGGTAATTATTTGTGCCTCAAGCATTTCTGTGGACAGGAATGTGTCTCTGGTCACTGAATTAAATAATGTAGTGAGGACGGGGTCAGCTCTGGCTGGAAGGAGGAGTAAAAATCATGTGTGAATCCTTTGGGGACCCGGGCCCTTGCCATGTTTCATGGATTTTATAGCACCCCTGACTTCATCCTCTGTCCAGTCCAAGCACAGCATAGAGGCCTCCTCAGGAGACAGGGATTGGAGCGTCAGTAGAGAGCTGGATAAGATATATATCAGCCTTTAGATTATAGAGACACTTGTAATAGGAAACAAACTGATTTGCTATACTGAGTGGGTTGGAGACAGGAATACCTTGCGCAGTGTGCAGAACCTTGTCCCAGTTGATAGCTTTTTTTCCCACGAAGTTTACGGGCCGACAGTTTGTTCGCTTTGTTGCCCAGTTGGTAGAACCGCTGATTGAGTCTAGCTATGGCGTAGTTAATCTGTAAAAGAGAGACATTCATTTTTCTGTGCAGGACAGTTTGTTTGTCTTTAATCTTGGGATCCAAAGTGATACGTTTATGTTGAGCTTCTAACAACGCAGATGTTATTTGCAAAAGGCCTATACCTCTGATTGCCTTTTCTTAATGGTAGCTGCAGCCTAAATTGCTGCCCCCCTCATAACTGCCTTAAGGGCACACCAGTGGGTATAAACCGAGGTATCCTCAGTTTTGTTAAACTCTAAATAAGAATCAAGTGCCTCTCGCATAACCCGAACCCCAACAGCATTTGCTAATATGTATTTCACCAGTCTCCAGGGTCTAGAAGACCGTTCTCCAGCAATGAGCTCCAACTGCCATACCAGGGGCATGTTTAGACCAAGTTATGGGTAAAATCTCAACAATTGTAAGATGGTGAAGAGACCATTTGTCAGACAGCACAAGGTCAATCCTTGAATATGAGTTGTGAACATGGGAAAAGTATGTGTAATCCTTCTCACTAGAGTGATATGCTCTCCACACATCATATAAATCATACTCTGCTAGAAGTTGAGAGAAAGTGGAGGAGAGAGAGGTAAAGGTGCCATAGACTGTCTGGAGGGACTTCAGGAGTGGTCCAATTTGTAATCGGGGGCTACATTAAAGCCGCCCATGCATAGGAGCGTTCCACGATTGAAACTCTTTTTATAGAAATACTTAAGAGTTTGTGGGGAGGAATTATACCATAACAAAGAATCTCTGGAAAAGATAAATAAATAAAATAAAATAGATTCATACTTGACCATATTAATATGAAAATAGTATTATGCTTTTATCCAAGATGAAAAATGACAATGAAACTGGTGAAAATAGATACAAAGAACGTAGTAACAGATTACTCACCTAATCACAATGGATTCTGTCCTGAATAAAATTCTTTCAAACTATGGCAGACAAGACTTTTTATAAACACATGATTTATATTCCTTTTTTGGTTCGTTTATGCAGCACAGAGAACTTACTATGCTGGATTTTTGTGTCTCTGTATTTACTCAAGAAATATGTCAACTTGCCTAATATTTCCCTGCTGCTATAATATAGTGCAAAATTTGCATGTAAATTGTGAACCCTATCAATGAAATAAATGTCTTTTTGGAAAAATGATGTGAACCACTAGGGTAATGAACTCTACTTAGGGGATAACTTGAGTTAGGTGTTTCAAAGTAGAAGCCAATCTAGTGTAAGAAAATTTACTTCATGTTCACCAAAAAACATACCATCATCTCATCTTCATGGTGAATGATATTCTGTAATTAGAGCCCACCCTGTGTATCATTTTTAATACATTGGGGTTAATTTATAAAAAGAAGTGCAGTACAAATTTATTTTACCAATATTTTGTCTGCTGTCAATGGGCGTGATTCATCAAGGCACGCATGCTGAGCGCGATGTGCGCTTCTTTATATCACATGTAAGGCAGGTAAACGCACACCCGAATTCAACAAGAGCAGATACGTGATAAATTTGAGTACCCTACATGATACGTCCGTCCAATACATATGTGGAATATAAAATTGCAAAGGAACACAGAGAAAAAAGAATCAACTAATGTCACCTGTTAAAAATATAGTAATTAATGATAAAACGTTAAAAAAAAAAGTGTTTTTTTAATTAATTTATTTTTTCACACCTGAAATACCCCTATTAGTATGTTATATCTACTGTACATAAAATACATTTTTACAGTTGTTACTGATTGCAAACACATGTAATAGCATGCATACTCAGCCATCATCATTAGTAATTGGCACTTAGACTAGATCTGTAGCTGGAGCAAGAGTTGGACACTGCTGCATGTGCTCGAGTTTGTCACACCCTTGTTGTACATTGACTATGGGCAAACGCCCCTCCCCGACCCGTTCCCTCTCTGAAATCACAGGCTGTAGTAACTGTCCTTTGAGTTTGAAGCTGAATTGAACATTGCTGCATTCTGTGGCGTAAGAGCCGGTTCTGGTCAAGCACAGAGTGATTTTGCGGATTGTATGCACAAAATCGCCGTTTACGTTTTTTGATGAATCAGGCCCAATGTATATACATTTGTGCATTAGCTACAATGTCGTTACAAGAAGTGCAAAATAAAATCAGCAGTCTCTCCTCCTCCAGCCCTTATTATACTTTACTTTCCTCCGATCAACTGCTCTAATGACAATAAGTAAGGTATTATTTGACTGAGGTAAGTAAAACTGACCAAATGCTGCAATATTGGGCACATGGCTAAGAAAACAAGTATGAAAGCTGATAATAATCTGAAATCAATTGGATTATTTTCAAGCACTTTGGAAAATGTAGTTGTCTCATGTGTGCAACCATCTTCCCATTGCACTAATAGGCTGCAGCGAGAAAGGACCCGGTCTCTCGGTCCAAGTGATGAATGGCCAGATCATTTTCAATATAGCCATCTGTGTATTTCCAAATTGGACCCATTGGTTGTCAGGCATAGTGACAAGCTAAGATCAACACTTGTATGGCTGCAACAGGAATTCACGTTGTGGACGTTATATTAAATACTGCACATTGGTGTATTTGTGCAGGAAGACTGGCCCTGAAACACTGTGACTTTTATCTTCTATTCACCCCCTATGAAGGACAAACTATAATGTGCTCAGAATAAAAATCTTGGGCCTGATTCATTAAGGATCTTAACTTGAGAAACTTCTTATTTCAGTCTCCTGGACAAAACCATGTTACAATGCAAGGGGTGCAAATTAGTTTTCTGTTTTGCACATAAGTTAAATACTGACTGTTTTTTCATGTAGCACACACATACTTGATAGCTTATTTGTACACTGAAATTTTAGTTGATATTTGTGTGCTACATGAAAAAACAGGCCTGATTTTGTCATCTGGCTTTGATTGTTTGGTCAGAGATGCCTGGTGTCACAGATGGAAATTAAAATGCACATTTTTATTTCCATTGAGAGAGGAACCACATCTTCCTCATTTAATGATTTCTGGTAATGTAATTTTGGAATGTGTACTAAGTTCTGATGAAGGTGGGATGACCCACCAAAATGTCGACTTCATGAACATTTGAAGAATACAGAGATTTAATTGTAAATTGCTGCTGCAATCAATTTTATTTATCAATAAGATATCAGTGTGGAACCATGTTTTATTAGTATCATATTAAGTGATTGCGTATTGAATATAGAATTGATATATAATGTAGAATCTGGGCATTGTGCACGTGCTGTTGTGAAGCGCGAAGGGGGTGTGGTACACCCTATGGGGCATGTAAAGTTCTTCAGAAGTGATGGGCCCCTCCCAGATCTCTTCCACCCCCATAAAAACACCTTCCACTGGTATGACTGTGGAGTTGCACGGAAAATTGTCAGCAGCGCACCTACCAGTTATTTGAAATTGGGACAAAAGTCCTGATCCACGGGATTGTGGGACAGCCCCCTCAAATCATGACTGTCCTGCCTAAATCGGGTCAATTGGGAGTATGAGTATATTGCCCTTGGCCTTCAACTTCATGAATTAGCTATTTGAATGCCTCTTATTATAGAGATCTTCCCAAAAAGTGGTTGTGCACTCACTTAATGCTGGACTCACCAGTGATAGTATATTCTACACACCAGGGGGTAAATGTATTCGTCTGCGATTTCTGCAACTCGACAATATTTGGCGACTTTGATAGCTAAATTTAAAACGGCAAGGTCTTCAAAGGCAAAAATGTTTGCTCTGAAAGACATTGGGCTAGATTTACTATCAGGCGTGTTTGTAAACCCGCCGACTTTCGGCGGATTTGGCGGTGGTTTAGCCATCGCCGGATTTACTAAGGCTAAACCCGCCGTCCAAACGGCCAAAAATGATGTTTCCAAACCCGCCTCTGTATACATCGCCATGACGGTTTCAACAATGTTCAACATACAAACAGCCGGATTTACTATTAGGGGGTTTATAAAGCCGCCGGAAAACCGCCATTCAATAGACCAAAATGAAAGCGCTGCTTGTGAGCGGTGAGATTGTTCAAACAGTGTGCTGTTTCAGATATTTGGGCAATCAGAACAGAAGGAAAAGGGCCATTTCATGTTCAAAGTTTTTTCCTTTGGGATTGTATATGTTAAAAGGCCAGTGTCTTGTAATTGCAGTGTTGTTTTGGTTTCTTTTTCTCTTGTGTCTTCCCACCATGCAATTTATTTACTGATTTAGTAGAGGGGTGTTATAGCGTACCTTTGTACTTTGGTAAACTAGGTTCAGGTTACTAGAATAATCTGGTTGGATGGCTATGTATGCACCTGAAAAGGGGTTTGATATTATCCTGGCTGGCTGTTTGATACATAATCTAGCAATACATCAACTTACCCCACCGATTATTGCAGTAGACAGTGAAGAAGAAGGGGTCCGTGTCACATCTGGTGATGTGCAGAGCACAGAGGGCGGAAGGGAGATTAGAGACCGTCTAATTGCAAACTACTTTACGTGTAAGTACATAGTATGAAAAACATTTTTTGCTCAAAAATGTGTTTTATGTGAGTGCAATTTTTATATTTTATTTTAAATGTTTTGTAAATTGGAACCTTTAAAAACAGGATAGTGTGTACTCCTCATGTGGTAAATATGAACATCCCTGGATTGTGACAGTCAGAGGTCAATTTTTAAGTGAAATTAGTGCATAGTTTTTACAACATCAGTATACTCTTGTTTAATTAGCAGAAAAGAAACACTGACACCATAGAAATTTAACTGCATTTATTGCAGAACACAATAAATAATAACGTATAATGCTTACGCAAACTTGTGAAAACATGAAGCAATAATAATTATTGCACTACCGACGTCTTTTTCCAGGCATATCACAATGCTTGGTGCCACTCTCTCCCCTCCCTCGCCCACCCCTGGTGCGAGCACCTCTCCTTTGAGGAGTACTCTGTACAGATGTGCTAGGCGTACTAGCGGTACTGGTGGTGGCTGAAGACATAGGTGCCGGTAAACGGGCTACAATTTCTGAATGTAGTTGCCCTGCCAGCCGGGTCACATTGGCATTCCCCTCACGTACTGTGGAATGTAAGGCCTCCACAGCCCCAGTCATTTGGGCCAGCTGCACATTGGTCTGTTCTAAAGCTGTTGCCAGACGGTTGATTCCAGCAGGGAGTTGACTATTGGAGCGGTGTATCCGCCTCAACTGGGCCGCAATTTGGGACATGTGGCGAGTTTGCCTGTCCATGAATAATGTCTGTTGCTGCTGGAATGCGCCAATAGACAGCGCCATTTCTCTGGCTGGGTCCATAGGTGCAGGTGCAGGTTGGTGGTGTGATGGTTCAGCAGGGCCAGGTGAAACTTCCTGGAGGCCAGACACAGGGGCATCCACTGTTACCAGGGTGATGGTTGTTAGATCCTCTGGCTCAGGGGACATTTCCAGGGACTCCGCCTGAGGTGGCTGGTATGAAGAGGGTCCTGTGTATGAAAAATGACGGTAAGTATATAGTATATAATATGTTTGTATATTGCATTCTGAACACTGGATAGGAAAGAATAATCTTTAGCAACTACAGATTCTTTCACAATGTTTGCATTCCTGATTTCTAGTCCTATGCTACCTGCTTACGGATGCACTTATTATCCTTTTAATACCCATTATCATTTGGACTGTGTAGTACATGCTGGGTTATTTTGACTAAACTGCATGCTATCAAAAGTGGAGATGTTGCCTATAGCAACCAATCAGATTTTAGCTGTCATTTTGTTGAATGCAATAAATAAAGTAAAGGTATATTCTGATGGGTTTCTATAGGCAACATATCAGTTGAGTAAAATGTAGCCCTAACTTCTCATTGCAAACAATAAAAAGAAAAAAAACAACAACATTGACAGCAACATTTGCACAGAAAATCAAGTAACTCCATTATTTCTCTCCTAAACAGAAATCACGCACCTGCTTGCTCGTCTGTGCCCGAATCTCTCGCTGAAGGTGGAGGTGTAGGTCTGGCACTGGGACTGAACTGCGGTCCTGGCGATTCTGGATGTATTAGAAAAAGCATACAATGTATTTCCAGAAAAAAACAATTTCCAAATATACTGTTTATTGCACATATGTGTTTGCAATTTTTTTTTTTTTTCTATGAGAAAAAAAAACCTTTACAAACTATTAGAGGCAAAAATACACTTTGAAAAACAAAAAAAAAAAAATTTAAGAAAAAACGTTTGCAAAGAGAAAAGCAGTTTTAAAAAGAGAAAAGCAGTTTTGCAAAGAGAAAAGCAGTTTTAAAAAGAGAAAAGCAGTTTTGCAAAGAGAAAAGCAGTTTTAAAAAGAGAAAAGCAGTTAAAATACTGTTAGGGTAAAAAAAACAAATAACTCACCAACTACTTGGCCAAAAGAGGGCGAGTCGGTGTCCTGGACATTTATGCCCTCTACAATTTCAGCCGGCATTATCTGGCGCAGCTCCTCCTCGTACGTGGTGTACTCCATACGAAGTGGGGGGCCACCACCCGTGCGCCTTGTCGACCTCCTTTCCTGGGCCATCTTCTCTTTAAGCCTCCTCTTAATATCAGAGAAGCGCTTGCGGCAGTGTGCCACTGTCCGCTTCAGTGGGCCCACCGCGTTCACGGCATCACAGACTCTCCCCCACAGTTGGTGACGCCGCCTTAGAGGAGTCCGGGCTGCCAGGTTCCCTAGGATGACCTCGTAGCAGGGAATGATGTTGTGCACCAACACACAATTCTCATCATGTGAGAAGCGCACATTCCTCCCTGTCTTGGTCTTCCTGCCCTGTCCTGTCTCCTCAACCTCTCCCTCTCCCTCCTCTGACCCCTCAACCTCCATTTCCCTCTCCTCAGCCTGTTCTCCCCTCCTATCTCTGGACATTTTTACCCAGAAGACAGAAAAACACAAAACACTGAAGGACTTACAAACACAAAGAACAAACTACACTACCTACAGACACACTCTCCACACAGTCACACACAAGTAACACAGACAAAGGACAAGTCAAATACAAAAAATACAAGACAGAAAATAAATGAGAAAATAAATGTACAAAACAGGAAAAAACCACAGGACTACTCACACTTCAAACAGATATCGCTCCACCAATCCACCAAACTCCAACTCTCACCAACTCTCAGCAAACCACTATCCTCCAAACTCCTCTCACAAAACTCCTCTAAACCCTATCAGAGAAAAAAGTGTCAGGCCAGTGGTTTATATAGGGCTTGTGATGTCAAATCTCCTGAGTTTGAAAATAGCCAATAGTAACAGGCCAGGAGACAGATGTAATTTTCAAAAAAACCGCCTTTACACAAAAGCGCCGTCATTTAAAGCAAAAGCGCCATGTTCTATTCAAAGCCGCCGGCGGCTTTGAGCATTACATCCCGCCGTTACATCGCCGGCGGCTTCAAATTGAAGCTGAAATGCGCCCATTAGTAAATCCGGCTGTTTGCAATGCAAACACGCCGGAAAACCGCCGCGATGCATGGCGGTTTGAAGCCACCATGCATCACGCCTGATAGTAAATCTAGCCCATTGTCTTTTTAAATTTATATGTCATAGTCGCCGAATATTGACAAGTTGCAGAAATCGTAGAATTATACATTTACCCCCAGGAGTGTTCCGTGCTGCAGCAAGTATAGTAAATGTGTGTACTATATAGATCAGGCCTTGCCCGTGGCAAAGTGTAATCCTTAGTAAAAAAACATTGCCCAGGTGTTGGGTCCTCAAATTGCCCCCTAAATAGCAGGAATGTAACTATCGCCATTTTAAGTGATGCACAGCACAGTTTCGGCTTCCTTCGCTGTCTGAGTTTAACTCAACATTACCGGAAATGTAATCTATTTGAGGGAATCTGCGTTTTTTACTTGGCGGAATTACAGCATTCTGCTTGTTCATGTCGCTGTAATTCATGTCGCTATTTTTCTATTTGCACTTTAGCACCCCACCCTCTTGTGATTCAAACTTTTATGAGCGTAACCACTTTACACCCGTTTAATATGACAGACATGTACGTGTGGAACTTACATGACACGTATCCCTCATTTACTGTTTCCAAAGTAGGGCAGATATTTATGGAATAAGTTAGGAATTTGCACTATTTGGATTGTTTCTACATTGACTCTTCAACATTCACATGACCAAATACACAATTAAATGTAACCTTTGATGAATGGACTCATTGTTAAATGTTGTATTTTTTTTTTTATTTAACTGTGTGAACTGATGGTTTTTAGTAGTTGTCAGTAAGTGATCCTGTTATTTACTGCCACCTAATGGGCAAAACGTTTATTGTATTCTTGAATCATAAATAGACACTTACATGGGTGCATTGTTGCATATGCAGTAACTCATAGGGACAAATTCAATTGTGAGCGTTACTTGCAAAAGTAACGCGACTTGCGCACTATTACCGTTATTACGGTAATAGTGCACGTAATTACCGTTATTACGGTAACTTTAATGCCGGCTCAGGGAGCTGCAAGCTGAAATCCGGCATAGTATTACCGTAATAACGGTAATACTTTTAACGCCGTGGAGAAATCGAACAATTGAATATGCCCCATAGTAATCTATCAGACACTTATGGGTCAATTTATTAACGTCATTTTTTTAGCTGATGTAGCATTATTTCATCGCTTTGGTATTTATTATTTTCTAGGGGTGAGGAAATAGCTCTGTTTATTTTAAAAAGTTCTGGTCTTAAAAAATTATTTATTACATTAATAAATTGTTCTTCTCAGTTTTCGCTATTAACGCTATGCTGTTAGTTGCGTTAACAGCAGTACTTCCTCAAAATTTAATAAACAGGCTGCCTCAAGATGATAGCCATTGACACTTAACAGGGGAGAACAATGTTACTTTTTGCATGTATTGGGCAAAGCGAAAAAAGCAATACAGCTTTTCACTCTTTCTATAAATCTGCTCCTTTGTGTCATAAGCATTATTTATAAACAGTTGAATTCGCAATCTAATGTGGGTTTTTTAATCAAATATTTTTATTCAATTTTTTTTAAACAATATAAAAGAAAAGAAACAAAACAAGACATAGTTCCAAAAAAAGTCTCAAACCACACTTGATAAATAAGCATGTAGATAGAACATATCGAGCACTGTAAAATAGGCTAATATTAACAGAGTGGTAATATGATGCATTACAAGACCTAAACATGTCTACCTCACTAGTTCTCATCTCTACAGGGGAAGGTAGCAAACCATAGGAGTGTTATCGGAGTGAGTGCTTCTGATTAGCGACATCTAGGAATCAATAATCGAATATGTGGGAGGGGAAGGAGAGGGAGAGATTTTCAACCAGGATCAAAATCAGCAGCTAAAGACTGCACTGCATATTTCAAATTCACCCACCTGGACCACACCTTAAAGTATTTAGGCATGGCATTTCGGGATTGATATGTAAATCGCTCATGCCCCACAGCTTCATTAACCAGGACCACCCAGCTACTAAAGTCAAGCTCCCTCTGGGCCAACCACATTCCGGCAATACTGACCTTGGCCAAGGCAAGGAGATGGAGAACATATCTGGTCGTACTCCTACACAGAAGCAGATCAGCTCCCAAACCAAACACACATGTCCTGGGAGGCAACAGTGAAGCCCCAATCCCCGTATCTCGTATGACCGACACCACCAGCGACCAAAAGTCCCTGACTACAGGACAGCTTCATAATAGGTTCCAGAAGTTAGCGGAGACACCTCCGCATTTTGGGCAAATAGCATCTGATCTGGCATCCATCTGGAGCAGCCTGTGCAGAGAATAATATACTCTATGCAGGATATACAGCTTAACTTGTCTATATTGGATATAAGAGGTATGAAAGTGGCTTTAGTGGAGCCCACCTGCCGGAGGAGCGAGTGAACAGAGTCCAGCCTAAAGATAAGGGGAGTGCTGCCAAACTGTGCCAATAAGGCATGACGAAGCTGGAGGGAAGTATAGAAGAGGCAATTCTGTATGGGGAAGTCCAGCTGTAACTGAACAAACGATATGAGGGTACCATTTTAATATACCCATCCAAGGGATATAATCCCAGCGGCTCACCACTGAGGAACTGCTTCAGCTTAAAAAGCTCAGGGAGGGCAGAATTAACACACAGTGGAGTGTCAGGGTCCAGGCCTGCAGTCTCTAGCGTCCCCCTCATTATAGTCCAAACTAGCAAGGCCTTTTTAATTAATGGCGGGACTGTTCTCGTAACCTGTGTACCCAATAGGGACTGTATGGGCGGTCTAGCGAACCCCATCCACCTTGTAAGAACCTCCTAGCCATCCCCAGAGATGTGCCAACTGTGCAGCAAGGTAGTAAGCTCTAAAGTCCGGTAGGGCCAAGCCCACTGAGGCATGGGAGCAACACAGCGAGGTCAACTTAAATTTTGCCCGCCTTTCCCCCCAAACCAGAGAGGATAAATGCCTGTTAATCTGGGAAAAAAGCATCTCGGGAGGTAAATAGAGGAGTGTTGCAGTGGATATAGGAATTTGGATTGAAGGATCATTTTAATTAGGTTCACTCTGCCCGACATAGAAAAAGGAAGCTTTGCCCAGGTAGAGATCATGACCTGAAGGTAACTGATCAATGGGTCTATATTCAGCAGTACATAATCAGCGATTGAGTTTGTGATCCATATTCCAAAGTAATTAATTTTCAGCGTCCACTGTAATGGGTGGGTCCCATCAGCAGCCGCTGGAAGACCCCTACCAATAGGGAAAATATTAGACTTAGACCAGTTACTCCTCAGGCCAGAGAAAACACTGAACTCATTCACAAGCTGTAGTAGTGTGTTCAGAGATGTCTCAGAGTCTCTCTAAAACAAGAGCATAACGAATCGAATGCCATGGGGGTATCCAAGGAAGATACAACCAATGCACCACTCCAGTGTCCTCCCAGCATCTGCAAATGGGTAAAGAGACGTCTAAGGTTAATGGCTGTAGATTTTCCAGGCATAAATCCCATATGGTCTGGGTGGATCAGCTGGGCAATTACCATGCTCAGTTGTATAGCAAGTACTTTAGCTAAAATCTTACGCTGCAATAGTGAGATAGGCCTAAAAGACTCAACAACAACGGATTCTTAATCGGTTTATTAATAACTACCATCATCTCCTCTGACATAGATGATGGTAGAGTGGCCGCATTAAGGAACTCATTATAATTGTTTAATATGGCGGGGATAAATAAATTATTAAACTTTTTGTACAGCTTCATGGGCAGTCCATCAACACCCGGGGCTTTATTATAAGGAAAAGACGCTGTAGCCGCCTCAATCTCCTCTACAGTGATGGTGGACTGGAGGCAATCCACAACCTCCAGGGAGAGCCTAGGGAGATGCACATGGGTCAGATAGTCATGCAACTGAGGCACAGAATAGTCTGCCCTCAAGGTGTACAAATCCGAGTAGTAGGCTCGGAATACAATAGCAATATGTTCAGTCTCAAAGTGGGTAGAGCCCAACCAGTCAGTAATGACAGAGACAGTGTTATTTTGTAATTCCGCTCTGGCCAAATATGCCATAAGGCCACCACTCTTATCCCCTTGTGCGTACATAGTGTACCTAGAGAAGGGAAGCTGGAGGTTTGATTTATCAAGTAAATAATCGCCTAATGCCTTCTATGCATGCAACCAAGTCAGCCAATCAGCGGGTAGACGTGATGTGAAATAGGCCTTCTTCAAATATTAACAAGTCTGTTTTAATCTCAATTCCTTCACCCTGGAGATCTTTTGGAATTTTTTTTACGTCCCTCCACTAAATAAATAGAGTACAACGGAGGAATGCCTTAAAGGCTTCCCAGAAGACTGGTGGTCAGGCCATGGTGGCATTGTCTGAAAACAATCCCTCCCAGTCATCTAGCAGGTCACTACCTGTTCCCACATGCATAAGCCTAAAATGGTTAAGCATCCAGAAGCAGATTCCAGTGTTTGCGGAGAGGACAGCAATCATCAGCATCGGGGAGTGGTAGGATATTCCCCTAGGGAGGTAGCTGACCTTTTGAACCAGCAAGGCTAGTCTATTAGAGATCAAAGCTAGATAATTTCAGATTAAGGTCTGGTGGGATGTAAAGTAACAGGAAAATAGTCGTTGTAAAGGGAAACGAGTTTTCCAAATATCAGCTACCAATCTGGTGAAGGAGAAAGGACCACCTCTCACTGTCGAAGGAGTCTCCCGCCACCTATCAAAGCCGGCATCCGTGGATGCATTAAAATCTCCCATTCAGACCACTGGGTCATGTGGGGAATTAGCAATAAATTTGGAGGCCTTTTTAAGCACCTTGGAGTTAAAAGGCATGGTAACACAGCTAAACATAAAATAGGAGAGTTGTCAACAAAAGCCTAGAGAAAAGCCTAGTGACCATATGATTCCAACTGCACCTCCTGAAGTACACATCGTACATTTTTTGTAACCAGTATCGAGACCTCTCGTGAATGTGTTGACTGTACAGAATGATAGGCCTATCCCACCCAGGACTATTTCAGAGCCACACATATAATCCACACACATTGTATATAAAGATCAATACCAGAAATCAAAAGATTCACATTAATAACATTCTAGAACAGCAAACTAGAAGGTCCCCTGATCCTAGACCTGAGTAATTAGCAACAGTCCCTTCTAAAGATCTCCACCTTATCTACGATCCACATGGCATCTGCCAACCAGCCAATCCATTGCCTCCCTGCACGTGGTACCATCTGCCACCCCGTGCAGCCGAGCAGGAAACAGCATTGCATATGGGAGCTGCAGGTCCCGAAGACGCCATTACTTGTACAAATTTGGCTCTGTTTTTCTGTATTTCAAGAGGGAAAATCAGTAAAGACTGACTCAGGTTGGTTTTCATACTGTAATGGGCCCTTGGTCCGAGCCAGTTGAAGTACCTTACCTCTATCATGGTAATGCAGCAGCTTGGCTGTGAAAGTTGGAGCCGGGGCACCCAGCTGCGGAAGCTGAGGGAGAAGTCATGAGCCCGCTTGTCTGCAAACAGTAGAGGCCTCTTTCCCAAACGCAGACAACAGCCAAGATTCTAAGAAAGCTTCCGCTTTCTCAGGAGGCCAACAAAGTGCAGATTATTTCGGCGCAAGCACACTTCCAAATCGGCCATTTTTTGCTTGCAGATGTTAACTTGGGCAATCAACTCAGGTATATTCCATTTCATGGGTGCGGTGGTATTTTCTAGCGTAGATATCCGTTACTCAGCTTCACCTACCCGCTCCCTCATCTTTTGCATGTTCTGACAGATAAGAGATAGGTCCTCCTGAACATCTCCAATGCGGTCTGCAAGTTTCTTTTCTGAGGGCGTAATGGCGTGCAGGACCTGCTGAGTAGATAAAGGTAAATCCACAGAGAAGGGAAGGGAGTCCATTAGTGCTACAGGGGACATCCGAGCTCCAATAGCTTCCACAGAGGTAGAGGTGGAAGAGCCATGAGCGTATTTTTCAAGTTTTGCAGCTGTAGCAGCGCTGTTAGTTTTCCCCATAGCAGCAACTCAAAGGTATAGGATAGGAAGGCACAAAGAATTTTGGAGATATCTGTGCAACAGTCCACAAGTCCAGCAGAGGGCAGCACAACTACACACCCACAGGGGAGAGGAGTTTACAGATGGATGGATAAGTAGTAAGAACACATAGACAGCAATATCAGAGGCAAATCCACAGTGTACCAGCAGATGGCAGCCCAACTCCTCAACCAAGACCTAGAGGAGTTTACAGAAAGATAATTAAGAAAAGTGGCATAGGTAATTATGTTAGGGAGTCACTATGACATCAAAGTCTGCAATAGGCAAGGACTCACCTTTAAAAATATATGTATAGGAGCTTATTGCTATCTCACATTCATAATGAGTGGGTGCTTTTCCAACTTACTAGGAGCATGTTAACTTAGAGACCAGAGTTGAAAAGAGGAGAAGACACTCCATTCTACCAAATTTTATTTTATTTATACTATTCAGCTTTATAAAACACTTTTATTAGGAATAGATGTGTGCATTACACCTTATACATCAATAACCTATCCTAAAAGTCTCCCATATTATTAAAAAAAAATGCACATCTTTAATGTCTTGAATGACATTATCAATTTTCGTCCCAGTTGTATGTATTGGTATATACAAAGCCCAATTCTTTAATCGTCATCATCATCATCACCACTATTTATTTATATAGCGCCACTAATTCTGCAGCGCTGTACAAAAAACTCATTCACATCACGTGTATAATTTATATCAGATATAAGTATATTCACTATTAAGTGAAGAACTACAACATATGTCTATTTAGTTCCATGGCATCTTACAATAATGTGAACACCCTATATTGCTTCTTAATTATTCTAACTTGAATAAACAGATGGTAGTAAGTACATTCACTAATAGGGAGACACTAGAGAGTTGTGGCTTAAGGGAAAGGTACACTAACGTGATTAGCATATATAGTGCCACACTATTTTCAATTTTACATAAAGGTATCTACTCATAGAGCAGTGATTTATAAGTGTAAATTGCACCCATCCATGAATAAATAATATGAATGTTATTTCTAATTCCTGATAGAAATACCAATTGATATCTCCCATTAAGCAGAGCTAAATGACCATACAGCTGTCCTCTGTGTTTAAAATCCACACAGCCACAGCTTGTTACAGTTTATTACAGCTGTCGCTGATGCATTTGCAAACAGCTTGTCACTGCCTCTCTTAGTGTGCCCCTAGTATCAGTCTTCTAATTGATGCCTTTATAATACAGATGCTCAGGCTCGGTTCCCCAAGAACTGAACACATCCGAACATAGCCGATTTCGCGTGCCCTCGGAATTGAAAACGAGGCAAAACGTCATTGTTACGGCGTCGGATCTTGCGAGGTTTGGAATCTATAAGTACCACCCTCCACAGCGATCCAGCGCCATTTCAGAGAGGGACACAGAAGGGGTAGCACGGTTTTTTGGCAATCTCTAGTGCAGTTGGGCAGCGTCATAGGTAGAATAGAAAGGGGAGGGGTAGCAGTGTTCTTCAAAGTCTCCAGTGACATTCAGGAGAGCTCCATTGCTCCATTGCTAATTGTCATTTCTGAAATAGAAATAATAGGGCTGGCATTCTTGGTCTAAATCTGCAGTCACATTGTACTGTGTTATATAGGTAACACACAAACAGGAGAGCTCCATTGCTAATTGTCATTGCTGAAATAGAAATAATAGGCCTGGCAGTCTTGGTCTAAATCTGCAGGCAAATTGTACGGTGTTATATAGCTAACACACAAACAGGGGAAGCAGTCAGGGAAACAAAAATGTAAAAAAAACAGTTTTTACCTTGGTAAAGAAAAAAAGACCTGTACTCCAGGGAAAGTTATCTGCAGAATTTTTTTTTTTGCCAACATGCCATTTTACACACGCAGTGGCAAGGAAAGAATCAGGCCTTCTCCTTTCTGTATGAGTGCTACTTCTGCAACTGTTCTTGTCATTCTGACTCAAAAGGTGGTGCCCAAATGCTTTTAAGTGTAAAAGCCGAGCTGGAAGAAACAGTAAGGCATTAGAAGAAACTGTATGTTCATATTCAGAAATGACACAAATCCCTGAGGATAGTCCATCCACGAGTGCTATGTGTAAGCCTGACATTTCTGATACTGTACTCATAAAGAAACCTCCTTTCAGCATTTAATTTCTGCAGATGTGTGGATGAGCAGTCCAAGTGTAGCCGGTGATATACAAATTGAGGATGCCACTTTGGAATTGCAACAGGATGAGGGGGATATTTGTATAACTGATGACAGCGGTAATGAGGATGTTGCTGATGATGATGTTGTTTGTGTAAGTCCTGCACCTGTGGAAAAATTTCTTGACAGTGATACGAAGAAGGCCATTGTAATGCTTGGGCATAAGACCAAAAAGTCCACCTCTTATGTGTGGAATTGTTTTTACCCAAATCCTGACAACAGTTGTCTAGCCATTTGTAGCGTTTGTAAAGTCACAGTCAGTAGAGGTAGGGACCTTAACCATCTAGGAACCTCATCCATGTTACACCATTTGAAGTGAGTTCATGGGAAGCTTTTAGGAAAATCTGAAACGTATGCTAAAAAAATAATAACAACAAGCAGTCCAGCATCAGCTAGGTCCCTTCTCTCAGCTAGATCCTGACATCTGCAATCTACATCCACAACACCGTCCTCATCAATATCCTCAGTAGCGATCGGAGTTAGTCGTGCATCCAAGTTGCTAAGTCTAAATGTCTCCTCCACTATCCAGCCAGACCAAGAAGAAGACTACTATTAGTTTACAACAATTGACTGTTAAACAATCCTTTGCAAGAGGAAGCAAGTATGTCACCCAGTCGCAAAGATCACAGACGCCATGGCGACTATGCTAGTATTTGCGTCCAATTTCCACTACTCTCCCCGTTACCAAATTCCATCACAACACCATTTTACAAGAAAAGCTATTGTTCACCTCTACTAGAAGGTTCATTAAAAAGTAATTATTGGGCTACAAAATGCCATTCTTCCCACTGTACACTTAACCACACATATGTGGACAAGCGGAACTGGGCAAACTAAAGATTATATGACTATGACAGCTCACTGGCTTGTGATTCGCCTTCACTAGCAGGAACAGCAGCAGCATGTATCCAACTAAGTCAAATTTTTCCTGAGCCAGGCTACTCTGTGTATCACCAGCTTCACTGAGAGATATACAGCTGACATTTCTATCTTGAACCACTTTTCTTTTGTGCCACTGCTGTGTGGCATTGTTTCCTACATGCGCTATGAACTGCTGTGTGTTTTTGCCGTTGCTCTGTCGATTGTATTGCAGCAGCTACAAGAACAGTTTAATTTACCCTGCCACCAACTGAAGCAAGAGGTGGTAACAAGGTGGAATTGCACCCTTTATATTCTTCAGAGGATGGAGGAATAGCAAGAAGCCATCAGTCTTAGAGTTCATTGGATTGTTAAACTGTACCTGCTACCCAGGTAATGTAGGAACAAAAAAGAGCAAAATTATGTGATTTTAGCATATTTTAGCAAGTTTTCTAAAAAATACAGATCTAAAACCAAAACCAAGACATGTAAGGGCGCTTTTGCCAATACCAAAAACAGAACACAGGGGTCAGTGAACATCTCTAATAATATGTTGGCTCTCTATAGAGGACAACAATAATACTCCATGAGGAGTAAAATGCAAAATTCAAAGGAAGAGCATAGTATCTTTAGTTTTGATGTAGGGCTGTAGCGTGTGGATGTATTTTACACCTGAGAAGATGGCAGCTTCAAATGTATCAACTATATTAATAAGAGATGAATGAAAAGTTTCAATCAATTTCATGTTTCTAATAATTTCAGCAGACCAGTTCCTGTGAGCCGGAATGTAAAACAAAATTTTTTTGAACAACTTTTAAAAAGTGCAAAAATGCTAAAATGTTTTTTCGTTTTATCAAAACTTATAAAGAAAGTCAAAAAAAACAACAAATTTGCGGTCATGTGCTGGAGCGATAGAATGTACGGCGCTGAGCTCCTCTCCCAATAGCAGCAGACAGCTTATTTATATTGCTAAAAATGTCGGCCAGCACCATCAATATACCCAAACACTGCCGGCAATACCCAATAGATACAAATATGGCAAAAATAAGGAGATCAGCTGAATCAGTAGCAAAATTAGACTACCACCACTGCACTGGTGCTGTATATGTGACTACTGCACAAATTGAGGCCCAATGGCAGAACACACTGCCGACCTACAGTAACAATTCTGGTCAACCACTTCACTTGAGACATAACAAGAGCCATCTCTGGCTCTTTTTTATTTTACCCATTCCTTGCACTCTAAATAAATTCATAGTGCGATGTGTGCTTCTAAAGCTCTGCTGGTCTGCACAGTTCCACTGTCTTAATCATAATTAATAATGTAATAGTGTAATAATATAATACAATTATTATAATGTATAAATGTATACTTCTTTTTATTTAGTTTTTTTAAATTTTATTATGTTTCTAATTGAAAGCACCGCTCACAGTTGACATATTAAAGCTTGAAAATATAGGGTTTATACATACTTGAAAACACTGAGTAAATGCCGATATGTGCCGTATTTTGTGTAAAATCGCACTGCGCATACCCAGAACAGGAACATACACAAGTGAACAATGCAACGTCCAATTCATCTTCAAGCACAAAGGACCCTTACTACAGGCTACGATTTCATGGGCGGAAAGGGGATGGGATTGGGCATATGCACTTAGTTAATGAACAGTAAGGGTGTGCCAGGCTCGGGTGCACACAGCAGCTTTTGATTCAAGCTTTGGGCATTTTATAGGTACGTGCTTTTCTATTATATCCCTTGCACCAGCTACAGGTCTCAGTTCAAACTCAAGCTGCACTTGTGCTGGAAAATGACATATCACTGTTTAAACCTTACCTAGGCCCCCCTGATAAGGATCCTCCATCGATCTGGTAATTGGGGAAGAAAGAAAAAGGATCATAGGCAGATATAGGTTATGATATCTTGTATATCAATACAACACATAAAAGGGCGCATCTGTTGATCACTATGAATTAAATATTTACTGTTTTTCGTTTAATGTTTGAGTTATACAAATTTACAGGCTAATGGACAGATCTGATTTGCACTTAGTTGAACTACTTTTGCGTTTGTGTAAAATTTGCGCTTTCAAAAACTGACTGAAACATACAAAATATAAATATTTGTTACACGGTTAAAAAAATGCTATTGTGATTTAATATGCTATCTATCAGCGGTATTTGACTTGTTTGCAATTAAAAAAATGTTATTGTAAAAAGAAAACAAAACAGAGCAGTACAAGGGCTTGCTAGGATTGTGATGTATGCAGGGACTTTGTTTCAACTGATTTATAAACTGGAGATACTGTTTGAGTTCTGTTAGTGCAGTGGTGATAATTAATTATATGCTTTTCTGCTGCCTGTTGCTATTTGCTTGGTTGCTACAATAACAGTCTATGTTTGTCCTTCATTCAGCAGCAGGTCAGTTCCTCAGAAAGGCTGGTAGCCTGAAATACTGGGTTGGCAGGTGTATGTAGGGGCAGCTGAGCCCCATTGCCAGAAATCTGGGGTCACTCACACCTTCCAGTCTCCATGCTCTTGTGCTCATATCACTAAAATTAGAATATAGATCATCTCTTCCTAGCAACATAGCAGCTGTTGCATGGGCATAAAATTATATATTGTCTTTCTCAAGGGATACATTTTTTATTTTAAAGCTGCAATACCCTGTAAATATGAGATGTGTTTCTTTAACATAAATCACTCTGGTAAGCTGTAAGAAGACTCATTGAGTTGCTCATTATTCCTTAGGATTTAATTAAAGATGTATCCAATGATTTACAGTTTTATCAGTGTCGTGCAATTACCATGGCAACCACAGCCACATGACATAATGAGAGGCTTTGAAATGTTCCCTGTTCTCAGCATGTACCCTTCTTCCATTATTTCCCCTGCAATAAAATGACCACCGAAATCGGTCCATGACTAACTGGCTCAGACTCAGAGATTAGTTTACACTATTTTGTGCCTCCATGTGTGAGACAATTGTTTTTCACTGGCAGCTATATCTACCATATAAGAATCTCCCATAAAGATCAATTGTGCAAAGGGAACACTAGGGCTTCCTGGAAAAATAAGCTTTTTTTTCATGTTAAAAAGGTACAAAATTGCTGTTTCATTTTTTTTTCTAATAAAATGACTATTTTAACTGGAATGTTCAACTCAGTCTCCAGAGCTACTGGTCTGTCATCATCATCATCACCATTTATTTATATTGCGCCACAGATTCCGCAGCGCTGTACAGAGAACTCATTCACATCAGTCCCTGACCCATTGGAGCTTACAGTCTAAATTTCCTAACACACAGAATAGGGTCAATTTTGATAGCAGCCAATTAACCTACTAGTATGTTTTTGGATTGTGGAGGAAACTGGAGCACCCGGAGAAAACCCACGCAAACACGGAGAGAACATACAAACTCCACACAGATAAGGCCATGGTTGGGAATTGAACTCATGACCCCCAGTGCTGTGAGGCAGAAGTGCTAACCACTAAGCCACAGTGCAGTATTTGAAGCTCCTCTCCTTAGATGCCCGAAAGAAGACCTTTTCTTATTTAAAATGTGTTTTGAATCTTGTCTACTCGCCTAGAAGAAGTAGAGCCCCTAAAATTGCCACTGCTAGTCCACCAGAAGAACAGATCTATTGGTGGAACGGTGCTAGGTGTCCCCCCTCCCAGTCAGACTCCCCACATATTCAGCCTATCTCTGACACAGAGAAGTAGCTGTTGACAGCATCGTAAGGAGAAAAGAGGCATGCAGGATTAACATAAGTTAATTTAAATGATTAACCCCCCTTCAATTTTCAGCCAATGACAAAAGGGTGTGTGTTTAATTTAAATTCCTGAGGCGGTCGACTCTCAATGTGGGGTACATTGGGAAAAAGAAAAAACACTAAAAAAATTGACATGATGAAATTGACTCAGTGTGTAGATGCCCCCGATATGATGGTGTTCTAGGTGACCTCCTGAGTTTCTATAATGGTAGCAGCGGCTCTGAGCATGTATCATTTCTGTATAGGTCAAGACAGGAAGGGTAGTTTTTGATCACAATGCATCCGTATGGTCATTCCAGGGTACTGCATTCATTGAATTAATTAGTTTCAAACTGATCCCTCAGTCGGAAATCACTCCACATTCCAACGACGAGCCATGCAGCTTAGCAGCACTTAGAATAAGTAGGTAGCTGGACTATATTACAATGCTGTGACCTACATCTTTCCCTAATTTTAATGTGTGTACTGTGTGGTAGCAGCTGGACTAACTGCATTCCTGTTGCCAAAGTAAACTCTCAGCCATATATATTGCACCATTTTTTTAAGGTAACAAATTCACATGTCTGGAAATGTAACCTGCTGTACAAAAGAGGAATAATTGAAAGAGCTGGAGCTGGAATTTCTCTTGTTCAGTAGTTTAAATAGCTGAACTTTTTACACTTGCCTCAGGGCTGTCAGTAGACAGTGACTATCCTCCAGGAAATGGATACCAGCTCATCTTGTGTTGCTACCACTGCATCCCTTCCTATAATTGGATGTCACTGTAAACATATGGGTTGTTTACTGGGTCACTTACTTGTGTCATTTGCATTTATAAGTATGAATGAGAATGATGAAGCTGTTTGCTTGCCAAAGGTAAAAACACTTTAGTTCTAAAGAGAGATTTACGAAGTGCAAAGGTAATTGCCAACAAATCAAATGTGGTTTTGTGACATCACACAGCCATTTTTGTATGAATACATGTTTGCATAACAGACTGCAGTATACACACAGGCAGTACAATAATAGGTGAAATCAGAAAACATAAAGATGTTCTTTGATCATAAATAACAACTCTTAACTGAATAATCATTTATATCAATATTTTCATATATCATTTTTTAATATAATCTTTTTACATTAATTACATAAAACTTATTTCAATGCATAATGTACAAACAATGCGCTTTTCTAGTATATCTTAGTTGCATACACATGTTCTGTGATAGCTACTAGCACACAAACGTGTACTTTGTAATTCAAAGATTATGCTGTGTCAGTCATTACTATGAGTCGGCATTTACACTTTTCCTGTGGTGGGTGCAAAAATCTATGGGTGAAAACAAGCATACTCACTACAAGCACAGGACTCAAATCTGCTGCATCTGTGTTGAAACGCCCTTCACACAAGATATGCTACGCAAACATATGAAGTTCTGAACATGAATTAGGTACGCACTCAACAATATATAGTATGGCGGCCCACAATTGGATTTGGCTAGACTGGACAAATCAGGGCTGTGTTCCAGTTCCCATTTGACAGTGGTCACTGTGACAGTGACCACTGTCAAATGGGTAATGTTTTCTCTTGTGTTGCTTTCAGCAAAGAGTAGCAGTGTTCACAATGGTACCACAGCTACCACTCTGTTAAATGTTAGGCATATAGAGATGATATCTTTCCGGCCCACAACTCAACACAGCACTAGGTCACCAAGAACTTTGACTAGCAATCTGACATGTAACACGCACTGAGGCCCAGATAGCTTTATAGCTGCTCTCATCAGATTGGCTTGTAATAAAAGTAACTCTGCACCCACTTTTTTTTTTACAAAAGGTTAATTCAGGACCTTCACCATTTTTCCATCACTATATGCTTGTTACAATATTGCAACTTCTGCTCCTAGGAGGATTCAAATAACTCAAAACTCTACCAGCTATTAACCATGCTGCAGAGTTGGATGATGATATCATAATTTATTTTGACTCCCTATGGTATCACATTATAAGCTGTGGGACTCCCACATTCCAAAGATATATGTAATCAACACAATTCCCTTTGAGTTGCACTGGAGACTACAGAAGATTTCCTTCTGAGGAGAATGCTCACGTATGCAATTTCCTGGGGTCACATGTGTGAATATAACAGGGTTTTAGAAATATTCTGCCCTCTATGTTGGTGTGGTGACAAGCACTACAATTTGCCAGTCATTTTAAAATAATTGTACATGCTTGACAGGACACTTCTGGTGGATAGAGTGAGGGTACACAATAAATTCATACAATGAAAATCATTAGATTTGACTGCAGCTTAACCCCTAATGCTAATCAACTTTTCATTGGCTGAAAGGGAAGGTGCAGGTGGTTGTAGAGCAAAGCACAGTCAAGCTTCCCATTACCTTTAGTATTGTACTGTGCCAAGGTCTTACCATTTGCTGTGCCACCTATGTCGCAAATGTGTTCTCTAACATAAAATTCTAAATTCATCTGTGGCTGCTGCTGCTGCTCAATTGAAGCTACTGCTTGCGCTATGAGGCACAATCATATGACACTCAGCCTAGCTCACGCCTATTCCCCAGTGTGTTATTTAAGGACAGCATTCATTTTATGCACCCTCATGTCTTCATCCCACACAGGAAACAAATATTGATGACTGGGTTCATTTAGCTGACTTTAATATTTAGGATGAAGTTCAGGAGCTCCTGTTCTGTCACACAAAAAACACAAAACATAAAAAAAACGTTGGAGATATTAGTGTCCAATGCTCTCTGCACCAACGGTAGTTCCGCCTCTGAGGTACGTACCTGGAGAACAATCACACAAACCTAAATACACCATGCAAATTACAGAGAGCTCTCTCCCAAGAATAAATTCAATGTTTATCATAACATAAAAAAAATGTTAATATAGTACATGTACAGTACAAACGTTTCTTTCTTCTTGATAATTACACAAGTTTCGTGGCCTGCAGATACAGTCTCATTCACCAACTTAATTTTTCCACCTTAAATATCAAGGCATATTCGCATGGATCTCTATGCATAACAACATGTATCTAATCAAGCACAGTCCCTTAGGCAGATACATAATTTCTCACAAAAGCAAGTACAGATGTTATCATCACACCTGTTAAATATGATTTTTTGCTATGGCCTCATAAAGCCTTTGTTCAGCCATATTCAGCCGTAACTCACATACATATATTATTTGCTAAAAGAGATTATTCATTTTTCTGCTGAAATGCAGTTTTGTAAGATGTAAGCCCACGGCCTTGAGGTTAAGCTGACATAGAGAACTACTGTAAGAATGTAGCAAGATTTGTGAACAATAGGTAGTTTCATTTTCAGCTTGTAGTGTGGGAGCTGTGCCCATGACTTTGGATATGGCAGCCAGGAGATTAACCTCCACCCCCCCTTGGGATAAGAATAATTGACACATCTGTCCTGAGAAGGGGGGAGAAAGTTAAACACCTCAAGAATACGTGAGATCGTTAATCCGCAGCGCATCCCATAGACTATTGCACTATTGCCTTACACTGGCTCCCCTTCCCCTACAGAATCCTTTCAAATTCCTCACCACCACTTACAAGGCTCTCTCCAACGCTACTACCCCTTATATCTCTAACCTCCTCTCTATTCACACTCCTGCCCGCTCCCTGCGCTCGGCCAACGACCGTCGCCTCTCCTCCACTCTTATCACCTCTTCCCATTCCAGAATCCAAGACTTTTCACGTGCAGCCCCCCTTCTCTGGAACGACCTCCCTCGTTCCATCCGTCTCTCTCCTACTTTTTGCTTTTTCAAACGTGCACTCAAAACTCAACTCTTCCTCAAAGCCTACCAACCATCTACTTAACCCCCATCTCCTCCCTTTAGCTCATCCTCCCTTCTCTCCTCTTGCCTCAACTGGCTCTTCTTGTGCCTGGTCTGTTTACCCTCCCTTAGGATGTAAGCTCGTATGAGCAGGGCCCCCTCCCCTCCTGTCTCCATACCTGTTCTTCCGCTCCGCCTTTACGGCATATGACTGGCCGGAGTTTCTGAAGTATTGGTACTTTTTGTTCATTGTTCTGTATGGTTTCACCCTGTATAGTCTACTGTTAGTACTGTGTGCGGCGCTGCGGATACCTTGTGGCGCCTAACAAATAAATGATAATAATAATAATAATAATAATATTGTATGCTTATAACATAGGATTCATATATTCAGTAGGCTATAATATTCCTTGTATACAGAACTTCATCTGTGTCTATTTTCTCTAGCTGATTGAAGTGTTTCCAGATATACTTGACACCACAGGCAAACTTGGAACAGAATTTTAGCTCTAACACACCTAAACATTCATTTAACTTTTGATGTTCAGGCCATTAAGAACTTCTACTACAGTCAGAACATGCCAAATAGGAGTAAATCTCTTCCTCTGTCCTACTGTTAGGATTTGCATATGTGATTGTTTTAGTCCTTTTGCCTACTTGGTATGTTCATATAAATGCTGCCACTGTGTTCTGGTTCATCTTGGTTGCTTTCCTGACATCTGGGTGCGATCAGCATACCAGTTTCTTGTTTTTTTTTTTTTTGGTGATAGTGTTTACGTATTAGCTTCCTGGTCCTGTACCTTCCACTCCAGTTGGCCAGGCTCCTGATACTTGGCTCTGCACTATGGTGATTTCTGGCTCCTATCTCTGCATCACTGTGACTTTTAGCTCTGCATTATGCTGACCTCTGGCTTCTGATCCCTGGCTCCGCATGGTACTGGTTCCTGAGTCTGGCAACTGATTGCAGTGATTCCTGGCACAGACTACTCGGCTCGGTTTACAAACACCTCCTCCACTGTGAGGTATGACCTGATCATTGTTGCTCTATTAGCAAAGCAGTGAAGAGTGTCACATGCACCTGTCACTGGTGTGCATGTCAATTAATGGATCTTCTGAGAGGAGTGCACTAGGCACGCAACCAGGGCTGTGGCTACACCCTGTTGCAATGTATCCATGCCCCAATTATGACATGCCCACGCCCCATTGTGACATGGCTTAGCTGTATGTCCCAATTTAAAGTGCTGAAAACTTAAGAGGAATATATTCCTGTTTCCATCATATCCCAGAGTGTACAAACAAGTTAGACTTTTCCTGTTCCTCGCAATGTTTGGGTTTCCCCTGCTATAGTGCCCATTAAAGTTGCTCTCCCTTCACTAAAGTCAGCATGTGTTTAGCTTACTGCATGTAATTAGACCTCTTTTAATCCACTGGCCAATTATAGTTCTTTAAGGCCTAGCTCACTTTTAATGCAGAAATCTTTACTGGGTGGGAGAAATATACTCAAACACAGTTCAGTAAATAGCAGGAGAGTACCTGGCTGGGTTCTTCAATGTGTATGCAATCTCACATGAGGGACCCCTACTGGGGTTGATGGGACATGTATATTCCAAAGTCTCTAAACACTGGAAGTGTCTCTGATTACTTTCGGCACCACTGTTACACAAGGTACAGCAGCATTACACTAAAATATATTCCTTTGTTTCTAGATCATATAACTCTGATATCTTAAATAAAGTACACATAATTGGGGTTCCTGTAATTAAATAACAAAATACATTTTGGGATATATTTATGTAGTAACATTGTTTAATCATTTTATAGGTGAAATCAAGGAAATTATTACTATTTTCACATTTTCAACCTCATTTTCTGACAAAAAACTGTTTATTAATATATGCTACTAATATTAACCGCTATTTATCCCAGTGAAAGAATATAAAATTCAGTTTAAATGCCACACATGAAAATTGGTCTGGCCATGAAGTGTGGTAACCCCGTCAGTCATGAAGCTGTTAAGATATCAGTGTAACTAAATATATTGTCTGGGATATAAAAAACAGACATCTCTGGTTCTGCACAAAGCCAAATAAGCCAGGGTTATTTGCTAGTAAGCATAGTTGCCATTTATCACCACCTGACATCCACACAGTTGTGTACTGTTTGAGAAAGTACTAGGATAGTATAACATAGAGTGAAGATAGGAGACTTTTGTGAAAGACAATGGGTTAATTTTCCATGGGCATTGTTTCCAAGGCAGTATACGAAAAAATGTTGCATTGCAAGTGACAATTATAATTCTACTTAGAGCAAACATCAAGTGCTAGCTAGGTTTGCATTAGGGAGAGATTTGTTACAAGGTGCCTGAGGAGCAATTTCACTAGTGTATCTGATTATTCTTACCGTAATGATAGGGGTTCATAAGCCCCCTTTAATTTTAGATTATAAACTTTGTAGAGAAAGGTTCAGTGCAATCAGTTTGTTACTATTTAAAAGAACAAGTTTGAAAATTCACCAAAGTGCCATAGAGCAAATCTTTTCCACTAGATAATAATATATAAAATAAAAGGATATATAATAGTTCTTCTGGCTGTCCATAAATGGCAGAAAATGAAAACTCTTTTTAAAGAAGTACTTTAAAAGGTTTGTGGGGAGGAATTATACCATAAAAAAGAATCTTTGGATGAGAAATGGAAAAGATAAATAAATAAAATAATGTAGATTTACATTTACACTTGACCATATTAATATGAAACATGAAGAAAACAGTATTATTCTTTATTAAGCTATATGCCTCAATGAATAGGATGACACATCATGACCCATCTTAAGACAAATATGTATACAGGCCATACCTACCAAATATATACATTAATTGTGAATAGCAGCATTAACCGGGGAAAACCAATTATTAAGAGTTGGAAGATTGGTCCTTTCTTTCTATATAATTTGGGGATTTGGCTCTATGGGTCTCAAGGTAGATGTGGAAAAATGCCAAAATTATTTCTTAAAATGAAATATATAATATAGGGCATATTATAAGCATAAAAAGTGAATACAATGAGGACTTTGTCTCAAACAGTATTTATCAATGACCTCTTCACAAATCTCAGAATATAAGAATAGGAGGACGAAGGAGTAAATATAGGAAGGATAAAGTTGATTTGCTTCACAATAAATTCCCTTAGAATATTCTCAGTCCACATCTTTAATCTGATAACAAAGGTGGTTACAAGAGTTTTACACCATACAGATAATCTGTTCATCCTCTACATTTACCGCATAGCATGGTACAATATAAGCTGGTGTTAATTTCGCCCTCTGTATTTACAAGCATGACATGACAGTTAGTATTAGCAGCAAGATAGTATCACCTTGGGAGTCACCAATCACAGAAATCAAAGGTGAGGTAAAGGAAGTGTCTCCACATGTTTATTCAGAAGTGGACGTGCGGAAGCCATCATGTAGTTTAGAGGCCACCCTGTATTTCTAATTACTGTTTAGTTATTTTCTAGCAGTACGAGCACTGGTGGTAATTGGGACTGGAACATGACAGAGTAAACACAGGAAATGCTCAAGTTGGATAGGACAGTACATTTTATATTTAGATTCAACTGAAACCCAAAGCCAAGTTAAATCCCTACCTGTCCAAGATCTCAGATTTATTTAAAGTCTTGGAACAAGTGGTTGCCGTGCAAATAGTCCCTGTCTCTCACACAATTACCAATTGTGCCAGTTACTGGGGACGGCCACAGGGGTGTGTTAGAAGCTTAGAAGCTTTTTGTCTTTCATAAGGGCACCATATTTTCAGATTGTACAACATGACACTTCTCCAATAGGCTGGATGCATTTTGCAACATTATTTATGTATTAACAGCTAGATATTATGAAGCACTTTACAGAGAATATTTAATCATTCACATCAGTCTCTGCTCCAATGGAAAAAACAACAAAAAAAACCTGGCGCACGGAGAGATGATTTAAAAATGGAGATCAGGTGTAAATCAGTATCTGCAGCTGAAGAGATCAATGAGATCTCAAATGTAAAAAATATACAACACAACAGAAAACAGCGCTGATGACTGATAAACACAATCAATATGCAACCATCTGTGGGTAATAAATGTATATAAACACTTTATTAAAAATGAACCATAAAATAGACAACATTGGCCAGTGGATAACAACTTGACATGTAAAAAATCAGATGAACCGACTGTGTTAACCATCAATAAGGCTGATGAACCATGGAATCGATCACTCCTAAAGAGAACCAGCTAAATGTCCCACATCAAATAGATACTAGTGTCCAATGACCCCGTTGAAGATCATGAAGTGGAGCTTCAAAATAAGTGTGGCCACACTGATGGTGGAAAGTATACGTCACCGCGATGATGGTGAACCCCACTTCAATGCTTCTAACACATGTAGTATGGAGGAGAATATGCCATAAATGCCACAATGAGAAAACCGCCACTCCTGAATGGAAATCAAAGTCGCTAAACTGCTAAAGTAGAAAGCGCAATACAGACCTGGTCCGATACTCAGTCCCGTATTGTGGTCTGTATGCGCACGCACCTCATACCCAGAACGAACTCCGGGACCTCCGCAATAGATATGTAGGTGAAGACGGCAATCCGTGTAAGTAGTAAAATAGCAGCTAGCACAATCGTGGCACCAATTGTATAGCGATGATATGGCTCAAAAAAGGCAACCTCCAAAAATCCACTGGGGATATGAGCTGGGTCATGGATTAGTGCTATCCAGCGGCTCAGTGAACATCCAAATCACCTGACGCGTTTCATCACCTGCCTGGTGATTTCTTCCTCTGAAGAAATCACCAGGCAGGTGATGAAACGCGTCAGGTGATTTGGATGTTCACTGAGCCGCTGGATAGCACTAATCCATGACCCAGCTCATATCCCCAGTGGATTTTTGGAGGTTGCCTTTTTTGAGCCATATCATCGCTATACAATTGGTGCCACGATTGTGCTAGCTGCTATTTTACTACTTACACGGATTGCCGTCTTCACCTACATATCTATTGCGGAGGTCCCGGAGTTCGTTCTGGGTATGAGGTGCGTGCGCATACAGACCACAATACGGGACTGAGTATCGGACCAGGTCTGTATTGCGCTTTCTACTTTAGCAGTTTAGCGACTTTGATTTCCATTCAGGAGTGGCGGTTTTCTCATTGTGGCATTTATGGCATATTCTCCTCCATACTACATGTGTTAGAAGCATTGAAGTGGGGTTCACCATCATTGCGGTGACGTATACTTTCCACCATCAGTGTGGCCACACTTATTTTGAAGCTCCACTTCATGATCTTCAACGGGGTCATTGGACACTAGTATCTATTTGATGTGGGACATTTAGCTGGTTCTCTTTAGGAGTGATCGATTCCATGGTTCATCAGCCTTATTGATGGTTAACACAGTCGGTTCATCTGATTTTTTACATGTCAAGTTGTTATCCACTGGCCAGTGTTGTCTATTTTATGGTTCATTTTTAATATAGTGTTTATATACATTTATTACCCACAGATGGTTGCATATTGATTGTGTTTATCAGTCATCAGCGCTGTTTTCTGTTCTGCTCCAATGGAGTTTACATACTATATTCCAAACCATACACACATACACAATAGGGCTAATTTTTGTCGGAGGCCGATTAACCTACCAGTTTGTCTTTGGTTTGTGGGAGGAAACCACAGTACCTGGAGGAAACCCCTGAAAACACTGGGAGAACATATAAACTCCACAGATAGGCATAAATTCACTATCTTTATATGCTTTGATATTTAAGGATTTTTGGTGTGTATATAATTATGGAATACAAGTTAACCCGTGCATGATACTCATGCATTTTTTTGTCAAATAATGTCAGTATACCAAATTTCAGGTCATTCGGATGAGCCCTTTCTGAGAAAATAGTTTTTTCCACAGACACTAACACACGCCGCTACACATGCAGGGGTGGATCTAGAAAACGTTTGTTCCCTGGGGGGATGTTAGGGCGGGGCGATTTAGGCCCCGCCCCCTTTCCAACTGAGGCTGCCGGGGGCTGCACAGTATGTGCAGGACCGCTCGGCAGTGACAGGCAGGGACAGTGTGCTGCCCGGCTGCTCTGATTGTGTTTAAAACACAATCAGAGCAGCCGGGCAGCACACTGTCACTGCCAAACGGACCTGCACATACTGTGCAGCCGTCGGCAGCAAACCCCTGCTAGGGGGGGGGGTTGCCCCGTTCGCACCCCCCTGGATCCGCCACTGTACACATGTGTGTTCATGAGGTAAAATTACCTCATGAAAATGAGTTTGACCCCTCAACTCGTCAACATTTTCAGTATACCAAATTTCAGCCCTTTTTGGGGTTTTTTTTTTCACACACACTAAGAATTTAGTAGGTCAGTTAACCCGTGCATGATACTCATGCATTCTAGTCAAATCAAGCTACTTAAGGTGTTAAAAACTCCCCACTGTCACCCCGGCAACCACCAACCACTCCCAACTGTCACTTCTCCTTCAAGAAATAAATAGGTCAGTGTACAACTCTGCCCAGCAGGTGGCACTGCAGCTTGGTTTTTTTTTTTCCACACACAGACAGACTAACACACGCCACTAGACATTTATATTATAGATATTTATAAAAACATCCAATAAATTCTAAATGTAATATATTCAGGTCAACTTCTTGCTCATATAACAACTGTTTATATATGTTTTTCCTTTCTTTGTATATAACAATTGCACCAAATATACAGTAAAGGAGAATAGATGTGAACAAGTATTGCTGTTGTTTATTTCAGTAAGGAAGTCGTCAAAACACAAAACATTTGCATCCAAGATGAAAAATGACAATGAAACTGGTGTTTAGGTTGTCTGAAATTCTTAAGTAATGACATAGATACAAAGAACGTAGTAACAGATTACTCACCTAATCACAATAGACCGTTCTGTCCTGAATACAATTCTTTCAAACTATGACAGACAAGACTTTTTATAAACAGATGTTTTATATTCCTTACTATGTTGGATTTTCGTGTCTCTGTATTTATTTACTTAAGAAACATGTCAACGTGCCTAATATTTCCCTGCTGCTATGATATAGTGCAAACTTTGCATCTAAATTGTGAGCCCTATCAATCAAATAACTGTCTTTTTGGAAAAATTATGTGAACCTCTAGGATAATGAACTCTACTTAGGGGATAACTTGAGTTAGGTGTTTCAAAGTAGAAGTCAATCTAGTGTAAGAAAATTGACTTCATTTTCACCGAAAAACATACCATCATCTCATCTTCATGGTGAATGATATTCTGTAATTAGAGCCCACCCTGTGTATCATTTTTAATACATTGGGGTTCATTTATAAAAAGCAGTGCAGTACAAATTTGCACATATTTTACCAATATTTTGTCTGCTGTCATTGGGCCTGATTCATCAAGGCACGCATGATGAGTGCAATGTGCGCTTCTTTATATCACATGTAAATCGGGTAAACGTACACCCGAATTCAACAAGGAGCAGATAAGTGTGGTGATGAATTCGGATATAGGTCTGCTGTGCTCTGCTATTGAAGGCAAATTGAATTGAAGGCGAATCTGGATATGGGCATCAATGCTGGTTTATGACACCTTTGTCATAGAGGGGTGATAGAACTTACCTTTGCCCTTTAGAAGTCCACATTCATGTGCCTTGCTATATCTGGTGGTGTGCTTCTCTATGTCCCAGTTAAGGTGGCTGATATGGTGTTGTGGTGCTGTTTGCTGCATAATTTGGCCCCAAACCAAGTATACCCCTAACACCGGCAATATACAGTAATGAACCAGGTGAGCTTATTCCAGAAGCGGATGTTCATAATACGGAAGGAGGAGGCGGGTCATAGAAAGGAACATTCATACTTATTGTTCAGGTGAGAATGATTTTAAAAGAACTGTAATGGTTGTGTAATTACCAGTAACCTTGTTTTTAATTATTACCTAATTTTGTAGAACCAACAATATTATGAACATCATACGAAAAACACCACTAACTTTATTTTATGGGTATATGTATGTTTGATGAAATATCCATTTAGGCATTATTTAATGATAAAAACAATTTAAGGGCACCCAGATTACACAAGTAAATAACACCAGAAAAAAATAATTACCTAACTAAATTATTATTATTATCGTTTATTTGTAAGGCGCCACAAGGTTTCTGCAGCGCGTACACGGTACGAACAGTAGACTATACAGGGTAAAACAGTACAGCACAATAAACACAAAAGTACCAGTACTCCAGAAACTCCAGGCAGGCAAATATAGTAGGGATGGAGCGGAAGAACAGGTATGGAGACAGAAAGGAAAGAAGGCCCTGCTCATACGAACTTACATCCTAAGGGAGGGTAAACAAATCAGGCACAGAAGGGAGCCAGTGAAGCAAAGGGGAGAGAAAAAAGGGGCCAGGGGAGAAACAGAAGAGATGAGAGGTTAAGTGGATAGTTGGTAGGCCTTAAGGAACATGTGAGTTTTCAGTGCCCGCTTGAAGGAGCACAGATTGGGTGAGAGACGGATGGAGCGAGGGAGGTCGTTCCAGTGAAGGGGGGCAGCGCGGGAGGAGTCTTGGATTCTGGAGTGGGAAGAGGTGATCAGAGTGGAGGAGAGACGGCGATCATTGGCCGAGCGCAGCGAGCGGGCGGGAGTGTGAATGGAGAGGAGGTTAGAGATGTAAGGGGCAGTAGACTGGGAGAGAGCCTTGTAGGTGGTGGTAAGGAGTTTGAAAAGGATTCTGAAGGGGAAGGGGAGCCAGTGTAAGGCAAGACAGAGAGGGGAGGCAGAGGAGGAGCGGCGTGAGAGGAAGATAATTCTCGCAACCGCATTGAGTATAGAGCGGAGGGGGGAGAGGTGGGAGCAGGGGAGGCCAGTAAGGAGGAGGTTACAGTAGTCGAGGCGGGAGATGATGAGAGCATGAATGATAGTTTTGGTGCCATCTTGAGAGAGGAAGGGACGGATGCGGGCAAAGTTACAGAGTTGGAAGCGACAGGCTTGGGCAAGGGATTGAATGTGGGGGGCAAAAGAGAGAGAGGAGTCGAGAGTGACTCCCAGGCAGCGGAGTTGGGTGACAGAGGAGATAGTGGAGTTGTTAACAACGATAGAGAGGTCATGGTGGGAAGAGAGTCTGGGTGGGGGAAAGACAATGAGTTGAGTTTTGGAGATGTTAATTTTAAGAAAGCGTGAGGACATCCAGGAGGAGATGGCTGAGAGGCAGTCAGTTACACGAGAGAGGAGGGAGGAGGAAAGATCAGGAGAACTAAATCTAAAGATCGGGAGAACTAAATGTAAATAAACAGAAATAACACAGCCTGTGGTGTTAAGTAAAAAATGCAGTTTACCATAAATACAAAACAAATAAAAATGTTCTTTTTTTTTCTTTGCTGTGGCCTCGGGTGACTTGCTTGGATGTCATCTGCCACCCCTGAAAATAGCACAGGAGTAGCGGGTTATGATGGACTTGGGGTTGTGCTGACCATTCTTTAACAGATGATGAGGAATACGGCAGCCGTGCCAATAATTGGCCACACACTGATACTAAATTTCCTGAGAGTTCACGCACAGCCCCAGTTAGGTTGTTTAGTCCTGTATTTGATTGTATCAGGCTGGCATCTATGCGTTCCAATGAGGTAGACATCCTTTGTTGGGTGTCTTGCATATTGTGCAAGCATCTAAACTCTTTAGTCAGCTGGCGCTGAATACCTCTCAGGGAGTCCTGTTGGAATTACACCAAAATCTCCTGTACCCTGCTAAACTGCTGAATTGATTCAGCCAAATTGGGGACAGGAGCAGGTTGAGGTTAATAACCATTATCAGGTAAAAAGCAGTTACAAATGCTTGTCATTACAGGCAAATGATTAATAGCATCCCCCCCCCCCCCCCCCACTAAAACATACAGTCAGGTCCATAAATATTGGGACATCAACACAATTCTCATATTTTGGGCTCTACACACCACCACAATGGATTTGAAATGAAACTAACAAGATGAGCTTTAATGGAAGACTTTCAGCTTTAATTTGAGGGAATTTACATCCAAATCAGGTGAACAGTGTAGAAATTACTCCGGTTTCTATATGTGCCTCCCACTTTTTAAGGGACCAAACGTGATGGGACAAACTAAACAATCCTACATCAAACTTTCACTTTTTAATACTTTGTTGCAAACTCTTTGCAGTCAATTACAGCCTGGGGGTAAATGTATCAATATGCGGGTTCTTCAACACCCGCGTGTTCAGCCTCTTCCGCGATTAAATTTCAAGCGGCGCTGCATTGTAAAGGGAACTTAACCCTTTACAATGCAGCGCCGCTTGAAATGTAATCGCGGAAGAGGCTGAACACGCGGGTGTTGAAGAACCCGCATATTGATACATTTACCCCCTGAAGTCTGGAACGCATAGACATAACCAGATGCTGGGTTTCATCATTGGTGATGCTCTGCCAGGCCTCTATTGCAAATGTCTTCAGTTCCTGCTTGTTCTTGGGGCATTTTCCCTACAGTTTTGTCTTCATCAAGTGAAATGCATGCTCAATCGGGTTCAGGTCAGGTGATTGACTTGGCCATTGCATAGCATTCCACTTGTTAGCCTTATAAACTCTTTGGTTGCTTTTGCAGTATGCTTCGGGTCATTGTCCATCTGCACTGTGAAGCACCGTCCAATGAGTTCTGAAGCATTTGACTGAATATGAGCAGATAATATTGCCCAAAACACTTCAGAATTCATCCCGCTGCTTTTGTCAGCAATCACATCATCAATAAATACAAGGGATTCAGTTACATTGGCAGCCATACATGCCCACACCATGACACTACCACCACCATGCTTCACTGATGAGGTGGTATGTTTTGGATCATGAGTAGTTCCTTTCCTTCTCCATACTCTTTTCTTTCCATCACTCTGGTACAAGTTAATCTTTGTCTCATCTGTCCATAGGATGTTGTTCCAGAACTGTAATGGCTTTTTTAGATGTTGTTTGCCAAACTCTAATCTGGTCTTCCTGTTTTTGTGGCTCACAAATGGTTTACATCTTGTGGTGAACCTTCTATATTCACTCTTGTGAAGTCTTCTCTTGATTGTTGACTTTGACACATATACACCTACCTCCTGGAGAGTGTTCTTTATTTGGCCAACTGCTGTGATGGGGTTTTTCTTCACCAGGGAAAAAATTCTTCTGTCATCCACCACAGTTGTTTTCCGTGGTTTTCCGGGTCTTTTGGTGTTGCTGAGCTCTCCGATGCGTTCTTTCTTTTTAAGAATGTTCCAAACAGTTGATTTGGCCACACCTAATGTTTTTGCTATCTCTCTGATGGGTTTGTTTTGATTTTTCAGCCTAATGATGGCTTGCTTCACTGATAGTGACAGCTCTTTGGATCTCATATTGAGAGTCGACAGCAACAGATTCCAAATGCAAATGTCACACCTAGAAACAACTCAAGACCTTTTACCTGTTAATTGATGATGAAATAATGAGTGAATAGCCCACACATGTCCATGAAATAGCTTTGGAGTTGATTGTCCCATTACGTTTGGTCCCTTAAAAAGTGGGAGGCACATATAGAAACCGTTGTAATTCCTACACTGTTCACCTGATTTGGGTGTAAATATCCTCAAATTAAAGCTGAAAGTCTGCAGTTAAAGCACATCTTGTTAGTTTCATTTCAAATCCATTGTGGTGTTGTATAGAGCCCAAAATATGAGAATTGTGTCGATGTCCCAATATTTATGGACTTGACTGTATCTCCAGAGTGGTAACAGCACATTGAAGCTGATTATTATTGAATGCTGGGACTTCCTCACCTGTAGGCTGTAATATGCCAGTTTTGTTTCAGGAACAAAGAGAGTGTTTTTGTGGATTGCTAAAAGCATAATCTTTGCTTTCTGCTTTTCCATTTTTAAACTTGTATAATTTTGCTACATTTCTGGATTTCAAATTGAAGGGATTTTTGTTAGTAATTTGACTCATGATACAGTGTTAGAATTGCAACTAGGTTCTATTATAGGTGTAATTGATTTATTATTGTTATTTTTGGTAAGTCTAAGTGAAAATGTTGCTTCTATGGAAAAATGTATGCCTTCTGAAAGTATATTCTGTTATGAGAATGTTAGGTGAACCTTTGTGTGTGATTTAATGACAAACCCATAGACCAGGTAAATTGAAAACAAAAGAACCTACTGTTCCACCCGCATATAACGATATGTCGGATGGAGCAGCAGGAGTCTTTCCAGTAGTGACACAAAGCAGAACGGGAGAACCTCCATCAGCTGGCCATCCAGCCCCTCCTGCAGTCACCATAACATGGAATACACTCTGGAATAAGACAGAATTAATGTCAATAGCAAAAGAAACACCAGATATCAGGAATCAACCCATGGCAGCTTATAGATACATGCATAGATTGCATACTGTCTATTCGGCTACCATGATAAATCTGGATGAAGCCGTATAGGCAGCAGCAGGAGATTCAGTGGCACAGACTGAAGTAGCCGATCCCACTGAAGTAGCAGAACAAAAAACTGTAGATTCTGGGGACTTGTGGCTACAGAGGTCTTTAATACATTGTACACAATTAATAGAACAGGCTCCAGCAGCTGCTGAACAAAAACAAGACACTCTTGCAGTATGTAGATGATTTACTACTGTGTTGTGACAGTGAGTTTGAATGTGTGGAAGACAAAATCTCTCTTGAAGTTTTTAGCACAAACTGGCTGCAAGGCCAGCAAAGATAAGTTATAGCTAGTGCAGACTAGAATACACTTTCTAGGACACTGTATTTCTGAAGGGAAAAAGCATTTGACAACAAACAGGAAAAAAGTAATAACTGAAAGTGAATGGCCACGTACCTCACATGAACTTCATTCCTTCCAAGGGTTAATAACTTACTGTCACGAATGGATACCAAATGCTTCACAGAAATTGCAGGTGTTAAATGATTTACTAAAAGACAACAAAGTCAATGATATATTGCCCTCTCCAGTGGAGTATTACAACACCTGGTGGCACCTATAGGAGGATATCATATATACCCCAGCACTAGCTTTACCCGATTATGACAAATTGTTCAATCTCTTTTGTCATGAGATAAAGGGACATGCACAAGGGGTACTTACACAGGAACATGGTAACAGACAGAATCCCCTTGGATATTAATCTCTGGCGCCATCTTGTGTTAGAGCAGTAGCCACTGCTACATTGCTCTTAGATAAAGTTGCAGACATTGTGCTAGGACATTTGTTGGTAATTCAAATCCCACATGCAGTCACTGAAATTCTCAACCAAGCACAAACAAGGCACCTGTCTGCTGCCAGTCTAGCTAAATATGACATAGCCTTGCTAACACCATTCAATGTCTTAATCAAAGGGTGTACTACTTTGAATGCAGCTATATCATTGTCGTTGAGCTCAAAAGAGGGGAGAACAGTGTCAGGGTGGACATATGATGGGGAAGAAATTGAGAGTAAGACAGAAGTCACAGGAGAGGACACAGAAACATAAAATAACCTTTCTTTTTCTTTTTATGACAGTCATGATTGTCTTGAGGTAATGAATAAATAAACAGCCAGTACATGATGTTCCTATGCCTGAGAATGACCTGCAGGACTTTGTGGATGGTTCATGGTGCTACACAGAAGGCACCCCACACACAGGTTATGCAGTCACCACAGAAACAGACATACTGATACAGGAACCACTACCTGCAACCTGTTCAGCGCAACAGGCCGAACTGGCAGCTCTGACCTCAGCTTGTATTCCTACTGAAGGGTAGATGGTCAACATATACACTGACTCGCATTATGTTTTGGGGTAGTTCACGACTATGGCCCTATATGGTGGAGCATAGATTTTGTAGGGTCTGTGGGTAAACCCATAAAGATTGCAGACTACATATGGTCACTTTTTACAGCATTACAGCTGCCCAGACAAGTAGCAGTGGTAAAAGTCAAAGCACACACTAGGGAAGATAACATGCAGACTAGAGCAAACACCCTGGCAGACCAGGCAGCAAAGGCAGCAGCTCTAAAGCTCTTACCTACCCCAGTCATGACAGTGACTATTGAATCATTTCACTTTGAAACATTTAAAACTTTGCAAAGCCAAGTCTCCCCGAAAGAATTGGGAGACTGGAAAGAATTGGGAGCAACTGAGGACCAAGGGGTGTGGATGGCAGGACATTGCTACTGCCTGCACCAGTCACTCTATCCCATCATGGCTCAGCTCTTACATGGACAGGCTCACATATCACGTGACGTGGTTAACATGCTAGAGGAAAACTGGATTGTGCCTGGCTTCTCTCAGGCAGCTCAGGCCTATGCATTGGATTGCACTATATGTGCCCTTAATAACCCAGGTAAAAACTGTGCCTGTACCCAAGAGTCACACTGTCAAGATCTACTATCCTTTCTACAGGTAACAGATAGATTTCATTCAGCTGCCAAACTTCTTGAGCTATGAGTATGTTCTGGTCTGCATAGATCTTTTTTTAAATTGGCCAGAAGTGTGGACCTGTAGAACAGCAAACACAAAACCTGTAGCAAAGAAACTTCTAGCTGAAGTTGTCTGCATATATGGGGTCCCAGAGGTCATCAAGAGTGACAGAGGTACCTACTTTGCAGGGGAAATTCTAGGCCACATCCTAGCTAATGTAGGCATCACACAGGCTTTCCACACACCATACCATCCACAGAGTAGTGGGCAAGTGGAAAGGTTAAATAGAACTATCAAATTAAAACTACAAAAAATGATGGCTGAGACTAAAAAATCATGGTTGGAGTGATTACCACTAGCTTAGTTTTCTGTAAGGAATACCTCAAATACTAAAACTAAGCTAACTCTCTATGAGATACTGTTTGGAAACCCCACTAGGTTGGGATGTTATTTTCCACAGCAATTACAGCAGAAACATGGTGATCTGACTGATTATATGATAACTCTTCAAAAAGAACTAACTAAAATCCACCATCAGGATTTTCCTTCAAATCCAGACCCTGATCAAATCGAGGGAGCTCACAGCCTTGAGCCAGGAGACTGGGTCTGCATAAAGAAACACGTCAGAAAAGGACTTGAGCCAAGATTTGAGGGCCCTTTCTAAGTGTTATTAACCACACCCACTTCAGTGAAGGTGGCAGGACGAGATTCCCACTGCAAGAGAATAAGCAGCCCCTTTCATTAAAGGATAAGTAAAGAGTATAAAACAGATAGAACAAAAAGAGTCTAGTGTAGCCAACATAATGAATTGTGCTGGACTGATGTCTTTAGCAATTGCAGTTTTAATCTGGTCCTTTTTATTAGACCCTTACACACAAGAAACGGATCAAGATAAGAGGTTAATGTGTCATAACTGCAGCACAAGAGAGCTACAAGCACATTTACAGGAGACTTGGGATAATAAGTTTGTGAACATGCATTATATATTTGCTGAAGCACTGTGTAATGATAGTGATTGCTGGATATGCACACATTCACCAATCCATATTTAGCTGTGCCAATTTCTTGGGCTGAACTAAGATTGTAAGATAATGAAAATTGGAAGGCCCTTACCAGTGTAACACCCCCTTGTGTATTAAGCGTTGTGAGGGTATATATATATATTGAACCACGCAGATGCTTCTCACCTTGGTACTTGGTTTTCAGTGCCTCCACCCGAATCTCTGCTTTCTCTTCTGGGGGGTGTTCAAAAGATACACCAGGGGGAGATTCGGGAAACCCCCTGCCCAGTATTAACACTCTGTGACAAAATGTGTGCTGCAAAAGCCAGCCAGGCACATTTATTTAAATGGAAATCCTAAATGCAGCTTTGTAATTTTATAGAAAAATATACTTTGGTATATTTTGAAATAATAGTGCAAACAATACAATACAGTAATAAAACAAGTGTGGATGAAAGTGGCGCACCACTTCTTACTATGCACACCAAGTTAACACAAAAACTCGCAATAAATCAATAACAGCATACAATATAATATAATATATAACAATATAACCATTAACTGTCACAGCTTTATACACATGAAAAAATATATCAGATATCTTACTTGCTCCTGATACTGTGAATATCTTGCAGGGTGAATTTATATATTTTCCCTTATAGCCCTACAATGTACTGCCAAACACACACAGCAGTATTCAAACACACCACACAAATAGAGCAGTGCACTGCAAGTTGGGGCCCTTCTGTATGTATGCAGCATGGCATGGAAACATCATGTGTCCAGTTTGCAGATGTTGGAGGTCTTTAAATCACTTGCAGTGAGGTACAGCAGTCACAGTATGCAGACCCTCCTCTAGCAACAACTGTAAAATCCTTTCTAATTTGTATCCTGGGACTTGTAGTTCCACAAGTGCTGATTAGACACACACTTGGTGCATATTTACCTGCCCACCCATCTATCCCTAACTCTTCAGCCCTTGTGGCCAGATATAGTCCAAACCCCACTTGAACAACAACAGATAGATAAAAATAACCAGTAACTTATCTGCACCAGTGTGTCACAGGTCTGAACTTGATTATCTCCAAAATGGCTGACTTGTAAAATGTCCTTCTTCAGAGATGCATGCAAACCTCCTCCTACAGCTTCAAACTGTGGCTTCCAGCAGGTTCTGTTCAGAACTGCACCCAGCTTTGATATCTCTGCAGACTGCTCTCTCTGCTCAGATCACTCATCCAGTGCCCTTCTGCCTAGGGTCACCTATCTGAACTGGTCACACAGCTCAGTCTCTCCCAGGATGCTCCTCTCTCCCTCTCTCTCTCCGCCCTCAGGTTTCTCAGTCTTCTTAGGCTCCGCCCCCTCTTCAGAACAGCTTTCTGGGAGATGTAGTTCCTTCTCCTTGACTGGTAAATAGCTATATGCATCTCTTTTCTTACTGATGCAAGTGTGATTATTAGCCCCTGGGTGCTCAAGTCCAACTGCAGCATCCCCAGGGGTTACACACTCCCCCTGTGGGGCAAGTCCACAATGAACAAATGATGAGGCTTGTCCCACATCCTGCAAATTTAAAGGGGTTAAGACATCCTGTCTAAATACACTTTCACATCCATACACAACAGGCCCTGGCATAACAGATATGGGAGTCAGATATGGCCACTGATAGACCCAGCTAGGATGAATCACCTTAGGAATCTCAGTCATATGACCTAGACTATCATAAGTCAACATCATTGGGGCTCTAGGGGTCCTTTTAGGCCGACCCTGGACTGGTGGGTTCCCTTCCTCTCCCCCCAACACCCTGTTGGGGCGTTCAGTGCATCCTCCATCTGGATCAACGACGTCCCCATCCATGTCAACTTCCTGGTTAGAGCCTTCCTCTACTGAACACTGAGAATCCAACCGTCCAGCTACTCTTGGGTTGACACTTTCATCTGAAATGGCAGGCATAGTTCTCCTTTCTTCTACTTGTGGAGGTCTTACAGCGGCCCCCTCGGTAGACCTAGTGAGCCTTCTGATATCTTGTCTCCAATCTATTTCTCCCAATTTACCTGGAGCATCATACCCCCAATCATCTCCATCATCTTCTTCTGTGGTCGGTTCTCTGATTCGCCGTGATCTTCTGGGTGTGGACACTTTTGGCTCATCTGTTTCAGGCTCCTCCCAAAACCGGACACCATCTCTGATGGGAAGCAAATGTTGTCGATGGTATGTCTTTATAGGGCCTGTTAGCCCCTCGGGCCTAATTCGATAGGCTGGGATGTCTGGCAATTTTGCAACCACAACATGAGGATCCTTTCGCCAACGATTGGCTAACTTGTGTTTCCCCGGGAGGCCCAAGTGTCTAAGTAAAACCCTGTCACCTGGCTCCAGAATATGCTCCTTGACCTGTAGATCATAACGACCCTTGTTTCGTTGTCCAGCTTTTGATGCAGCTGCTTCCGCTAGTCTGTAGGCCTCCTTTAGTTCTTGTTTCAGCTGCTCCACATATTTCAAATGGGGCTTTCCTTGGGGATCAGCAGTGTCCATTCCAAAACAGATATCGATTGGTAATCTAGCCTCCCTTCCAAACATTAAGAGATATGGGGAGTACCCCGTGGACTCGTTTTTCGTGCAATTGTAGGCGTGGACCAAATGGCTGATGTGCCTACTCCAATGTGCCTTTTTTTTAGTGTCCAAAATGCCCATCATGCTGAGAAGGGTCCGATTAAATCTCTCCGGCTGCGGATCTCCTTGGGGATGGAAAGGAGTAGTCCTGGACTTCTTTATCCCGCAGACCTCGCACAGTTCTTTTATTAGCTTGCTCTCAAAATCCCGACCCTGATCTGAATGAATGCGGGCAGGCAGTCCATAGTGGACAAAGAACTTTTCCCATAGGATTTTTGCCACGGTCACAGCTCTCTGGTCTTTTGTCTGGTAGGCTTGAGCATAACGGGTGTAATGATCTGTCACCACTAGAATGTTACACTTGTTGCTTTCATCCGGTTCCACTGATAGAAAGTCAATACAGACTAACTCTAAAGGCCCATTGCTGGATATATTCTTTAAGGGGGCAGCCTTTTCTGGGAGGGATTTTCGAAGTATGCATGTCCCACAAGATTTACAATAACTCTCAATGTCTATCTCCATTTTCGGCCAGTAGAATCTATCTGAAATTAAACTCATGGTCTTCTCTATTCCCAGGTGGCCGTGTTTATCATGCAACGCACGGAGAACCATGGGACGGTGCTTCTTTGGCAATACTAGCTGTTTCCTCTCTCTGCCATCTTTGCGGCTGGTTTCTCTATACAGTAGCCCCTGCTTCACCACCAATGACTCTCTCTGTCTGCTTAGCAAAATAGCTTCCTCCGTTTTCAAACTACTCGGGTGGATTCTTTGTCTGTGTTTAACAGACCACCTAACTGCTGCTATAGAGGAGTCATTCTGCTGATCTTCTTTGACTTGGCTTGAACTCAACTTCTGAAGATCACTGAGCTCCATTTGACTCAGCCAGCAATATTGTCTTGGTAGTGCATCTGTCGTTGCCCCTAGAGCTGTTAAGCATTCTTTGACTGGAGGCACGACCACACGTCCCTCGTGACACATCCCCTTCACCTCTGGAGCTGGCAACTCTATCCATTCTTCTTCCTGAGATTCCACAAACCTTCCCGGTAATCTTGACAAAGCATCGGCATCTACATTTCTTCTCCCAGGCCTGTACTTTATTGTGAAATTGTAAATGGCCAGCGCCGCCAACCATCTGTGCCCAGTTGCATCTAGCTTTGCTGTGGTCTGCACATATGTGAGGGGATTGTTGTCTGTATGCACTTCGAATGGTACTCCATACAAGTAGTCGTGAAGTTTGTCAACAACTGCCCACTTAAGGGCCAGGAACTCCAACTTATGCACCGGGTAGTTCCGTTCACTGGGTGAGAGACCTCGACTGATGTAATAGACTGGTCTTAACCTTCCTTCTTGCACTTGGTATAGCACTCCCCCAAGTCCCTCAAAGGAGGCATCTACATGCAGAATGTATGGTAACTCTGGATCAGCATATGCCAGAACAGGCGCTTGAATCAGGCAGGTTTTCAATCCTTCAAAAGCTTGTTCGCAAGCCTCACTCCACCTTTCCCCGAACGCATCATTTACCCGGAACAATGGTTTCTCTTTCCGATGGGAACCTCTTGGAGCAGGATAACCTCGAGTTAGATCTGTAAGAGGCTTGACAAGTTTACTGTAGTTTGGGACAAACCTTCTGTAATAGCCACAGAACCCCAAAAAAGACCTTAATTCCTTCAGTATTGTTGGTCGAGGCCATTCTTTCACCGCTTCTATCTTCGCTGAATCTGTAGAAATTCCTTCCCGATCCACAACATATCCCACATACTTGACCTGGGTTTTACAGAAACTACACTTGTCAAGGGACAACTTCAACCCTTTCTTTATTAAGCGATCCAATACCTTGAGGAGTCTTTCGTTGTGCTTATTCAATGTTTGGCCAAATACTATCAAATCATCCAAGTATACCAGCACTTCCCTGAAATTCATGTCACCCACAACATCATCCATGCATCGTTGGAAAGTGGCTGGAGCCCCTGATAATCCTTGTGGCAATCTTTTGAACTGAAAGAATCCAACCGGGCAGATGAAGGCGGTTTTCTCAGCATCCTTCTGACTCATCAATATCTGATAGTACCCGCTGCGTAGATCTAGCACAGAAAACCACTTGCTTCCCTGAAGACAATCAAGGGCTTCGTCTATCCTAGGGACAGTGTACTGATCAGGAATCGTGCGCTTGTTTAATGTCCGGTAGTCCACGCACATCCGTATTTTTCCCGTCTTCTTTCTAGCCACCACAATAGGAGAAGCATAGGGACTCTCAGATCTCTCAATCACATCATTCTCTAGCATCTCCCTTAAATGTTCCCGAATATCATCCAAATCAGCAGGGGCTAGGCGTCTTGACCGTTCTCGGAAAGGTCTGTCGTCCGTTAGCCTTATGTGGTGCTCCACTCCTGTCGCTAGACCTAAATCCCAGTCCCCCGAAGAGAAGGCAGCCTCTCTTTGTAGCATTTGCATAACTAGCCAGTGTCGGTCTTCTTGACTAGCATCACTACCATTAAAGCATTGATCAAAACTTCCTATTTGTAATGTGGTTTCTTTCTGAGATTTTTTTTTCTCTTTCTTCTTATAAGCAGCAAGGCACATAGGATGAATCTTAAGTGTTTTACTATAACTTGCTCCTCCCACCTCTTGGCACCAGTTGGCCAGTATCTCGAACAAATGGGAGTTAGTTCCAATAATCACTGAGACATCTCGAGGTTCTCCTTCGGCCTCAGGACAGACAAGTGCAAGCACGTTCACCTCTTCTTCTATTCCAGCTACTTCCCGTGGGAACTTCAAAGGTACAGTGATGTACCCAAGGTAGGGATAATTCTTGTCACTCAGACCCCAGATGGTCAGTCCACACAATGGCTTTATGGGCAAGTCAGATAGATTATCTCGGTACCACTTCTCGAACACAATGGACACCTGTGAACCACTATCTAGCAAGGCCATACAAGGTCTCCCATTTAGACATGCCGGCACGTGAGGAGAGGGTCCCAGCAATCCTTTGGGCAAAAGACCCCATTCCAGGTGAGAGTTCCCCACAGTGTTAATGTCAGCTTTCTTTAGAGGGCCAGTGTGGGGGTTCCTGGTCCTCCCTTTCAGTTTTCCTGAAAGCTTCCTATCCCGGTGGGATGGTGAGGGTGACCACCTTCCTCCCTTCCTCTGAGGACATTGTCTAGCGAGATGCCCAACTTCTCCACAAGTGAAACAATTGTTCTGTTTCCGAGTAGTGTTAGCTTCGAGAACTTGCCGGGGGTGGATGTTCGGGTGCAGTTGCTCGGTAGTGTGGTATTTCAGCATCTGTGCTTGAATCTGCTTCTGCATCTCCAACAACTGAGCAATCTGCTCACCTTGTTTCTCCACAATCTTCATTAACTCAGTGCTGGGAAGGTCAGCCTCGGGCTTTGACTGTACGACCTTGACTTTCTTGGTCACCCTCTCTCGGGATTTAACTATAGCTTCCTCTTGTTTAACATCTTGTATCAACTGAAGAAAAGTAGGTGATGGTTGTCCCAGTTGAGCATTTCTTATCTTCATCGCTACTGGGTCATGGGACAGAGCACCCCGTAACAACTGTTGCATACGCCTGTCGTCTACTTCTGCTAGGGGTATTCCTTTCTTTGACACAATAAGGTGGATCAGCTTGTCCAGCCGATAGATATAATTGGACAATGTCTCCCCTGACTCCTGATAGGTGTGGCGTAGCTGATAGAGCAGATCTGTTGCATCCTCTGCCATTCCATATTCCTGATCTAGAGTCGCTAAGTAGTGTCGTGCAGTGGCTTGGGGGTCACTTCTCCGTACAGCTTGGATTAGTTCTCCAGCGGGACCTCGCAGACTTTCAACGATCCGCTGTCTCTTATAGGGTTCGGAGCAATGCCATTCCTCCAGGTATTGGGAAGCCATCTCTTTCCATGCCTCGTAAGTTTCTTCCCCAGTAGGGACTGGTTTTATTCCTGAGAAGAGCCGGAGCCTTCTGTAGCCCCCTTCATGCTGTGACTTTCCTAACTGGTCTACCAGTTTCTGTACAGCAGTGAGGAACAGTTCGCTTTGATCCTCATCAGTTTTCCTAGTACTGGAGGGTAACTGAGAATTCTCTTCCCTGGCCTGAGGGAATACTTGTCGGTTAATATCTCCATCTGGAAGTTCAGCATTAAGAGGTGCTGCGACTAGCTGTTTTGGCTTTAACGGTATCACAATATGCCATTGTTGTTTTTGTGGCCCAGAAACGAGGGAGGGAAGAAAATCTTTATCCAATTCTGCTTGCGTCTCACAGAGGATCAGACTGGTCTTATGCTGATCTCTACCTTTCCATCCAAGGATTTTAGGATGTTCTACCCCATAAATCCTGTGAAGCACATGCAGGACTTCCTCATCTGTCACTCCCTGAGAGTCACCATAGATCCCTAAACATCGAGTTGGGGCCACAGTCTGTTGTTCACACCACAGAAACACTTCTTCTCTTATACTATCCATGACGTCTGTGCTGATGGGTTTCACTGAGTGTGTCTTCAGTATCTCAGCAGTGCCTCCACTGTAACACCCCCTTGTGTATTAAGCGTTGTGAGGGTATATATATATATTGAACCACGCAGATGCTTCTCACCTTGGTACTTGGTTTTCAGTGCCTCCACCCGAATCTCTGCTTTCTCTTCTGGGGGGTGTTCAAAAGATACACCAGGGGGAGATTCGGGAAACCCCCTGCCCAGTATTAACACTCTGTGACAAAATGTGTGCTGCAAAAGCCAGCCAGGCACATTTATTTAAATGGAAATCCTAAATGCAGCTTTGTAATTTTATAGAAAAATATACTTTGGTATATTTTGAAATAATAGTGCAAACAATACAATACAGTAATAAAACAAGTGTGGATGAAAGTGGCGCACCACTTCTTACTATGCACACCAAGTTAACACAAAAACTCGCAATAAATCAATAACAGCATACAATATAATATAATATATAACAATATAACCATTAACTGTCACAGCTTTATACACATGAAAAAATATATCAGATATCTTACTTGCTCCTGATACTGTGAATATCTTGCAGGGTGAATTTATATATTTTCCCTTATAGCCCTACAATGTACTGCCAAACACACACAGCAGTATTCAAACACACCACACAAATAGAGCAGTGCACTGCAAGTTGGGGCCCTTCTGTATGTATGCAGCATGGCATGGAAACATCATGTGTCCAGTTTGCAGATGTTGGAGGTCTTTAAATCACTTGCAGTGAGGTACAGCAGTCACAGTATGCAGACCCTCCTCTAGCAACAACTGTAAAATCCTTTCTAATTTGTATCCTGGGACTTGTAGTTCCACAAGTGCTGATTAGACACACACTTGGTGCATATTTACCTGCCCACCCATCTATCCCTAACTCTTCAGCCCTTGTGGCCAGATATAGTCCAAACCCCACTTGAACAACAACAGATAGATAAAAATAACCAGTAACTTATCTGCACCAGTGTGTCACAGGTCTGAACTTGATTATCTCCAAAATGGCTGACTTGTAAAATGTCCTTCTTCAGAGATGCATGCAAACCTCCTCCTACAGCTTCAAACTGTGGCTTCCAGCAGGTTCTGTTCAGAACTGCACCCAGCTTTGATATCTCTGCAGACTGCTCTCTCTGCTCAGATCACTCATCCAGTGCCCTTCTGCCTAGGGTCACCTATCTGAACTGGTCACACAGCTCAGTCTCTCCCAGGATGCTCCTCTCTCCCTCTCTCTCTCCGCCCTCAGGTTTCTCAGTCTTCTTAGGCTCCGCCCCCTCTTCAGAACAGCTTTCTGGGAGATGTAGTTCCTTCTCCTTGACTGGTAAATAGCTATATGCATCTCTTTTCTTACTGATGCAAGTGTGATTATTAGCCCCTGGGTGCTCAAGTCCAACTGCAGCATCCCCAGGGGTTACACCAGTCTAACAGGTCAAGGGTTTAATAATATCAAGGTGGTATGTGGTAGAGTGGACAACACCTCCATGGTGGAAGGCTGAGAGATCAGGAAAAATCTCATATAGGTAGGTGCAAATATGTACCACACAATCCCCTAGTAAAAAATGTGAGTGAAATCAGAGTGAATATATCAAATGTTGGACTGGTTAAAATTATTGAGGATGTGAGTTTGACATTTTCTAACACCGCCCAAGGTCGGCACTATTTCCAATATAAGACAAAAAGTGAATATTGGTAACAAGAGTTACCGTATTTCCCCAGGTATAGGACGCTCCACTGTATAAGACACACCTATATAAATCATGTGAAAAAATTGAGGATAAACATTATCCTCAATTTTCACAGAGTATTTGTGCAGCTTATACAGAGGAGGGACAAAGCTATAGGGAATTCTGACTTACCCTGTCAGATGATTCCTCTGTCTGATAAAGTCTTCTGTCTTCTCTCTGTCTGACCCTGATGCTGGAAACCCGATTAAGGTCCTCTCTGCGATGTCCGGATGTCCTTTCAGGACCTTAACAATCCTTTCAGGACCTCAAGGTCCTGAAAGGATGCCTTTCAGGAGCCTTTCAGGACCTTGTCAAGGTCCTGAAATGACATCCGGACATCACAGAGAGGACCTTAATCGGGTTTCCAGCATCAGGATCAGACAGAGAGAAGACTTTACCGGACAGAGGAGTCACCTGACAGGGTAAGTGCTATTACCCCTGTATAAGACGCACTCAGTTATTAGACCCAAAATTTTGCGGAAAAAGGTGCGTCTTATACATGGGGAAATATGGTAAATCAAACTACAGTAGGAATTAACTCATGGTGTGACGATGATACGAAAAAGGCATTGTCAGCAATTGCAGGGTGGTGTCCAAGCAGAATTCCATCCAAACTACTGTGTTATACTTCTAATATTGTTAATGGAGGACAGCAGAAGTTACCTGAGGGGTACTATTATTTTTGTGGCCAGCCAGGCGTATAAGTTCCCACCAATAGATGGCAAGGGACCATGTAGTTTAGGCAGAATAACTCCAGCCACAAGGGTTCAGAAAAACATAGTTCTCACGAACAGTCCAACTCACTTAAGGGCCAAAAGAACGTAAAAATAAGTAAGGCACATGCACACAACCTGATATACCAACAATTATCTCTATCCATACATAGAGGATCAGTACAAAATGCCCATAATATGGAAGCCTTCGCAAAATTATTTGATAATGTGTTTGACCATATACTGGATATATTGAAGATAACTTTTGAGACTTTGAAATATCATGTTTAGATCCTCAGATAACATTAGCTGTTACTTGACTATTTGACTGCTGCACAAGGAGGAATGTGCCAGATAGCCTGTTACTATTATATTGCTGATAATATTAGTGAACCTATAGAAGCGCACATTAGATAAGTAAAAAGACTTAAGGAGGAATTTAGGAAACAACATAATGACCCTGAATAGGATCTTGACATGAATGTTTGGCTCTCATGGTTAAGCATGGCTAACTGGTTCAAAGGTTTAGGAGGATGGGTTATGGAAATAACTAAAATAATAATACAGGGACTGTTGCTAATTTTTGTTATCTTTTTAGTTATCAAGTTATTGATATGGGCAATTCAGAAAATGTTATCTGCCTCCTGCTGTAAGACGTTATGAGTGTCAACATGTCAGCAAATACCCCACAGAAACGTGAGAACATTTATTACATGGACTATTTCTCGGATATGCAGGAAGGCTCAGATGAAGAAACTGAACAATATGACATAATAAATGATGATTAATATGTTATACTTTGCTTTACTCTCTCTATCTTTCTCATTTAGTCTTTGTTTTTTTTGTTTTTTTTCGTTTGAACACATGTATACATAACTATAGGGTTAGCTATCGGCAAAAAGATACTTATACATACTACAGGAATAGAACTATGGTTCCCACCCTATCATATCGTTAGGTTGGATAGGGTAAAATAAGGTATATGTGGGTAGTTTTTGCCTAGGTAGAGACAGAAAATGTTTAATTAGGATGATCAATAGAAGAAAAATGCAAAAAGAAGTTATGATCTTTTTATTAAGCAATGTATAACTTGCTTAGAAATAGTTACTGTAAAAGCCAATTAGTTAAAAATGATTAAGTTACAGACCTTCATAGCTAAAGGAGTTCCAATTAGATTAATGACCTATGTGTCAAGGGTGAGAGAGTTTACTTTGAAACCACTAGAAATAACTCACTTATAGAGATAAGAGTGAGACAAGAACACAAGACAAGTCTGGAGAGAAAGATTTACAGATGTCTTTATACAAATGATTGATGGTCATAACTACAATGTAAAGGATTGTGTTAATTATTATACCATGAAAACCCAGGTTTCGTCCTGTCCGTGCTTGCATTGGACGCGGAGAAGGCCTTTGATAGGGTGTCCTGATAATACATGGCTTTTACCCTCCAGAAGTTCGGTTTCACAGACAGATTCATGAAGTCTATTGGTGCTCTTTACTGCAACACCTCGGTCCTCACCAATGGCATGGCGTCCACCCCTTTTACTTTAGCCAATGGTACCAGACTGGGCTGCCCTCTTTCCCCCCTGCACTTCACCCTAGTTATTGAGCTTCTGGATTGCCGGATCCGCAAAAGCGCATCATTTTCTGGCATAACCAAAGTATCCTCTGAGTGCCCTTTGTCCTTCCGTCTATCTGGCCCTCTCAAAAAGCTTGTTAAGCTCAAATTCAACTTCCAGAGGAGGTCGGACTCGCTAATGTACCTTGGGGTCAAGATTACGAAGTCATATGACCTCCTGTACAAAACAAATTTTCTGATACACCTCCTCCACTGGCGGAAAAAATTTAATCTCATGGGTGGGTAAAAATAACGCCATTCAGATGTTGGTGCTACCTAACTTTTTATGCCTATTTTGGACTCTAGCCATCCCGGTGCACCTCAAACCGTTGCAACTATACAAGCATTTTACAATAGGTTTATCTAGAGCGATCCTAGACCTCGGATTCTTCACGATCTGCTTGCCAGACCCTCCATATCTGGTGGCCCAGGACTACCCTTGTTCCGCAGGTACTACCAAGCCACCCATCTTAGCTAACTGATGTCCTGGCACGTCGCCTCACATTTTATAAGGTGGGTCGACCTTGAAAAAGACATGATTGCCACCAGTTTGCTGGAATTCTTGCCTTGGCTCCTTAAGCGGCACTGCCTGTATGCGGCTAACGCGATCCCTGCGGTTCGACTTACACTTTATGTCTGGGACTCTGCAAACAAGGCTCTCCGCCTACACCTTTACATCTCCAAACTCTTTTGGTATCTGTGAAATTTCATCCAATCCTCCCTCCCATCCTCTCGCCCTCTACGCCTCTCTCCTATTGAACGCAAACTATAATGGGTCCCTCAAAACCCCTCACAAGCCCCATACATAATTAAGTGGGAAGCTGATCTGAGAGAATCCATATGCGAAGAAGTGTTCTATCAGTGTGGCAATTAAAGAAAACTCTTACAAGGTTCTCAACAGATGTTATCTGTTCCCGACATGCCTACATACTTTGTTCCCCACCACCTCGAACGTATGCTGGTGACAATGCAGACACAGAGGTGATTTCATTCACATATGGTGGGCATGCCCCATGCTGTCTTCCTTTTGGGCCCCAGTTAGAACTCTCATAGAGGAAGTCACCGGGCTCACTGATAACCTGATTCCCGCTAACCTTCTCTTATGTGTCCCATCCCCCACCTTGACAAAGCCACAGACAAATTGATTCTTCATATCCCCTGTGCAGCGAAGTGGAATAGCTAAAACTGGAAAAAAGGAGTATGCCCTCACTACAGGAGGAATTAACCGTAATTGGTTTGTATCCCAGATGGAATGCATCACCACCTCTACCTCGTGTCCTCTTGATCCTATTCCCTCGCAAATTGGTAGATCCCTGTCTCCTGTGCTCATCTCACCTCTAACTAAAATCTGTAATCTCTCGCTCTCTACTGGCATGTTTCCGTCACTATACAAGCATGCAGTGATTACTCCTATTCTAAAAAAAACAAGATTCCGATCCAAGCTCTCTCTCAAATTACTGTCCCATCTCTCAGCTGCCGTGCCCCTCCAAGCTTCTAGAGAGACTTGCCTACACTCGCCTCACACGCTTCCTTTCCGCAAACAACCTGTGTTTTGGTTTTGGTTTTGGTTTTAGCAAAACCGCCCTCGTGTGTTTTGGTTTTGGTATTTTTTTTCGTTTTTAGTTCCTACATTATTATTAACACTAATTTCAAGTCATTTGCAGTCAATTTTGACCACCTCACAGGTCACAATATTATTTTCATACGCTTACACGTTCTTGCCACTGATAAGAAGGCCATTGTCATGCCTAGGCATAAGACCAAAAATCCACCTTCTATGTGTGGAATTATTTTTACCCAAAACAGTTGTCTAGCCATTTGTAGCATTGTAAAGCCACTGTCAGTAGAGGTAGGGATCTTAACCATCTAGGATCCTCATCCATGTTACGCCATTTGAAGCAAGTTCATGGAAAGCTCTTGGGAAAAATCAGAAACTTATGCTATAAAAATAACAACAAGCACTCCAGCATCGGCTACCTCCCTTCTCTCATCTAGATCCCAGCACCTGCAATCTACACCCCCAACACCTTCATCATCAATATCCTCACAAGTAATCGGAGTTATCCTGCATCCAAGTTGCTAATGCGAGATGACTCATCCCCTATCCAGGACTCCTCAGAAGAATCCTTGAGCGTTAGGCCTACTGCTGCTGCTGCTGGGAGTGGATCTTCAACCCAGAAGCAGACCAAGAAGAAGACTACTAGTAGTTTACAACAATTGACTGGTAAACAATCCTTAGCAAGTATGAAAGCTGTCATCCAGTCGCAAAGCAGATCACAGACGACATGGCGACTATGCTAGTATTAGATCTGCATCCAATATCCACTATTAATGCAGCTGGTTTTAGACAGTTAAGTGAGGTCTTGTGTCCCTGTTACCAAATTTCATCACTACACCATTTTATTAGAAAAGCAAAACCTCACTTGTACCAGGAGGTTATAAAAAATAAAATAATTGTGATACAAAATGGCATTCTACCCACTGTACACTTAATCACAGATATGGGAACAAGCGTATCTGAGAAAACTAAAGATTATTTGACTGTGACAGCCCACTGGGTTGGTAAATCGCCTTCAGCAGCAGGAACAGCAGCAGCATCTAACAAACAACGCCAGATCTTTCAGAGGCAGGCTACTCTGTGTATCATCTGCTACACTAAGAGGCATACCGCTGACAACCTGTTTGTGGGCAGCACGGTGGCTTAGTGGTTAGCAATTCTGCCTCACAGCACTGGGGTCATGAGTTGGATTCCCCACCATGGTCTTATCTGTGTGGAGTTTGTATGTTCTATACCTGTTTGCGTGGATTTCCCCCGGATGCTCCGGTTTCCTCCCACACTTCAAAAACATACTGGTAGGTTAATTAGCTGCTATCAAATTGACCCTAATCTCTCTCGATCTGTGTGTGTGTATGTTAGGGGATTTAGATTGTAAGCTCCAATGGGGCAGGGTCTGATGTGAATGAGTTCTCTGTACAGCGCTGCGGAATTAGTGGCGCTATATAAATAAATAGATGATGATGAAAAACTAAGGGATGTCAATGCAACATGACTAATCCTGCTTGGACTCTCCTGTGGATATGTGATTGCTGATAACGCCACCAATATTGTTAGAGCATTACAGCAGGGGGAATTCCATCACATTCCCTGTTTTGCTCACACAATCAACTTGGTGGTACAGAACTTTTTAAAAAATGACAGTGACATGCAGGACATGCTGTCTGTTTCCCGAAATATTTCAGTTCATTTTCGGCATTCTGCAACAGCATGTAGGAGAGCGCAGCAGCTGCAAGAATAGAATTTGAGGGGAAATATACTTTAGTCCAGCGAAGTAGTCACCTGTGAAGAGAGTGCAGACATTGTTAGCTTGAGTCAAGTGATTCCCCTAATTAGACTTTTTGAGAAGCATCTAGAGAAACTGAAGGAGGAAATGAAATAAAGCAAATACGCTAACTATATTGGAATTGTAAATTAAGTACTTAATTCGCTTCGCCAGGATCCAAGAGTTATCAACATCTTGAAATCGGATCACTACATTTTGGCAACTGTGCTTGATCCTAGGTTTAAGAGCTATGTCTTATCTTTCTTTCCAACTGACCCAGATCTCAAAAGATGCAATGAGCTCCTGGTCAGCAGGCTAACAGCTCAAGTGGTACATGACACAACGACCTCTCCTCCTTCAGTTTCTCTGGCAACTGCTTCTAGGAAAAAACTAAGCTTTCTCAAGACACCCAGTGGTGATGCAGATGAGTCAGCACAGCATTTTGACAGATGATCTGCTCTAAAAGAATTGCCCAAAAGTTGTGACACCCATAAAATGAACTACAAATTCCATGAGGAAGGCCATTACTGGCAATTACATCAAAGTACACAGACTTCTGTGATGGTGGATTCCAGCAGGGATGAAATAGTATTGTTTGAGGATGATGTACACACTGATGAGGGTTAATATGATGATAGTGTAGATTGCAGGTGCTGAAATCTAGCTGAGAGAAGGGATGCTGGTATGTTTGGTAATATTTTGGGTAGAATGGCATCTTGGCAATTTTATGTTTTTCTACAGTAAATTTTCACCTTTATTAGAGAGATTTTTTTTTCTTTTAAAAGGTACAATCTTTTTATTTACATTTTTGCTTCCCTGACTTAAAACCGCTATGCACTTGAACATAGGCTTTAGCACATGAGGTAGAGGGATTAGTATCATTATGACTGAGACTGGAGAGTGACAAGAACAATGCCACCCCTCCTGTTTCTGTATGAGCTATGGCACAGTAGAATGTCACTGGAGACTTTTAAGAACACTACCAGCCCTATTATTACAATTTCTGTTTCAGCACTGAACCCTTCCACCTCTCCTGTTTCTGAGTGAGCTATGGTACCGTAAAATGTAACTGCAGATTTAGACCAAGACTGCCAGCCCTATTATTTCTATTTCAGCAATGACAATGAGCAATAGAGCTCTCCTTTTTGTGTGTAAACTATATAACACTGTACATTTTGACTGCAAATTCAGAAGACCAAGCCTGCCAGCCCTAGTATTTGGATTCCAGCAATGACAATTAGCAATGGAGCTCTCCTCTTTGTGTGTAACCTATATAACATCGTACAATTTGACTTCAGATTTACACCAAGTCTGCCAGCCCTAGTATTTGAATTTATGCAATGACAATTAGCAATGGAGCTCTTCTCTTTGTGTGTTACCTATATAACACAGTACAATGTGACTGCAGATTTACACCAAGACTGCCAGCCCTATTATTAGTATTTCAGCAATGACAATTAGCAATGGAGCAATGGAGCTATTCTCTTTGTGTGTAACCTTTATAACACCATACAATTTGACTGCAAATTCAGAAGGCCAAGCCTGCCAACCCTAGTATTTGGATTTCAGCTATGACAATTAGCATTCGAGCAATGGAGCTCTTATCTTTCTCTGTTACCTATATAACACAGTACAATGTGACCAGGGGTGGTTTGGAAACTTAAAGTGGCCCTGGAAAAAATTATTGAAGTGGCTTAATGTGGGCAAGACCAAATCAACTGTAGGTGGGCCCAACAAAAAAGTGTGCGGTATTTATAACTACTGAAATTTGATTGTAGTAACATTTAGAAAAACCTAGATGTGATGACTTAAGACACAGTGGGTCATTTCTAAAGTAAAGCAGGGAAAAGCTACCAGTCCTGTGATATAAAATACATGAATGCTTTTGCATTGTCCGCGAATGGCTAATGCCTCTGTTCTCCAACTTGTTTAGTTGCCTACTAACACATCCTTACAAAATTCCATTGATAGAAACATATCTGACTTTGTTTAATAAGTTTAACTATTACGAAACATATTGGCTCAATTGTATTTGATCAGACTACCAGAGCAGCATATGAACAGCTTTCCGCACTGTTGTATCTTTCCCTGACGTCATGAAATGCAAACCACCAGTCAAATCTCTCTCTCTTTTATATTATATATATATATGTCTGTACCGTGTGTTTCAAAAAATGCATTTAAAGTAATTCTTATAATAAATGGCTTTCCAGGTGCGATCAAGGTGAAATGCTTTAATCATCTGCAACAAAACACTTCTTTTGAAACAACTGTGTATGAGCCCTAAATTTGCCCAGTGATTTTGAGTGGTTTGAATTAATAACAGTGCAGGGAGAGTTGGCAATGAGATCAGTACAGTGGGGGCTGTGAAAGGTATAAGTGAAGGGGAGAGCTATTCCAAAGGATTGCTGGCGATTCAGTAAGTGCAAAGGAGGCATGATTGGTGATATTGTCAGTGTAGATAAATGTGTAGATAAATACACAGGCAATACAGTGTGCACACAGCTCTGCCTTCACGAGCAGTACAGTATGAAGCAGGACATACCTCCCAACTGTCCTTGCAGTAGGACCAAATCCTGACTGAGTCAGTCATTCAAATTCTGTACTGCCCCTCCAGATTCAGGACAGTTGGCACACTGTCCTGCTCTCTCCTACCTGTTCTTGTCACTTTCACTCCCTGTAGCTTATGGTGTCTTTAGCACAGTTGCTGCTTGCCTGGATCCTGGAATTTTGGGGGCTCTATTTGAAAAAAATAATGGGTACATGAAATTTAGAATAGTCCAACCAGCCCCGGGAATTAAATCAATAGCACCCACGTTCAATACTTAGGCCTTCTTAAAAAGCCTGGGGTGGGCTGTGCAGGGGGGCCGGGGGGCATTAGCCCCCCGGGCCGCTCAGTCTAACAACTGTTTGGGCTGGCATCACATGACACGCGATGCGGCTGCGTCAGCGCACAGGTGGCCGCATCACATGACACGCAATGCGGCCGCCTCATCGCGGCCGCATCGCGTGTCATGTGATGCGGCCGTCTGTGCGCCCCCCCCGGGCTGAAATGTGTCAGCCCGCCCCTGCTTAAAGCCCCATCATTAAAATAATAGTACTCACATTGGATAAATAGATCTATTTCCCTCCAACCAGCCCCAATATTAATAGTATTCCCAATAATGAATAAACCTATTTCATTCCCTCCAAACAGCCCTAGCAATAATTTAATAGCATTTATGTTTAATAAATATAATCATTTACCACAACCATCCCTGGCATTAATTAATTGATATTTACATTTAATAAATAGCCCTGTTACCCAACCTCAGCATAGGAATATAGCAGCCCCCCATTCCATCACATAGTATAGGAATATAGCAGCCCCCCATTCCATCACATAGTATAGGAATATAGCAGCCCCCCATTCCATCACATAGTATAGGAATATATCAGCCCCCCATTCCATCACATAGTATAGGAGTATAGCAGAACCCTCGTACTTACCTTGTTTCAGCGGTATTAGAGGCTCTTCTTTATGTCACACCTCTCACACATGGGGATGTCATCTGTCATGTGGTACAAGTCCCATGTGCCATGTGGCTATACTGGGATTGGAGGAGGCCAAACAGAAGGAAGGAGGAACTCCTGCCCACGACACCGAAAAAAAAATAAATCTATTTTATTAAAAAATAAACCACAAAAACAACATCAGGCAGCTCCATTAGGCCACCGGCCAACCGGGAAAATTCCCATGAAACTTCTGGATTTCTATAATTTGGCCTTGCCTGCTTCTGACTCTGATTGTTTGCTGCCTGTCCTGAATCTTGGCTTGGACTTGGATTACTTTTTTGGATCCTGAATTTGTACTCTTTATCCTGCTTATTATTGGCCTTTAAATTGGACTGGCACATCACATTGATTGTGAATTTGGTACCTTACTTCTCTTTTCTAACTGACCCCTCTATGACATATATCTGTGTTTATGACATTTCTAGTAACCACAATTGTTATTTTGTACTCTAATAATTCTGCAGACATATCCTTCCATATGTCAATTTAGTAAGCGTTTGAAGTGTTTATTTTTACATATATCACTACATGATATATTCTTATATTATATAATAATTATTTTGCTCCTACAGACATGGAGTCTTTTTCAAAACTGTACCAAGGTATTTTGAATTTGCCTATATTTTAAACGTAATAACTGTCATCTTAATGTTTTCAGCTCAGTGCTAGGTTTGTCACATGACCTACAGATTACCTCAGGTGATGTCACAATGCCAATGCCACCTCACAGAGCCCTGGTAAGTGTAAATGTAACTGTCACAGCATCACCTGCTCAGTATAGGTGAAGCAGTAAGTCAGTGAAGTATAGGTGAAGCAGTTGTCTGGCCTAGAGCTGGACCTAGAGAATGCCATCTTTCTGCTTCCCATATCTGCGCTGGACTCCTCAGAGGATAAGCAGCTTTATATGCTGCCTATATATATTCGGAGAGATGTTATTATGTCTGGGGACACTCCTCACCATCTACACCTTCAAGTCCTGCAGTAAGAAAAACAACAACTGCAGTAGAACCGAGGAAGTCTTGGGCCCTGCTCTGGCCGTGACTGGCCTTGGTGTGATCTTTCTTGCAAGATATAGAGCCAGGCTGGAGGCTCAAGGAGAAGAAAACGACCCAGATAGATATTTAATCTGTAGTCAAAGTCGGCAGTACATACATTGTTTTGGATTGGGGCTGCTGATCATGATTTTTGGCCTCATGCTTTGTTTAATTTAATCCTGGGGAGCTGGATGCAGAACCACAATTCAAGAAATCACTGGCTCAGAGAGAAAACCTAATAGCTGTCTGTCCCTGGAAATAATGGGAGCTGTAATTTGTATAATTTGTATAATTGGATTTAGTCTCTTGGTGATGGCATACCTCCAGAAAAGAAACAACAGCAATGAGCCAGTTGTGGACATAGAGGCACAGCCCCCAAACGATATGGTCATCCAAATTACTATGAGCAGGTGAGTATTTAACCATAGATGTTGTAATAGATTATAAAGTCATGGTACAGATTTGTAATCTGCAGGATATAACTTTTCTTTTTACAGGCTGATGCTGTGTAATTTAAACAATAGATCAGCTAATGTATATCAACTGATTTATCCCCACTCTCACCATTAAATTAATAGCCCACACACTTCAACTGACATTCCATTAAGAGCGAACCCCCCCCCCCCCCCAACATTACCCATGGGTGTAGGTTGGGCTCATGAGTCAAGGGTCTTGTGCCCCCTGGATCATGATCCCATAAGAAATGGTCACCCTGGACCCAGCACGTTACTTTGCCTGTAAAAACCCATGGAAGTCAGTATTAAATGCAGGAAAGTGGTTTTTATTTCTTAATTTTCAATACAATTTATTATTGAAAGTAACAATGAATTTTACAGATTTCTTAATATGAATACCAAGAATAATAGACTCATTTGTCTTTCTTACTGTTTTTTTGATGTTGAGGGAAAAAAAGGATATTCTTTAACTCGGAGCAGCACACCCAAAAAAATAAATATATTTATCTCTTTAAAAATCTCAAGTGTTTCTAACTGATTGCAATTGTGTGAAGGGCAGTATCAGTGATATCTTCAGTAAGTGGCCAAAAAAACAGGGTGTTCTTTGACTCGGAGCAGCGCTACCACCCAAATAAACTATATATTTTTTTCTTTTAATATCAAAAGTGTTTCAATCTGAATGCAATTATATGAGGGGCAGTATCAGTGACATCTTTAGCAAGTGGTGAAAACACAGGGGGCCTGATTCATTAAAGAGAGCAAAGCAAAAAAAGTAGTAATTTTGCATCTTTAAAACCATGTTGCATTGGAGGGGGATGTAAATTTAAAATGTGAAGCCAGATTTATAGTTGGGGTAGGCCATGTCCTAGATCACCTTTAAATTTCTGTGTACAAATAAATCTATCAAGTATTTGTGTGCTACATGAAAAAACTGAGAGTATTTAACTTATGTACAAAATAATAAACTAATTTGCACCCCTTGCACACTTGCATTGTAACCTGGTTTTGCCCAGCAGACAACTTGCTCATTTTTTTACTTTCCTTAATGAATCAGGCCCCGGGTGTTCTTTAACTTGGAGCAGCGCACCTCAAAAAACAAATATATTTATTTCTTTAAAAATCCCAAGTGTTTCAATCTGATTGCGATTGTGTGAAGGGCAGTACCCCACATTCCCTCACATAGTATGGAAATATAGAACCCCCATTCCCTCACATAGTATAGGAATATAGCGGCAACTATATTCCCTCAAATAGAATCGGAATATAGCAGCCTCCCCCCACTCCCTCACATAGTATAGGAATATAGCAGCCTCAGCCCACTCCCTCATAGTATAGGAATATAGCAGCCTCCCCCCACTCCCTCACATAGTATAGGAATATAGCAGCCTCCCCCCACTCCCTCACATAGTATAGGAATATAGCAGCCCCCCTTTACCTCACATAGTATAGGAATATAGCAGCCCCCCCCATTACCTCACATAGTATAGGAATATAGCAGCCCCCCTTTACCTCACATAGTATAGGAATATAGCAGCCCCCCCCATTACCTCACATAGTATAGGAATATAGCAGCCTCCCCCCTTTACCTCACATAGTATAGGAATATAGCAGCCCCCCCCATTACCTCACATAGTATAGGAATATAGCAGCCCCCCTTTACCTCACATAGTATAGGAATATAGCAGCCCCCATTACCTCACATAGTATAGGAATATAGCAGCCCCCCATTACCTCACATAGTATAGGAATATAGCAGCCCCCCCCCCTTTACCTCACATAGTATAGGAATATAGCAGCCCCCCCCCATTACCTCACATAGTATAGGAATATAGCAGCCCCCCATTACCTCACATAGTATAGGAATATAGCAGCCCCATATTCCCTCAAATAGTATCTGAATATAGCAGCCTCCCCCATTCATTCATTCATTTATTGTGATGCAAGCAATAAATATCTTTGATTTACAACAAGAAGTTCTTTGTGTTATATATATACACAAGTTAACCCGTGCATGATACTCATGCATTCTAGTCAAATCAAGCTACTTAAGGTGTTAAAAAGGTTCTTGTCATGCATTTGGGCCTAGCCCAGGCCTCCTCAGGGGAAGAGCGTTACTTCCCGACGCAAGGGCCCTTTTTTAACGTGGTTTTGTCCACATGTCACCACCTCATCATTTTTCTCCATTACCTCATCCTTCATCTTCATCGCCACATCCTTCATCTAGCTACTTAAGGTGTTAAAAACTCCCCACTGTCACCCCCGGCAACCACCAACCACTCCCAACTGTTACTTCTCCTTCAAGAAATATATAGGTCAGGTCAGTGTATAACTCTGCCCAGCAGGTGGCGCTGCAGCTTGGGTTTTTTTTTTTCACACACGCCACTAGGCAATTATATAGTAGATATATATATATACAAATAGAGAATTTTTATACACGTATTGAGGAACTTCTAACCCAGGAGTGTATTGCTCTACTGAAGAAGGCAGTGATTATCATCAAAGTAATGGAGAGAACATAATATGGGCTAGGGCTTACCGTAACAGGCATTGAATTATTCTGTATCTTTCAGGATAATCACTGCCTCATATAGGGTGCTGTTAGTTATTTCATGTTAATACATGCCCCTATTAGGTAAGTGTAATATACAGACAGAATCTCCAGGTAACAAGTTTACATGTAGGCTTATATAAAATGTTTAAAAGATAGAATTAGGGCGCCTTTAAGATGTTTCATTTTGTGTGTGGCACTGAGTGGAAAATCCAACTGCACATAATTCCAACTGTAATATCTCACTCCTATCTATTACCATACTACACTAGGCGCCCTTCTAGATTTGACAGCAGATCTGTGTTGGTGTTTTGACACTTTTACACCTTATTGTCTATTGGTAAACAAGAGGGTAGATGTACTAAAACTCCTAAAATTGAAAAGTGGAGTTGTTGCCCAAAGTAACCAATCATATTCTAGCTTTCATTCCTAGAATGTATTAATTACAGTTTATAGCTAGAATCTGATTGAATGCTGTGGGTAACACCTCCAACTCTCCCTTCTAGACAGTTTAGTAAATCTACCTCCAGGACTTTGTGAATATTTCTCATGCCCTATTTCCTAACTTTTCATTGCTTGATAAATATATCTATAATATAAATGCTTAGTGGCGTGTGTTAGTCTGTCTGTGTGTGTGTGTGTGGAAAAAATAAAACCAAGCTGCAGCGCCACCTGCTGGGCGGAGTTATACACAAAAAAAATTCAGAAAGGGCTGAAATTTGGTATACTAAGATGTTTTTAATTTGTTAATTTAATTTGTTAATTGTTAAAAGTGTTTATAAAGATTTAAAAAAATATATATATATATTTCTTGAAGGAGAAGTGACAGTTGGGAGTGGTTGGTGGTTGCCGGGGGTGACAGTGGGGAGTGGTTGGTGGTTGCCGGGGGTGACAGAGTGAGAAGAGTGTGATACTCAGGACCGCTGAGAGAGATCCCTGTGTCTGGATAGACATCTGGATAGATGTGGCGATAAAGATGAAGGATGAGGTGATGGAGAAGAATGATGAGGTGGTGACATGTGGACAAAACCACGTTAAAAAAGGGCGCTTACGTCGGGAAGTAACGCTCTTCCCCTGAGGAGGCCTGGGCTATGGCCCAAATGCATGACAAGAACCTTTTTAACACCTTAAGTAGCTTGATTTGACTAGAATGCATGAGTATCATGCACGGGTTAACTTGTATATATATATATATATATATATATATATATATATATGTATGTTCTGTTTCAGTTTTATATAAGTTTTATATAAGTTTCCTGTGTTAAAGGTACAGTCAGTGGAGAAAGCAATAACGCTTATGCAGTATGACATTTTGCAGTTTTTATTTGGCTGTTGTTGCATACTTTACATTTGTGCAATGGAAAACTCCAAGATGTTGTTTTTGTAGCCACATAGTGCTAGTACTTGTTTCTTATGGAATGTAGCTGTTCTTCATATTAGTGGCTTTTCTATTTATTAACTTAGGATTTTTTAAAATAGTTTCTTAGCTTTTATACTGATTATTGTACTGTGTGGTAATGGTTCATCTTGTTTTTAAGTTTTCTCTTTGTATATTAGTATATCTTTATGTTCCTTCTTATTCTTTAAAATTGCCGACCTGGAATGTTTTTAAGCCAGTTTGAATGGTGAGTGTTGTTTGCTGGGATTGTAATTGCTACAATCCACTGGTTTATTGCATGTTATGGTGTTCAGTGTTTAATTTTCAATGTACATTTCCAAGTATAGGAATATCATGAAATTATATACAGTGACATTAAACAAAAGGTAAAGATGACCCTGCCCAAATGAGCTTACCATATAAGAGGACACCTGATAAATAAGGAAATGTGTGTATTGATTTTACACCAGCAGTATCAAACGCCAATAATAAAGTAGTCCTTGGATGATAGTATTTCTGTGCTGCTACCAGTGATGCCTCATGGGTGATACGAGGAGAGACATTAGAAGGTGGAGACATGAAACCAAAATCTGTCACTGTTGAATCCTTAATGTAGTCAGCTGCTATCAAGCATCATTGTTCTTTACCATTTGTAACATCTGAACCTCTGCTTACGGAGAAAGCTTTTACTTTTGTGCTGCATGGGCACTTTTGTGATTAACTGTCAACTTGAAGTAGCTGTAAGTTGCCTGATATCTTAACTTACTTGAGTATAATCCTCAATGCTAGAAACAAGACCAGGGGGTAAATATATCAAGCTGAGAGTTTTCCGGCGGGTTTGAAAAGTGGAGATGTTGCCTATAGCAACCAATCAGATTCTAGCTATCATTTTGTAGAGTGTACTAAATAAATGATAGCTAGAATCTGATTGGTTTCTCAAATCCACCGGAAAACTCTCAGCTTGATACCTTTACCCCCAGGACTTATGTACCCTATATGCACCGGCAGCTGCTGCCACCAAGGAGGACATGAGATGACAATAACAATGACAGTTGACAGCAATGCCAGTTGCACTGAGATGGTTTTAGATCTTCTAAACATACTGGACCTTAATGTAATGACACTCCTCTGCACCACTTTGTAATTTCTCACTGCCTTCACAAACTTTAACTGATTTTATATTTATGAGAAGATAATAAATTGGGAGGCAAGACACAGAACTAATTTAAATTGCAGTCATCTCTAGCTGCCAACTGCATGCCATGTTGATGTAGCTAGGTGCGAATTTAGTGCCCATTGCAGTCCATCATACCTGGCTATACAACAGTCCCTGAAACTAAACGTTCTTGTGGTTCAAAATAAATTTGATGCTTCTAATTAGGAAGCCATTTATCTACTAATGTTGACTCTGTCCTTTCAAATAATGGTGTATGTTGGAAGACACAAGTACAAGAACCATATTGGTGGTCACTAAATGAGAAATACTTTCAATCTTGCAATCTCTACCTCTATGGTTCGTTGCTGAAGTGCTCAATTGTTGATTACTAATTATCAACAGAGAAATCTGACACTAACCCTATTATTCGAATTGAGAAATTAGTGTCTGAAGATTTATTTGTACACGGACATGTATTAACACTGGGAATATCTGGATGGGCTAATGGTTTTTCCTAATAGTAATGGGACTTGGAACACAGTAACAAAACTTTCTTGAGCACCTAATATATATAGATACTTGTAAGTGTAGTGCTCCTTATTCGATTTTAATTGTGTAATTTAAAGTATATTATCCATTCCTGTGATGAAAGAATTGATTATGTAATGTTTCCAGAACAATTCTGATTAAGACATAGGATGATTTTTATGTTCAAGATAAACCTTTGCAATTGATACTAATGAAGTGCGCTAATTAGTTGAGCTGGTTCTTTATGGTTTCTCTGCCAAAATTAAAGTTTAAATATTTTTTCTGCTGTTTTAAACGATCTAATAGTATGTTTCTAGAACTTAGTGCTGGTTTCTTCTTTATATCTAATACTTGCTTATATCACAAGAATTAGACGCGGTAATGTTTAAATGGCAGCAGAGATATTAACACATATCATTTTAGTAAACTCTCTCTCTCTCTTTACACACACACACACACACACACACACACACACACACACACACACACACACACACAGTATATGTATATATATATGTGGAACATATATTTTCTTCCTAGCTCAGCATTGGACTCTTTTTTTGCCCTGTAAATCTGTAAATGCAAAGCAAACTGCCATCTGGCCGCATACCATGATCACATACATATATCCTTACACTACATAAGTGAGAAGTATTTCAGATATGTTTATTAATCAGTAAGTCATAGACAAATAACATTTCTATCTTCATATAGATTGCAAATCAATGAATTTAGTATATCATGTAAAGGAAGATTCTAATAAAGTGATCATGTGACTTACAGCTCATTGTACTCTAACACAGAGGTCATGTGACTCGTGACTGTTAGTGTAACCTAATATCAATGTCTGAATAGCAAGTCTGTAATAAAACAGCAACAATGTAAAACTTTGTTCGTCATCATACCTGTTGCACAGTTATTTCCTTACTGCTGCCAGACTACATTCAGCATAAATGTTGTGGAAATAATAGTCGCTATTACAGTCTATATAAGTATAAAGAATTAGTGCTTGCTCATTATACACTAATTATTTTTACACAAAAATTCTCCTTAGCGATTGACTCATTGATGGCACAAAAATACCTACAAACTAATCACAGGGTCCATCAACACAACATGTAAGATTCCTATGTGTTCATTCAAAAGAGTAGATCGGTACAAAACACCTTTCAGTGAGAAGACTAATCACAACCTCTATTTGAAAGAGTTTATCTCATTATACACTAATTAATTTAATATTAACTAAAAAAAATGCACTAACTGAAAAAATGGGGTAAAAAGAAAAAAGAAAGCTATAAAAGTGAGAATAATAAAGCAATATGGATACGTGACAACATGGTCTTATTGATTATATATTCTATATATTGATCTTCACTAATCACTGTATGAACTATTGCTTCTTTTAGACCATCTGGGTGTATAGAGTTCAGTTAAAACATCCAAAATACCTCTTCTTTGCACAACAACTACACTACCCTATGTTCTATGATGTACTTTTATTTAATAGCAGATCACTTAACATGAAAACAAGGTAACTTTTTTCAGTAGACCTATCATGTATTGTTAGAGTAGATTGATCTTCCATATCTAATGTAGTCGGGGAAAAAACACTCTTTAAATTTAAGGATTAATATTTTAGCAAAATACTTTTTTCAATAGATAGGGCGACCAAACCTATTATGTTCCACAAATAAATCAAACATATTTGGTTCTGAGGTTGGAGCATAGGCCAAGTTGTATTGAGCAAACAATTTGACTACTTCTAAACTGTTTACGTGACATGTTAAAGTTCCATTTAAAATCTACTTTAGTTGCAATTTTCTTGTGAAATGTCTTCACACTTTTTCCTCTGAACCTCCTCTTAGTCTTTTTGGAGTATGGAAATTGTTTAAGGAACTGAACTGTTGCTTTCAAGGGACTCTCGTATGTCAACTATGGATACTGCTATAAACACTTGTTTAAAAACTGCTTCAAAATATTTGGTGATCATGGACATGGCAAGAAAATGCATCTGTTACAACAGTATCAGGCAGAGCATCAAGCTGCAGCAGAGTGAGAGATTGCAGAGCGTCAAGCGCCAATACAGGCTGCAGAATGCCAAGCAGATCGAAAGGCTGAAGGAAGGCAATAACTAGAGCTTGCCAAACTCTCCTGCCATCCAGAGAGGCTAGTGCAGCAGGGCCACTTCCATGTTTTAGTAAAATATGAGGATCTGGACACTTTTCTGCAGAGGGTTGGAAGAAACCTACAGACAGTAGCAGTTGCCTCATAGACAGTGGGCACGGTGGTTAACCCTTGGACTTACAGGCAAAGCCTTGGAAGCATTTGCAGATCTTCCAACTGAACAGCACAAGGATTATGGGACTATCAAAACCACCCAGCTGCAGCATTTTAACATCACCCCATAGGCACATAAAAAGTTCAGAGATTTGAAGTGCAGTTTCTCTGACACCTCCTCTGGACTTGTGGGCCAATTATACACTACTTTCCAACAGTGAATTGGGGGTTTAAAAACCAAGATCTTTGGGGGTCTGGCTTGGAGGCCATCTTGAGCAGACCCAATCAGAGAGCTCTCACAGAAAATATTACATAATTGGGGTGTATTAGTTATTCCCCTTCCCCAAACATGCATCCCTGTACTTATTTATTTCTCTAAGTCATCAGAGACCTACACAACCCTTTAGTCTGGGCCAAAACAACACTCGGTGGTGAATCAGGCTAACAATATGTGGAGCCCACACCGAGACTAGGAGTTGGAGCAATTCCATGTCATGGTGAGATTTTGCCTTAAATAGCACCGATGTGAGTATTTGAGTAAGAGCTCCCTCCATCGCATAACTGGACATACCTGCATCAGCCCGGTAAGACAAATGCAGCAGGAATATCTCCCACATTAAGGCAGCCATATTGGCACGGTACTGGAAGCCCGGGACCACAGTTGTAAATACCAGAGTGGCTATATCAAAGATAAACCACATCAGCCCTTTACCTTTACTACTTATTTTGCTACCTGTCACATCTAGCCTGGACAGGCATACAAATACAAACTCTAATCACCTGATCTCTCTGTTATTTGTTATCTGGAACTTGCTATACATGTAAAACACCTTACATGTTTGAAGCAAGGACAAAACAGTATTTCCCCTAATCAGACTGGCTTTATTTCTTGTGAAAATGCCCTCCAAGATAACAAGGTTCCTAATTACATTCAAGAGCTGTGCCTGCTTTTACCTTTGGATTATTAAATTCTTTGTACAACAGCTCCACCTTGTGGCAACAGACCTGAACTTTATTACTAATGTTTTATTAAAGAAGTCTGATAGTTTATAGACGTTATAAGCCTACCTAAGGAAAGCAGTGAAGAGTTGATGTGACCCACTTTCAGCCTCTTCGGACCTGGGACCTGAGTTAATGTTAGTGTTAATGTTAAACTGAAAGGATTCTTACAATCATCATACTTTGCAAGATAACACTACTAAGATATGTGAAATCCCTTCTTCCTTATTTTTTTTTTTGCGTAAAATACCAAGGGGGAAAAAACTACAGGGACTGAAAGTTTTAGGAAATTTGTATATCCTGACTCAAGAATGAATAGAAGTGACCAACTAGAAACAAAAATGGACAAAATGATCGCCTCCCAACAGACAGCAGAGGAAGAGGTTCAACAACTAAGACTGGATATGCAACACTTCCAAGCAAAGCAAGAGGAACAAGAACATTGGGCAAGATGTAACAACTTGCACATTAAAGGCATCCAAATAGAGTTACAGAAATCCTCTCTGGACCATTATTTAAATAAATTATGGAAGCCCACCAACTAATTCACAAATTGGGTCTTTCCACTCCAGATTCTTCAATAAGCCATTACCTTCAAGTGGTAAAGCACCTCCTAGAAATGTATTTCCAACACTCCAGAGATCACGCATGAGAGAATAGTCTACTAAGACAGTTAGACCTTTTGTGACTAAGACTATTAAACCTTCTGTGAAGGGTCGCTCTGGTGGCCATAGCTGCAATTACAGTCAGTACTTTCTGCCCCAGCTAGCTGTTGGTTACAGCCAACCAAAAGCAGAGGACCCCCCCTCCGAAAAAACGGGTGTTTAACACAGTCACATGTGGGCAGTCTCTAGTACAGTGGTGTGGTGCAGTACAAATGAAGTATTGGGCACCAGGCCATCTCAGTTCAAAACAGAAGAAAACTTTATTGAACTCCTCTACTCCTCCAGCAGAAAAGAGCATAATGGTTGCAGGTGAAGGCTATAAGGCCACTTCAGTTATTTCAGCACACACTTTGCAGCAATAAAATATTTCAGACAGTTCCACACCCGATGTTGTAGGAACAGTCCTTACACAGCATCAGCAGAGCCAATCATTTTCACAGTCAGTCAGTAAGCATGGTCCAGAGGTTCTCGCACTACACTCGTGCACAACATCTCCTCCATCAGGGACCCTCTTTACCTATTTTTAGCCACGCTGCTGCCACACAGCGACCCTCCCCTCAAGGTATGGGGGTAATTTCCCACTATCTAGGGACCTCCCTTCATCCCTCTGCTGAAGCTGCATTTAACTATTTGGGAGAACGCTTCCAGATTATTTTATACTTGTCGCATATCCCAGTTGTCAGGGGTTTCTCCATCACATACTTGTAGTCACACGCTGACTGACAGTACTCCGCTGACTGCAGGGTCCAACCGTACTGCTTCACATGCCACTCTCCCTCCTGCTTAGGGACACATAACTCAGTCTCACAGGGCATCTGGCCATTAACTCTCTCCCTGGGGGCTGACACTCCTCAGGACTATATCCTGGGGCTCTCTTCACTAACTATTATCACACAAAGATTTTCCTGTGGCAGCTGCCACTCACTCAGCCCTATCCAGGGTCTCTGGCTGCCGTCCTTCCATACCTTTCTCTTTCAGGCACACTTTTCCAGCAGCCTCTCATCCAAAGGCTTTACCTTTCTGCTGGCCTTGGTAGTGGGAGACAATCCCCGTCTTGTCCACTGTCATCCAGGCGTCACTCTCATGTAGGACTGCACCCTCTCATGCTCTCACCTGCACTGGTGAATCTCCTGGGGGTACTCCTGAAAGTGGGGATCCCCCTCTGACAGTGCCTCTCTCTCTGGGGTTTTTCAATGCACTCACTGGACCATTAACTTTGTGGCTCTTTACTTGACCTCACTGGGCTCTTACTGCTGGGAGCATTGTCCCCCTTACAGGGGTGGTTCAAGAGGTGGGACTCTACTGCTATTGAGCTGTTTCTTGCCTCTAGTCGGCTTTCCAGGATGTCCCCTGGTGCCTCATGGTGCCTTGCGGAAACCGCCCCATCAATGTCGCGTCCACTCGCGTAATTCCAAGCCCTGGTTTTATCCAAAAACTCCAGCCCCTTGTTTTCCCTCACCCACCCACCCCAATACATACAGGTTGAATACGAAATATTCTCTGTTAAAAATGTTACTAATGTGCATAGCCGTCCAAATAACTTTCAAGCATATAGGGGGGATTTCAATTGACTGTGGTATTTGTTTTTTTGCAGCGTTTAAATTAAAATTAAAATTATCCGCACACATTTTGACCCACGGGCGCGACCGTTTTTAGGTGCTGCAGCATAAAAAAATCATGCTATTCAATTTAAAACCATGTAACGCTGTCCTCAATCGTTAACGCGTCATCTATAATGAAAAAAATGCATTGACATACATTTAAATTGCATTACACAACCTTCTATTTTATAATATTATAGACCCGATAATGTATGAAGGGGGGGAAGAGGACCCGATAATGTATGAAGGGGGGGAAGAGGACCCGATAATGTATGAAGAAGGGGGGAGAGGACCCAATAATGTATGAAGAGGGGGGGGGGGAGGACCCAATAATGTATGAAGGGGGGGAGAGGGCCCAATAATGTATGAAGGGGGGGAGAGGACCCGATAATGTGTGAAGGGGGGGAGAGGACCCTATAATGTATGAAGGGGGGGGAAGAGGACCCGATAATGTATGAAGGGGGGGGAGAGGACCCAATAATGTATGAAGGGGGGGAGAGGGTCCAATAATGTATGAAGGGGGGAGAGGGCCCAATAATGTATGAAGGGGGGGAGAGGACCCAATAATGTATGAAGGGGGGAGAGGGCCCAATAATGTATGAAGGGGGGGGAGAGGACCCGATAATGTATGAAGGGGGGGAAGAGGACCCGATAATGCATGAAGGGGGGAAGAGGACCCAATAATGTATGTAGGGGGGGAAGAGGACCCGATAATGTATGAAGGGGGGGGGAGAGGACCCAATAATGTATGAAGGGGGGGAGAGGACCCAATAATGTATGAAGGGGGGGAGAGGGCCCAATAATGTATGAAGGGGGGGAGAGGGCCCAATAATGTATGAAGGGGGGGGGAGAGGACCTGATAATGTGTGAAGGGGGGGAGAGGACCCGATAATGTATGAAGGGGGGGAAGAGGACCCGATAATGTATGAAGGGGGGGGGAAGAGGACCCGATAATGTATGTAGGGGGGGAGAGGGCCCAATAATGTATGAAGGGGGGGAGAGGGCCTAATAATGTATGAAGGGGGGGAGAGGACCCAATAATGTATGAAGGGGGGGGAGAGGGCCCAATAATGTATGAAGGGGGGGAGAGGACCCGATAATGTATGAAGGGGGGGGAAGAGGACTCGATAATGTATGAGGGGGGGGGAAAGAGGACCCTATAATGTATGAAGGGGGAGGGAAGAGGACCCGATAATGTATGAAGGGGGGGGAGAGGACCCAATAATGTATGAAGAGGGGGGGGAGAGGACCCAATAATGTATGAGGGGGGGAGAGGACCCAATAATGTATGAAGGGGGATGAGACGACCAAATAATGTATGAAGGGGGGGAGAGGACCCGATAATGTGTGAAGGGGGGGAGAGGACCCGATAATGTGTGAAGGGGGGGAGTGGGGCTGAAAATGTCTGCAGGGGTGGGGGGGAGTGGGGGCTGAAAATGCTTACAGGGCTAATGAAATGTCTGCAGGGGTAGGGGGGGGGAGAGTAGGGCTGAAAATGCCTACAGGGTTAATGAAATGTCTTGGGTGGTATTTAAAAGTATAGCAGTTTTGGAGGACATGATATATTTTTACCAGTGAGATGGGGCTGGTAGAGGTTAATATTTTATTGACCACAAATGTTCAGATATTACTTATATATGCCTGTACAATGGGGTAGTGTTATCTGGTCATAATAGAGTTTTTTTTTAATTAAAGAGCCTAATCATTCTGGATTTGTTAACATTTTGTAATATAATAAATTTTTTGCATTTTCGGTACAGGACTCCAAATTTCCCAAAGCCAGCGAGAAGACAACAAAGCAGCAAGAGAGAAGAGCAAGAACAGGTAAGAGTCAACGGCGCAATCAATCTAAATTGAATGCTAGAGAATATTTCCGAATATTTATATTTAGGAGTATTCCTATACATTGGGGGGGAGGCGCTGTTGGTGTATTTGGCTACGGTGACCGGAACCCTTAATCAGGCCCTGGGTTTACTGCAGTCGTTTTATGTTGTCTCACGCAGTCAGAACAGTACGCTTTTGTAAATGAAGCAAACTGCTTGGTACTTTTTAATCTGTGACTGTGCTCAAAACATTATCAGAATAGGTTTGGTTAGTTCGTGTCCAACTACATGTATATGACAGTTCTTTCGATTGTTTTTCAAATGTGTTACCCATTTATGCTGAGGATGGTTATTTTTTTCTTTTTACTTTTCTTGTGTCCCATTGATATGTCTGTATTAATCTCTGCAATGAAATTTCTTTTTATTATCCGTTATTTTATGATTTTGTTGTGACTGTGTATTCATTTATAATATTAAATTAATTTAATGTTTTGTACGTATCCCTGAATGTCTAATTGGCCATCTGTATGTATATGTTTTTTTTTTATAATCTATTATGTTTTTTATTAATCATCACATCCAATTATCTCTCACCCACCTCCTCTATCCCCCTTAATTTATATACTGTGTTATTTAAAATGAATAGAAAAGACGTATATCCAGTTACTGTAGTAAAAAAAAAAATTTTTCTCTGACGATTTTGCTGTAGATGGAAATACTTTTAATGCGGCCGTGTGGGTTCAAATGATCATTCAATAGTTATGTTTTTTTTTAGATATATGTTAGAGTTTTATTTCATGTGGAGTGATTCATGAAAATTCTGCCATTACTATTTAATCAAGGGAAAAGGGTTCCTGTTATCTATATGCAGGGCCGGACTGGCCATCTGGCACTTCTGGCATTTGCCAGAAGGGCCGATGGCTGTGTGGGCCGGTCCAGTACCCTGCGCAGCGGTCATGTGAGTATTTGTATACTCACATGATCGCGGCGCCGCAGCCCCCCGCACTCACTTAAATTTTTTTACAAAGTCTTTTCTTTTTCTATTAGCAAAGGAGGAGGGCGGGCGGCTCCGGCGCCGCGATCATGTGAGTATACAAATACTCACATGATCGCGGCACCGGCGTCCACCCTCCCCCCCTCTTTTGTTTGCACTGAATGTCGGGTGTGACGTCATCACGTCACGCCCGTCATTCAGTGAGGAGCGGCGCCCGGAAGAAAGAAGAAAGGAGAGAAGACAGAAAAGAGAAGAAATACAGAGGTAAGTAAAAGAGAGTAGAAGCGAAGAGAGGCACACAGGAATACAGGGAGAAAGATCACACAGGAATAAAGGGAGAAAAGCCACAGGGGAATAAAGGGAGAAAAGCCACAGGGGAATAAAAGGAGAAAAGCCAAAGGTGAATAAAAGGAGAAAAGCCACAGGGGAATAAAGGGACAAAAGCCACAGGGGAATAAAGGGAGAAAAGCCACAGGGGAATAAAAGGAGAAAAGCCACAGGGGAATAAAAGGAGAAAAGCCACAGGGGAATAAAAGGAGAAAAGCCACAGGGGAATAAAAGGAGAAAAGCCACAGGGGAATAAAAGGAGAAAAGCCAAAGGTGAATAAAAGGAGAAAAGCCACAGGGGAATAAAGGGACAAAAGCCACAGGGGAATAAAGGGACAAAAGCCACAGGGGAATAAAGGGACAAAAGCCACAGGGGAATAAAGAGACAAAAGCCACAGGGGAATAAAGGGACAAAAGCCACAGGGGAAAAAAGGCACAGGTGAATAAAGGGAGAAAAGCCACAGGGGAAATAAGGGAGAAAAGCCACAGGGGAATAAAAGGAGAAAAGCCAAAGGTGAATAAAAGGAGAAAAGCCACAGGGGAATAAAGGGACAAAAGCCACAGGGGAATAAAGGGAGAAAAGCCACAGGGGAATAAAAGGAGAAAAGCCACAGGGGAATAAAGGGAGAAAAGCCACAGGGGAATAAAGGGAGAAAAGCCACAGGGGAATAAAAGGAGAAAAGCCACAGGGGAATAAAAGGAGAAAAGCCACAGGGGAATAAAAGGAGAAAAGCCACAGGGGAATAAAAGGAGAAAAGCCAAAGGTGAATAAAAGGAGAAAAGCCAAAGGTGAATAAAAGGAGAAAAGCCAAAGGTGAATAAAAGGAGAAAAGCCACAGGGGAATAAAGGGACAAAAGCCACAGGGGAATAAAGGGACAAAAGCCACAGGGGAATAAAGGGACAAAACCCACAGGGAATAAAGGGACAAAAGCCACAGGGGAGAAAAGGCACAGGTGAATAAAGGGAGAAAAGCCACAGGGGAAATAAGGGAGAAAAGCCACAGGGGAATAAAAGGAGAAAAGCCAAAGGTGAATAAAAGGAGAAAAGCCACAGGGGAATAAAGGGACAAAAGCCACAGGGGAATAAAGGGAGAAAAGCCACAGGGGAATAAAAGGAGAAAAGCCACAGGGGAATAAAGGGAGAAAAGCCACAGGGGAATAAAAGGAGAAAAGCCACAGGGGAATAAAGGGAGAAAAGCCACAGGGGAATAAAAGGAGAAAAGCCACAGGGGAATAAAAGGAGAAAAGCCACAGGGGAATAAAAGGAGAAAAGCCACAGGGGAATAAAAGGAGAAAAGCCAAAGGTGAATAAAAGGAGAAAAGCCAAAGGTGAATAAAAGGAGAAAAGCCACAGGGGAATAAAGGGACAAAAGCCACAGGGGAATAAAGGGACAAAAGCCACAGGGGAATAAAGGGACAAAAGCCACAGGGGAGAAAAGGCACAGGTGAATAAAGGGAGAAAAGCCACAGGGGAAATAAGGGAGAAAAGCCACAGAGGAATGAAGAAAGGGGGGGGGGGGTAAAAGGGACTGGGTGATGAAGAAAGGGGGAGATAAAAGGCACAGGAGGATGAAGAGGGGCAAAAGCAGCATGGCAGAATGTGATGAAGGGGGTAAAAGTAGCATGGAGGGCGCAGTGTGATCATAAGGGGGCACAGTATGGTGGTGATGAAGGGGCTGTTTGCAGGGAGGGTAATATGTTTATTTATTAAATGTGAATACTATTATTTTGATGTTGGGGCTGTAGTGAGGCCTAATTTTAAAACGTGGGTGCTATATTGATTTAACAGCGGTGCTGCTTGGAGTTTTCTAAATTTCATGTACCCTTTTTTTTCCAAATAGGGCCCCCAATATTCCAGGATCCAGACAAGCAGCAACTGATCTAAAGACACCAGCAGCCACAAGTCAGGTAGGAGAGAGCAGGACAGTCTGCCAACTGTCCTGAATTTAGTGGGTGACTGTATCGCTTAGTCAGGATTTGGTATGACTGCAAGGACAGTTGGGAGGTATGTCCTGCTTCACATTGTACTGCTTGTGAAGGCAGAACTGTGTGCACCTAACAGTAGTGCTCACGGTATTGCGTGTGTATTTGTTGAAAATGTGTCTAGTAACCATATTACATATAGGAGCCCCCCCTGTCTTAAGTGCCTAGGACCCCCCCCCCCTTTCCCCCCAAGCCTTAATCCAGCTCTGGTTAGTAGGAGGAATCTGATAGTTGCTCCCAGTCCCCGGACAGGACACAGCCTGCAGAGCAAGCTGAGGAGCTCTAACTCTCATGAGATTTATTAATCTTGTGAGACTCAGAGCTTCCCTGCTCACTCTACAGGAAGTTCTCATCCTGATGGGTGTCAGAAGCGTAGATAAGTACAGTGGACTAGGGTGTTGTAATGTGTTTCTGGGGTGGGGGTGGTGTGATGTGGGTGGGGAGGGCCTGATAAATGTAATGTTTTATTATAATGTATATATCAATGCCCCATGTCGACCACGCCTCCAACATAATGTGGCCACGCCCTTTGCGCCATCGCCGCTGCGCAGCGTCACCAACAGAGGTGGGCCTGTATGCTTCAAATGCCAGGACTGATTTTTAGTCCCAGTCCGGCCCTGTCTATATGTGTGTAAGTATTCTGCTATTTTTTGGGAGATTTGAAAAAAGCAAAACATTGGTTTCCTACAATGGCGCCTGTATAATTGGTGGTATTGCTGTAGTATAGGGTGGCGTGCTGGTGGCAATGTTGTAGTGTGTTTGGGGCTTAGTATTGTTAATATGTAGGAGAGGGTATTGCTGTAATGTGGGGTTGATGCTGGTTGCTGTAATGTGGGGGGTGATGCTGGTTGCTGGAATGTGGGGGTTAATGCCGGATGCTGTAATGTGGGGGTTATGCTGGACGCTGTAATGTGGGGGGTGATGCTGGTTGCTGGACTGTGGGGAGGTGATGCTGGTTGCTGGAATGTGGGGGTGATGGTGGTTGCTGGAATGTGGGGGTTAATGCCGGATGCTGTAATGTGGGGGTTATGCTGGACGCTGTAATGTGGGGGGTGATGCTGGTTGCTGGAATGTGGGGGTGATTCCGGTTGCTGCAATGTGGGGGGTGATTGATGTAGTATGAGTGTGTGTGGGGGGTTATTGCTGTAATTTGGGTACTAATAATGTATTGTCATGTTATATATTGATATAATTGGGGTGCTAACAATGTAATGTTGAGGGTCATTAGGAGAAATAAATACCCCCCCCACACACACACACACACACACTCATACTACATCATATTGTACAGCACCAGCAAAGCGTACTGCGCCAGCATCAGTGTGCAACAATATAGTGCATGAAGCCCACAACACGTGGGCCTGTGTGCTTTAAATGCCAGGGCTGATTTTTAGTCCCAGTCCGGGCCTGCCTTCCAGACTTTTACTCCCATTTGGCTAATAAATGAATGGATCCTCCACAATCCTACAAAAAATTACAAATTTAAAATCAAAATACCAAATACTTCCAGCTTAAGGATCTCCTAGAGACTTTCCCAATGATAGTGTGAGAAGCCCATAAAGTGGTAATAAGAGGACTTCTCTTCTCAATAAAAGGATAATAAAATATCCAAACAACTGACTTTGTCGATGCAATAATTTGGAATTGCAACACAATCAGATCTGACAATTTTTGAGCAACTTAGTAGGGTTGAATCTCCTCTCTCAGTTAAAAGCCTAAAATGGTGAAAGCAAACCTTATATGAAAGGGAAATAATATAAGACTGTCTATTAGAACCTCAAAAGGAGATATATCATATAATCCCAAAATAATTAAACAAAAATTCTAATCCTGTTTATTCTAAATGATATAATTAAGACCAGGACACATAGTATGGAATCACCCCATCAGTAAATACTTTCAATCATTTCCTCCACAAAGCACAGTTGCCCAGACTACCTCTCAAGCAGCCCAGCTTCTTAATATTGAATTTTCTATAGAAGAAATTACACAGGTGAACAAAGACCAGAAAACAGATACATCCCCGACCCAGATGCAGTTTATTATAAGGAAATTATCTGACATATTGGCTCTCTACCTTCACACTATGTTTAATGCCTTACTTCAGGGATATCCTTTCTCTATAACCATGCTGAAGGCTTGAATAGTGGTGATATACATAAAGGAAAATAAGCTTGTCTTTTGTCCCTAGATGCCCAAAAGGCATTGAAAGAATATCGTGGAAATTTATGTTTCAAATGCTGAAAGTCTTTGGGATTGCAGGAAGATTGCTCCCAGGAATTAGGGCTTTGTACTCAAGATCCACGGTCAAAGTAGTGATCAATGGTAGCCCATCAGATATTATCACAACATTCAATGGGACTAGACAAGGTTGCCCATTGTCGCCACTTCTTCCACGTCTTCATCCTGGTAATATAACCCCTGGCAGCATTAATCAGAAGCTCTGAGTCTGTATGTGGAATTAATGCAGGAGATCAAACACTTAAAATTTCACTATTCACAGATGACATATGTTTGTCCCTTACTCAACCTCAAACTTCTATCCCTGCCCTATTAAATTAATATATGAATATAACTCACTTTGATGCTATGTACCCATGACAGTGGGTGAGGGACTTAGGACCATCTCCCAATAAATCTTCTTAGGGACAAGTAAGGGAGGGTATAGCTTGGATCAAAGAAACATATCAGCTTTATTATAGGTGGTACTAAACACCTGAGAAATTATCTAAAAGGTTCCCAAATTATATTCTGAATTGTTGGCACATATCTGTTGAACCTGCACACGTATCATTCATTACATCATCAAGTCAGTGACAGCACAAACAAAACCTAAAGATCCATGGACCTTCTTACTCTCCCGCCCACAGGATGTAAGGGAGGGAGCTGCTAGAAGTATGGGTGTCAGATAATATTCCAACAAATGTTTTGCTTGTTAATGATTTCGGTAGAATGCTTTCCCAATATGTCTCGGATGATAATGTTATGTCTGCTGTGTTTGAAAGTAACAATGTTTTGCCACAGGCACCAGGTATTGACAGGGAAAGTGTGACTTCATCTGTAGCTAACCCTAAATTATCTGCAGCGGATAAGGTGGGGTCCCTTATAAATGGAGACTCTGGTAGTATTAAATGTGAAATGTGGCCCAAGGCTTAAGCCTGTACATACAATGAAGACTGTGACCGAGATAGTGTGATCTGAAGCGTCTTCTCGTTGCCCCGGCAACGGCCGGGTCAGGGCCGGAAGTGACGTCCCGGTCGCCATAGCGACGGCTGGGACGCAGGTGAGTGAGTCGCGGCAGCTGGGCACCGCCGCGGCTCGTAACAGTACCCCCCCCTTGAGGAGGGGTCGAGGGACCCCGACATCCAGGTTTTCTTGGGAACCTCCTGAAGAATTCCTTCAATTGTTTAGGGGCATGTAGTTGTCTCCGCAGAACCCAAGATCGCTCTTCTAACCCGCGGTTCTTCCACTGCACCAAGAAGTGCACCTGTCCTTGCACTTTTTTGGAATCTAAAATCCTTTGAACCACATATCTTAGTGGCTCACTCGAACTTCCCCCAGGCACAGTTGAGGATTGGCTAGGATACAATACCGGCTTCAACAATGAACAATGAAATGTGTTCGGAATTTTTAGCGAGCTAGGAATCTTCAATCTAAAAGCTACCGGATTGATCTGTTTGGTAATCATGAACGGCCCAATAAATTTAGGCCCTAGTTTTTTACAAGGCTGCCTGAGCCTAAGATTTCTAGTTGATAGCCATACTTTCTGGCCCACTTTGAATGAGCAGGTGGTATGGTGGCGATCCGAAAAAATTTTGGCCGACATGAGGACTTTTTCAAGGAGGACTGAACTTTCCCCCAAATTACTTTCAGATCAGCAGCTGTGGAATGAATCTCCGGAATACCAGCAGATTTGAGAGAGTACAGAGAATTAGACCTGGGATGGAAACCGAAGTTACAGTAGAACGGGGAAGTTTGAGTAGATGAGTGAGATGAGTTATTGTAGGCAAACTCTGCCCAAGGCAGCAAAGAGGACCAGTTGTCATGGAATTCTGAGGAATAACATCGGAGGAACTGTTCAAGTGCTTGGTTAACCCTTTCAGTTTGCCCGTTAGACTGAGGGTGGTATGCAGATGACAGACTGATCCGGATTCCGAGAAGGGTGCAGAAGGATTTCCAGAATTGTGCTATGAATTGTGAACCACGATCAGAAACAATATCGGAAGGAAGTCCATGGGGCCGGAAAACATGTTGTATGAAGAGAATGGCCAGATCTCGAGCTGTAGGAAGCCTGGTTAATGGAATGAAATGTGCCATTTTGCTGAAACGGTCTACCACAACCCAAATAGTATTATATCCTGCAGAAGGTGGCAAATCAACAATAAAATCCATGGACAAATGTGTCCAAGGTTTTGCAGGAATGGGCAATGGAAGCAATTGACCCACCGGGCGAGTCCTGGGGACTTTGTTCCTGGCACAAACCTCACATGAGAAGACATGATTTTTGACGTCAGCGGACAAGGATGGCCACCAGACCGTACGGGAAAGGATCTCCAGCGTCTTATAAACTCCAGGGTGTCCAGCAGACCTACTATTATGCGCCTCTGCAAGAACCGCCTTCCTTAGATGGACTGGAACAAAAAGACGTTGCTCCGGAGTAGTATCAGGGGCCAATCTCTGGAATCTCTGAAGTGTGATACTCAGATCTTGGGTTAATCCAGCATGGATTATGGAAGGAGGAATAATAGGCTCTGGGTTAGAAACTGGAACGTGGTGTGCCAAGAAACTTCTGGACAGAGCATCTGCCCGGACATTTTTGGAACCCGGTCGATAGGTGATCAGGAAATTGAACCGGGTAAAGAATAACGACCAACGGGCCTGTCTGGGATTTAGACGTTTGGCCGATTGTATGTATTGCAAGTTCTTGTGGTCGGTAATGACAGAGATCTGATGTGGAGCACCCTCCAGCCAATGTCGCCACTCCTTGAAGGCCCATTTGATTGCCAACAGTTCTCTATTCCCGACATCCTAGTTGGCTTCTGCTGAAGAGAACTGATGGGAGAAATAGGCACACGGGTGTAGACGATTAGTATGAGGGTCCTTCTGTGATAGTATGGCCCCAGCACCGACGTCAGAGGCATCGACCTCAAGAACAAATGATTTAGCTGGATCCGGGTGTCTAAGGACCTGAGCGGAGACAAAGGCTTTTTTCAGGCTTTCGAATGAGGCTACTGCTTGAGGCGACCAATTCGTTGGATCCATTCCTTTACGGGTTAGGGCGACAATGGGAGCCACGATGTCCGCAAAAACTGGAATGAACCTTCTATAATAATTGGAGAAGCCCAGAAACCTCTGCACCGCCTTGAGGTTGTTTGGTTGCACCCAATCTAGAATAGCCTGAACCTTAGTTGGATCCATGGAGAATCCCTCAGAAGAGATTATGTAACCTAAAAAGGATACTTTCTACACCTCGAACTCACACTTTTCTAATTTGGCGTAAAGGTGGTTCTCTCGCAATCTTCGTATAACTTGTTTGACGTGATTTTGATGTACCGACAGAGGTCTAGAATAGATGAGGATATCATCTAAATAGACGACCACGAAACTACCAAGAAAGTCCCGAAGAACCTCATTGATTAAGTCCTGGAATACTGCAGGTGCATTGCTAAGACCGAACGGCATAACCAAATATTCATAATGGCCAGAGTGCGTATTGAATGCCGTCTTCCACTCATCTCCCTCCTTGATACGGATGAGGTTATACGCTCCACGAAGATCGATTTTTGAGAAGACAGTAGCACCTCTCAACTGATCAAATAATACGGAGATGAGCGGAAGGGGATAGGTATTCTTGATTGTAATAAGATTCAATCCCCGGTAATCAATACAGGGTCTTAGTCGTCCGTCCTTTTTGGATACAAAGAAGCATCCTGCTCCTACGGGAGATTTAGATGGCCTGATGAAGCCCTTCTCCAGATTTTCTTCAATGTATTCCTGCATGGACTTGGTCTCCGGACCAGAGAGGGAGTACAGGCGACCCTTAGGCAACTTGGAACCAGGAATAAGCTCGATGGCACAGTCGAAGTCACGGTGAGGTGGTAAGGTGTCAGCAGCTTTCTTGGAGAACACATCCCAGAACTCATGATATTGTGAGGGAAGCTGCTCCGGAATAGACTGAATCACCCGCAAGGGCAGTGACAAGCAGGACTGTGTACAGTAAGAGCTCCACTGGACAATTTCTCCTTTTACCCAGTCCATGACAGGGTTATGACGGGAAAGCCATGGGTGGCCCAAGATCAAGGGAACTGATGAACAATCGATAAGGAGGAAGGTTATTGACTCTGAATGGAGAGCTCCGATTTTTAATTGTAGTGGCGAGGTCTCCCAGGAAATCTTGCCACCAGGCAACGGACCTCCATCTAAGCCACAGACATTAATAGCGGACTTGAGTTCTACCATCGGAATTTTAGCAGCGCGGGCGAACCCGATGTCCAGGAAGTTGCCTGCAGCTCCACTATCAACGAAGACGGACAGGTCCATTGAACGAGCACTAAACGTGAGCTGTGCAGGGATCAATAAGGCGTTTTTCGGGGAGACAATCTGCAGACCTAGGTGAACTTTCCCCTCGTTCCCTAGGCATGCTCTTTTCCCGGCTTATTATAGGAACGGGAGAAGTGGCCTTTTGTGCCGCAATAGAGACATAAGCCCTGTGATCTTCTCTTGTCTCTTTCCTCAGGGGAGAGACGATACGCTCCCAATTGCATGGGTTCCTCACCATCCGTGGGAACAGGAATGAAGCCGGATAGATGTGATGATGTCTCCTTTTCGGCTTTCCGCTCTTTAAATCTCCTGTCGATTTTAATGGAGAGGTGCATCAGATCCTCCAGAGAGGTAGGAGATGGGTACTGCACCAAAGAGTCTTTGACCTGTTCCGACAGGCCAAGACGGAACTGACTCCGCAAGGCAGGATCATTCCATCCACTATCAGGTGACCATCTACGGAATTCAGCGCAGTATTCCTCTGCCGAGCGCCGGCCTTGTTTCAAGGGCCGTAGATGAGCTTCAGCGGAGGCAATACGGTCTGGGTCGTCATATAATAGACCTAACGCCTCGAAGAAAGCGTCTACTGACTGCATGGCAGGACTGGTCTGCGGCAAGGAAAACGCCCAGGACTGGGGGTCACCCTGTAGAAGGGAAATGATAATCCCGACTCTTTGATGCTCTGACCCAGAGGAGCGGGGTCTCAATCGGAAATAGAGCTTGCAGCTCTCCCTGAAATTCCGAAACAGGGACCTATTTCCAGAGAAGCGATCCGGCAAGTTCATCTTAGGTTCACAGACGGAACTTGGAGTGGGTTGTGACACTTTTGCGGCTTCTTCTTGAACAGACAGACGCTCAGCCAATCCCTGGATCATCTGATATAAGGACTCAACATGGGCTGCTAGGGCTTGTGCCGGAGACGGTGAGGATCCACTTGCATCCATTCCAACCTCGTCTCCGTGAGTGGGCTGGTTATAATGTTAGGAACCCCTCCAGCCGGCACAACACAACCCGGAGTCTACTCTGCCAGTCAGGTGTTCACTGGAGCCCCTGATGGTGGGGACAGACTGGGCTGCAGACTGACAGAGGGTCGTGAAGTGTGTACCGGCTGGGGAGAACCCAGGCAAGAAGAGTCAGGTCCACGCAGAGGTCAAAGGTCGGCAGCAGGTAACAGTAACAATGAACAAACTCAGGTCAGAGGTCACAGGCAAAGTAGCAGAACGGGTAAATGAGCCAAGGATCAGGGTCACAGGAAACACAAGCGAAGTCAAATACGAAGCCAAGGGTCATACACGGGAAATCAAAATGTAGATACAGGAAACAGGAACTGGAACAAGCAGGTCAGCAGACTGGAGCACAGAAGCTATAACCGGCAATGAGGCATACAAATGGCCACCAATCAGAGCCTAGCTCTGAATTAGACACAGCCCCCAGCATAATTAATAGGTTGCATTAATTAGCCCACAGGCTAGAGAATATGGTGAGCGCTGCGCCCGGCTTCCTCTCATTGCCGGGACGCAGCGCTGAAGCGTCTTCTTGTTGCCCCGGCAACGGCCGGGTCAGAGCCGGAAGTGACGTCCCGGTCGCCATAGCGACGGCTGGGACGCAGGTGTGTGAGTCACGGCGGCTGGGCACCGCCGCGGCTCGTAACTCGAATATACCACTTCGATGTAAGTAATGCTCTGAATTTAATCCCTTTGTTTTAAATTGCTTTGCTTGTGTATGTTATGGCAATTGTTTATTAATTGTTTTTTTATTAACCTATAAGCATTGTACTTTTTGTATATTAAATCTAATCTAAAAAGTACTTATTGCTCTAAACAAATCCATTGCCTGTTTACAAGAGACAGATTGCTTGGCTGGATTAACTATTTAGAACCGAAGTTTGTGAAGGGTTAGCTGTTTAGCTCCCAGAGCACAGATTGTGAGCAATTAGGTGATTAAGTCATAGGTTTGCTACAGGTTTTATATGTAGCTGGTGGCAGTTGCTGACAGGTGTGAAGTGTGCGTCTGTGTTGGGAAAAGGAACCAGCAAAATCTGTAGCCTGAAAGAGAGGTGAGTGTGAGGTTTATGCTGGAATCCTGTGTGTTCCCTTACAGTAAGCTTCCAAGTCACGAGTGCGCAGAGGGCGGTTTGTGACAGAAAAAGGGGTTCAGGTGCGGTTTCATGACAAAATAGAGATGATATATTGTATGACTGTTTGAATATATGATAAGATTTTAAATCTGGGAGTAGTTAGAGGAGCTCATCTCTAACCCCTAATAGATAGTTTTTAGCTTCTAATATGATCAGCACGGGGCAGGGGAGCCACTGTTTTGGGACCTGGAAAAGGTGCAGTGCTATTGGTGTGGCTCAAAGTGTACATGAATGACAGCCACCCCCATTACCTAGTTGGCAAGGGAGGTGGACAAATTACTTAGGTGGAGTACCACACAGCCCAATTTGACTATCCAGCACCAGAAGGGCAGTGAGCAAGGCTGTGCTGCTGGGCTATCACTTCACAGTGAACATGTATTGCCATGTAGCTATGGAAACCATCCTGAATAGCATAGTTTTCTTGTCATCTGTAAAGGAGGAAGTTTTGTGATTATGGATTTCCTAATCATAAATTAATAAAATAAAAATATAAATCTGGCTTTCCTTGCTTGTAATATTATGATCTGTTTGGTCCTATTAATTCACTGAGTGTAAGCAAATTAAAACATGTACTTTAAAGGCTGATGAAATGGGTATAAATGGAGACTGGGTGCTATATAAATAAATGATGATGATGACCTTTCATGTCACCTGTAGTGTCTGTGTCCGGTCCAATAGTTATATTTCAGAGACCTAGGGTTATATTTACTAAACTGCGGGTTCGAAAAAAGTGGAGATGACGCCTATAACAACCAATCATATTCTAGCTCTCATTTTGTAGAATGTACTAAATAAATGAAAACTATAATCCGGTTGGTTGCTATAGGCAACATTACCACTTTTTCAAAACCGAAGTTTAGTAAATATACCCCATGATGTCTCCAAGGATCACAGATTAACTCAGCATGTCAAGGTAAGATCTATTGGCAAGCACCAAATGGTGGCTTCAAAAGGAAAATGCTGTAATCATCAAAGTTCAGTCATGATTTCATATACTATAATATATAGTAAAGAAATATTGTTCATGATACAAACTTGCATAGATCTTTATATGTATTTTTCATCAGTGGGATTTGGTCCATGACCAGGGCCGGACTGGGACTAAAAATCAGCCCTGGCAGTTAAAGCACACAGGCCCACCTGCTGTGAGCTCCATGCATGATATTGTTGCACGCTGGTGTGGCATTGATACAGCTGCACATCTTGGAATGTGCTCCAGCGACAGGAGGGTTAATTCCCCAGCGCTAGGGGATGTAAAAATGTATTAAAGGGAATGTTTATTAATTTAAATGTATATATTTGACATATGGGCGCTGTGGCACCGGTTAGCAACCGCCGCACAGCTCCGAAAAGGTTATGTCTCGGTCCTAGGAGGTGGGAGTGTAAATGCATTTGGCCATGTATTAATTTATTATGAGATTATGGAGGAAATTTGTTTCTGTCACTCTTCTGAAGAAAGGAAGACTACTTAAGTCTTTTCATTAGAGTAAACCAACACATCTTTTTAGCCTGGATACACATCAGGGGGTCATTACTTTTTTTTCCTGTGTATTTGTTCCTATTAATAAGATAGGGACTATTTGAAAAAGCAAGTAATTTGGGAAATCACAGATTGATGTGAAGTTTGTTAAGTTTAAATTCCGTTAAATCCAAGTTTAGAGAATATATTACATCCTGATGTTAAACATTGGATGTAATATATCAGGCTTTGTGGTGCCAGCTAGGTTACCCCCTACCAAAATGTGTGTCAGAAACAGTATATAAAGAACTGTATTTTATATTTTAATTGTGTTATACCATCTGAACTTCTGGAGATCATTAATTAGGCTAAGTGTTAAAACACTTAGTCTGCGGGGTCCAGACACTGCCGCTTTAAATTAACATTGATGTAAGACGCACTGACGTCAAACTGAAGTGCTGGAGTCCTGTGTATTTCGGAATGACTACCTGTCAGCATGTCGCTTCCATTGGAGATCTGGAGCTTCGGTGTTCAGGTAAGTCTGTTTATATTGTATTAATTTTTGTCAGAACTCTGGTTTTTTTTTTTTGGACTAAAGCCTGTTGGAATTTTCAGGATCGTTAATACGTACCTAGCCCCTTTGGAAAACCTGTATGAGGATATATACATGATGATGTCTGTGTTTATTTGGCTATCTATGGACAGCAGCAGTTATTGACTTTATATTCTTTCTGGAGAATGGGTTTCTTAATAATTGATCCCTTACCTGTATGTCCAAACCTAAAAGGCTTTTTATAGCATACCCTAATCAGACCCTTCCACTCCCAGGATGCCACCAATCCACTCACTGATCTCTCGTCTTGACTACTGCAACCTTTTCCTTACTGGCCTTCTCCGCTCCCGTCCCGCTCTTCGATCTATACTTAATGTTGCAGCTAGACTTGTCTACCTCTTTTGCTGCTCCACATCTGCCTCCCCTCTCTGCCAAGCCTTACAATGGTTCCCCTACAGAATCCTCTTCAAACTCCTCACCGATATAATGCTGAAACAGCACAGCATTACCACAACAGAAAGAATAATGAAGTAGAGACACAAAACCCATACTTGGACAGACATGGAAAGCTAATGTTGGCAGTAGGTCCAGTTACCACTCTTCCATTGCCAGATATGCATGTCCCTAATGCTGGCCTTGGGTGCTCATGGCCTTCACATAGCAGCTGATATTAGTCATTTTGGCAAGAGGGCCAGATACGCTTTTACCAGTCTTGAGCATAAGAAATTCTTTGCATTCTTTGTCTGGGCAAAGTTAGCTCTGCTTCTCAAACTTTAATTCACCTGTTCATGTCAGTATAGAGATGTAGGGAGCGAATTCCAGAAAATTCCAGAAAAACCACTAGAGATAAACCATTAGATAATCCCAAGGCGCAGTGTCAGTAAATGTAAATTTCAATTAGTGATAAACAATTTTATATAAATCAGGAATAAAATCTAAAACAGCAATTTGGAAAATTAATCATAAACTTCCAATGTCATAACATCAAATATTAAATAAAATATCAACATACCGTATATACTCGAGTATAAGTCGACCCGAATATAAGCCGAGGTACCTAATTTTACCACAAAAAACTGGGAGAGTGGGAAATGCAGCAGCTACTGGTAAATTTCAAAAATAAAAATGATATATACAATCTATAAAAACAAATGTATTGTTCCCAGACTAGATAAATAAATAGGATGATTGACTGGTGTAGCAATACCAACATGTAATATATCACAAAGGATATATAGGAGATGCAATAAACAGTACTGAAGGGAATGGTGGTATATCCGGAGGCTCCAAACTGTATAGGACATAACAATAAGTAACAATGCAGAGCAGTGTTGGAGTGTATTACTCACGATTTCTTGATAGCAGTTCTCAGTCCGTCCGCGGTATTCCTTAAAGACTGCAAGCAAACAGATGGGGTGCGCTGACTATAATAGCTGTCCAGACACAAAGTCTTTTGAAGGAAAGTTCCTAGCTCCGTTTGGTCCTACCACTCCAATAGCGCTGGTTGAAGTAGTGAAGTAGCATTGTTACTTATTGTTATGTCCTATACAGTTTGGAGCCTCCGGATATACCACCATTCCCTTCAGTACTATTTATTGAGGTCTGCATCTCCATCACCCGAGTATAAGCCGAGGAGGGCTTTTTCAGCACAAAAAAAGTGCTGAAAAACTCGGCTTATACTCGAGTATATACGGTAATGCTCAAAATAGCAATTGCAATAATAGTAGTTCTGGTCAGAACACATAGCTTTGTTAGTATTGCTGAAACATGCTGATTTCTCACAAATTGATGGTAAATCCACCACAGTCCATATCCAAAAGAATGTATAACAAGTTTGGATCCAAAAATTTTCCAGAATAACTCTAGTCCAATTTCATATATAGCAGGATCAAGCCAGTCAAATAACTATGTATGTTAACAATATATGTGGTAATTCAAATGAAAGCCTTCATAGCCACAGTACTAAAACTTAGTTCAAGTCCCTGAGTCAAGTGGTTGAACTCACGTTTCTGCAGATGTTCTCCATTGGCTGCTGTTATGTCCCCAAAGTGAGTCTTCCCTATTTCTCCTGACTGGAAGGCGGCTGGAGCCAAAAATGCTACTGTGAATATTCATTCCAGACCGCGCTTAGGTTTGCGCATGCGCAGTAGGAGTCAGAGTCTCCGTTATGTTGTAACTGTCAGGCTCTCCTCTGCCCTGACAAGCGGACGCTTAGGAAGGAATCACTTAACTCTGCCCGCCGAGCAGAGAACCGAGAGGTAGCGCTGCTTGAGCGGGTCTGCAGACGCTGGATCGGCCCATCTTGCCATCGGCCCTTCTGGCATTTGCCAGAAGTGCCAGATGGCCAGTCCGGCCCTGTCCATGACATACTGTATGTGAAACACAATTATGAGACGGAAACGCAACTAGACAAATCACATGTGTACCTAAATGTTTTACATTTCGTATTTATGTATGAGATGTATCTGTATAGAAGTTTTCTTTGGAACATCTCTGGGCCTGATTCATCAAGGCACGCATTCTAAGCACAACCCGCATTTAGTATTATATGCATGTATTCCAGCTCGGTGCATGTCTGAATTCATCAAGGTACAGATCTCAAGATACGTACTTAGATGAATTTGGTTATAAAGCTTTGCGTGGTGTACTACTGTGTCGGACTGCAGAAGTCTGTGTTACTCTACAGACTACATGCTAGGCATTTGGATTGCCCGCTTGTGATAAATAGGATGCTTGAGCTTACTTTGAAGGGGAGCTCTTAGAAGCTGTATTTGCTTCATCAATCAGGCTTTTGGCTTTCATTGAATCCCGTAATATAATACAGATGAAAGACCGTTGATATAGATGACCAATAAACATGGTCAATGGGTGTGTAGGAGTGCATATATGACATTAAAAATTATGTTTACACTTGTGTCTGTGTTATATTTACATGTTTCTTTGGGACACCACCAGGGGCTTGAAGCCATGGGTGCTTGCAGTATTACACGCGCCAGCATGCCCAGACACTTAATGGCAGCCTGGCCATACTGGGACCTGTAGTACACCAGGGTCAAAATACTTTATGCTTCATACTATTAATTGTAGGGGCGTGGGACGGGCTATAGTGCTTTCAGCACAGGGGGTGTGTATCCCTACAGGGGTAGGGGGAGGGGTTGGAGAGTCATATCTCCCTAGGGAATGTAGCCTGGTGCTGCCTACTCTGGGGTTGGTTGTCATTATGGCAGGCGACCCCATGCTGCGGGATTCCCTACTATAGTGCTACCATCCCAGGCAGGCAAAGCCCAATGCTGGTAATAGTGAAATCAGGGTGAAACCTCGCTGCTTGCCCCCACTCTTTTTCCAGTTCTTGTCCAGGCTGGCAGCACTACAGTTGGTTAAGCTGCCACACCTTTTATATCTTTTTTTTTACTTTATTGTCTGTATAAATGTAATGATTTATGGCAATATCATCATGTATATTAGATATTAGTTTATGTTAAACATTTCCCTTTATTACGGTACAAATGTACATTAATGCACATTTTCATTTTTTTAAAAAAAAAAAAAACCACACACCATTGTACGGAACTTTTTTTTTTTCATATATAAAGACACAGAAGAAAAATCTACTACAGAAAATCAGCTCAACATTTTTTTTTTGTTAATATTGTTTTAAAAAATGTAACCAAATAAAGTGTGGATGGGAGATTGGCAACTGGGTGAGGATAAAAAAGAGAAAAAAAATTAGATTAGAAAGCTTAGGTCATTTTAACAACATATATTACTTCTACGGGTGTACTTTGTATACAGTCATGGTCAAATGTTTTGAGAATAACACAAATATTATTTTTCACAAAGTCTGCTGCCTCAGTTTTTATGATGGCAATTTGCATATACTCCATAATGTCATGAAGAGTGAATTGCAATTAATTTCAAAGTCCCTCTTTGCCATGACAATGAACTTTATCCCAAAAACAACATTGTCACGGGCACTAGGAGTCTTTACCCAGGGATCATCAGGTGATGGTGGTGGTGGTAATATGGTACTCTGGTAGCGGGGTGATCACGGAACAGGAGACAGCAGATGGTAGAGAATGCTCGTGGAAAGTCTATGACTAGCAGCACTGGTAATATAAAGGTAATAGTACACGAGGAACTGAATGGACAAAGGAAACGTGAGGGTAGTCAGTGGTCTGCGGATAGCAAGTTGTACCACGGCTATAGTGAGGAGGAATGTCCAGAAATAACGAGGAGGTGATGAGAGTCAGCGGTCTGCGGATAGCAAGTTGTACCGCTGTCTAGGTGAAGGAATGGAATCCAGGTGGAGGTATCCGGAGAGTCAGTGGTCTGCGTTAGCAAGTTGTACCACTGCTATGTGGAAGGATACTGGAAACAGGTGACACAGGAAACAGGAATCAGTGGTCTGCCTCTAGCAAGTTGTACCACTGAAATATATATGTGAGGAGGAGCACGGGGAGATAAATGTAATGCAGAGTATACACGGGCACACTGAACTTGATCCCACGATGATATGCACAAAGTATAAATAACTGAATAGCACTGCACAAATATACAAAGTCACAGGAACTATCCAGACTACAAGGTAACACAGTCAAATGATGGCAATAGTCTCAGTGGATAGGCAACTCCAGAGAAGAACAACTCAGTCCAGCAAGGTATGCAATACACGAGCACAGTCAATGATAAGTATGCATACCGTGGTTCAGAAGAGCAGGCTGTCAGAAAGGAGTGCAGGGATACCTGAGCGGCAGGAGGCCGGCAGGATGCGAAGTCCCAGGGAAATGGAAGCGGAATCCAAGTAGGTGCAGCGCACAGGTAGGTAGACCAGCAACGATGGAAACAATACTCGGGAAGCAGTAGTATATAGGACTGGTCGCCTGGAGATCACTGAAGAGTAGAAGTGGTATGGCAGAGAAGACAGCAGCGGAGCCTTGATCCAATGCAGACAGGCGAGTTGACACAGGCAGGAACACTGTAGAAGCACGGAGAGCGGATCAGCTGGCTGCAGACACGAGGAGTACTGGAGAGTAGCGATAAGCAGGACACTGCAGATACACGGAGGTAGCGGATAGGAATCAGCAGGTGCAGTCACGATGAAACACGAGAGAGTTGAGGTAAGCTGGAACTGTAGTGCACGGAGGCAGCGGATAGGAATCAGCTGGAGTTGTCACGATGAAACACGGGAGAGTTGAAGTGAGCTGATAACTGTAGTGCACGGAGGTAGCGGATAGGAATCAGCTGGAGTTGTCAAGATGAAACACAGGAGAGTTGAAGTGAGCTGATAACTGTAGTGCACGGAGGCAGCGGATAGGAATCAGCTGGAGTTGTCACGATGAAACACAGGAGAGTTGAAGTGAGCTGATAACTGTAGTGCACGGAGGCAGCGGATAGGAATCAGCTAGAGTAGTCACGATGAAACACGGGAGAGTTGAAGTGAGCTGATAACTGCAGAGTGCACGGAGGCAGTGGATAGGAATCAGCTGGAGTTGTCACGATGAAACACAGGAGAGTTGAAGTTAGCTGATAACTGTAGTGCACGGAGGCAGCGGATAGGAATCAGCTAGAGCAGTCACGATGAAACACGGGAGAGTTGAAGTGAGCTGATAACTGTAGTGCACGGGAGTTGAAGTGGCCTGGAAACCACAGGAGAGTTGAAGTGGTCAGGCCACGAGGTATAGACAGCAGGTGCTTTAAATAGGAAGTATTGCCTGATCAGCCAATTAACTAAAAGGAACAGATACTGAAGGTTTGAAAGGGCTGCACATGCGCAGACCCTCAGGATGGTGGGCGGCCACGGTTCCTAAACATACGGGAAGAAGCACTCACAGTCTGGTGAGTGACAAACATTTCCCACTACATTTCAACCCTGCCACAAAAGGACCAGCTGACATCAGGTCAGTGATTCTCTTGTTAACACAGGTGAAATTGTTGAAGAGGACAAGGCTGGAGATGACTCTGTCATGTTTATTGAGTTAGAATAACAGACTGGAAGCTTTAAAAGGAGGGTGGTGCTTGAAATCATTGTTCTTCCTCTGTTAACCATGGTTATCTGCAAGGAAACAAGTGCAGTCATCATTGCTTTGCACACAAGGACTTCACATGCAAGGATGTTGCTGCTAGTAAGCTTGTACCTAAATAGCACCTTTATCGGATCATCAAGAACTTCAAGGAGAGTGGTTCAATAGTTGTGAAGAAGGCTTCAAGGCACCCAAGAATCTCCAGCAAGCACCAGGATTGTCTCCTAAAGTTGATTCAGCTGTGGGATCGGGGCACCACCAGTGCAGAGCTTGCTCAGGAATGGCAGCAGGCAGGTGTGAGTGCATCTGCATGCACAGTGAGGCGAAGACTTTTGGAGGATGGCCTGGTGTCAAGAAGGCCAGCAAAGAAGCCACTACTCTCCTGGAGAAACATCAGGGACATATTGATATTCTACAAAACGTACAGGGATTGGGGGCATCTGGAAAAACGCTTGTCCGCAGAAGGAATGGGTGAGCACTATCATCAATCCTGTGTCATGCCAACAGCAAAGCATCCTGAGACCATTCATGTGTGAGGTTGCTTTTCAGCCAAGAGACAGGGCTCACTCACGATTTTGCTTAAGAACACAGCCTTGAATAAAGAATGGTACCAAAACATCCTCCAAGAGCAACTTCTCCCAACCATCCAAGAACAGTTTGGTGACAAACAATGCCTTTTTGAGCATGATGGAGCTCCTTGCCATAAAGCAAAAGTGGTAACTAAGTGGCTCGGAGATCAAAACATCAAAATGTTTGTCCATGGCCAGGAAACTCCCTAGACCTTAATCCCATTGACAACTTGTGGTCAAACCTCAAGAAGCGGGTGGACCAACAAAAACCTACAAATTCTGACAAACTCCAAGCATTGATTAGGCAAGAATGGGCGGCCACCCGTCAGTATGTGGCCCAAAAGTTGATTGACAGCATGCCAGTGTGAATTGCAGAGGTCTTCAGAAAGCAGGATCAACACTGCAAATATTGACTCTTTGCATAAACTTAACTAATTGTCAATAAAAGCCTTTGACACTTATGAAATGCGTGTAATTTTATTTCAGTATACCATAGCAGCATTTGACAAAAAAGTTTAAAAACACTGAAGCAGCAAACTTTGTGAAAACCAATACTTGTGTCATTCTCAAAAATTTTGGTCATGACTGTAGATAATTGAGTGGCTAAATAAACACAGCTCTACACGAGTTACAGATGGACCTGACCTGGAAAGTTTATATTAATCACATAGTGATTCAAAAACATCACTATTAGGTGTTGTACTTTGTCAAATGAAGGCTATTACCAGCCATAGTGCATTTTAATGGGCCAGATCTAACAGTTATCTAATTTGTTAAATATAAATAATTGCGATTAATAGAGATATCACCTCTATGAATCTTTGTACTCAAATCTGCTAGGAGCTCGGGTTGGTCCTCTGCAGGTCACTCCATCTCCACTGGAGCTGTAACACAGTAGGCCTCCATTTGAACTGTAACCGCTGGTGCCTTTGGATGGCCATGTACACCCCTAACTTATCTTCATTAATAATGTACCGACCGGTAGGCCAGTACAGATTTTCCATAGCTGCGGTGAGTATTCCCAGCTTGGCAAACATGGCAGCCCTCATGTTTGCATGTGAATGACTCTAACATTCCACGCACTGATTGGTTCTCAGTGCAGGTATGGGCGTAGCCATGTCACTCATGGATCCCTTCAATACCGTATGTAAGATGTCTGACGCACCTGTCAGGCAATTAGGGCCGTGACAATGCCTAGCCATTCTTACACAGGTAATTGCAGGAGAACGCACCTACCGAGGGCTGCAGAGGCAATTATTCAGCCCTGCCATTTTGAGAGTACTGATCACATGTTTGTAGGAGTTCAGAAATTGGTAGTATGAGCTCAGAGCTTGTTTGGCATACATATTTTCTCTCGGAAATTATTGGTGAGTACTATGTTAGTGACTTTACAGTACATTCAAGTAGTGTTACTAATGGCTGTTTTTTTAATTCTGTTTAGAATTCCACACTTCACTCTGAAAAAATCTCATTGTCATTTGTCTTGGCTCTTGATTATTGTTTATTAATACAACGGCCTATGTGAGCGACTATACAGGGCATTCAAGTACTGTTTGTTTTACTTCTGGTTAGACCTATGTCTGGCCAAGTTCAGCAAGGGCCAAGTCAGGCATCAACCTCCTCCCCTCCAGCCTCGCAGCGGAGACAGCCCAAATTTACCTCACAGGAGGTGGAGGTCTTGGGCTAGTTGGTGGTGGAGAGGCTACACTCCACCACCCAACAGCTCTCCGCCCCAGCAAAATCCCATGTTTGAGATGAAATAACAATGCAGGTCAATGATGTGGATCCAATTAGTCGCACGGTGACTGAGGTAAACAAAACGTTAATGTATATTGTTATCTGTAAACCTAGTACAGGTCAGATTAGTTACTTCAAAGAATTAAATATATGTTATAAGTTTTTTATTTTTGGGGAGGAAGGCTGAAATGCTGTAACTTTTGGGAAAATATTGTTCTTAAAAAAATATGCATGGTCCTTTTTTAATGTTTGCAAATAAGCCCTAGGTCAAATACATTATTTTACTATTTTTTAAACAATTCAAAGCAAAAATTTGTGTTTTGCATAATTTGAAATATTATTATCTTTTCTCATTTCACACAGCTGGCAAGACTTTAAGTGTTGGCTTAAAGACAAGTTGAGGGACCAATGCTCAGATGACAGACAGTGGTCCCCAGCAGAATTAGACCTCGATCCCCTGAATACCACATTATTGGCCTGAATAGATGAGCAGATGTGCAAGGGGTGGGCCGTACTGATACTGGATGCAATTCACCCGTATTAGAACCTCTATCCTCCAGAGGCACATTGTAAAGACTAATACCTTGTTTCCCAAATTTGCATGTTTTTGTTTATGCTAACTACACCCCCCCAACATTAACTGGCTTATTGGTAAATTAGAGATAAGGGGAAAAAGAGGGTTATGTCGCACCAGTAAACAAGAGTAAATCCTCACTTATTACCATGAAAGATAATATTTAATTCCTATAGGTACAGAGGGTGCACCAACCATCAATAGATAATATGAACCAAAAACAAAAAGAAATGGCCCAGGTGCACAATACTCTCTATTATTTGAAAAGATTGGGAATAGAGAGATGTACATAAAACTTAACTTTTATTAGTACAAACAAAAAAAGCGAAAAAAATCTGACTATCCTCATTTAAAAACAAATGTGTGTGTTTAAAATCCACTGATAGAGTGGTTCTGCCTCTTGTTGTAATTATAAGGGATTAGTCCTAGGTAGTATAGTGGGGGATTGCTAATATAATATTGTAGTGCTGCATAAAGGATTGTCTATCTATACACTATTGTAAATAGATCCCGGTATAATAACCACTTTAAATGCAGCAAGTTGCAGATATAAATAGGTAGGTATAGGCAAGTTCTACTAGAGAAAAAGCCTTCTATTAAAATAAAGCACTGTGTCTTGCTAACTACCTAGCTATTGCTCCTTCTCACTTTGGATCTAATGGAGCGGTATGCGGGCAATGGTCCCTAGCGTGTCTTGCTAGCTACCAAACTATTGCTCCTTCTAACTTGGAATATATTAGAGCAGTATAGGACAACAATCCCTACAATATGAGGAGGCAAGCACTCAATCACCATTGCCGCATACCGCTGGTATAACCAGGTGGTTTGCTTCTCATTAACCCTTTCACACCCACACATCACACATGCTTAGGTGAGTGCTGCCTGTGACACATTATTATTTTTTTTTTTAAACTATTTCGCTTTTTTAATCTGCCTTTTTTATGTCACCATAGTTAAATATTATCAGCCTGATTAATTAAGGAAAGTAAAGCAAAAAACATGAGTAACTTTGCACCTTGGTAAAACCATGTTGCAATGGAGGGGGAGTCAAATTTAAAAAGTTATGGCAGATTTATATTTGGGGTAGGGCATGTTCAAGAACAACTTTAAACTTCAGTGTACAAATAAAGCTTTCAAGTATTTGTGTGCTACATGAAAAAACAGCCAGTATTTATTTTATGTGCAAACTAATAAACTAATTTGCACCCTTTGTTTTGGAACATGGTTGTGTCCAGAAGAAAACTTAGTCATTTGTGACGAAACGCGTTGCGAACCAACCAGAGACGAGGACGGTTTCTTAGCAACGGGCCGGATGGAGAGGAGTCTCCCACCAGTGTGCCTGTAATACAGCTAATGAGCTGCAGGTAAGGAAACATCACCGGATCCCCACAGAGCGCACTGAAAGGGAACTCCCAGGACGCGAACCTAAATAAACCTTTATACGAACTTCATACGCCCTCAAAATGTGAGTGATTTGATTTTAGTTGATTTTAATAAAACATGTTACGATATTACACTATGGACGACCCCCTCTCTCTTTCTTTCTTACATGGTGACACAAACGGAGGAAGAAGAAAGGAGGAAGGAGAGGATCATATAGGCTGATGTTAAACATTCAGTATATCAAAAGGATCAAAGTGGACAATATATACAGCAGTTACAGTGTAATTCTGAGGGGACAAATGCAGAAACACTGGGCCTGATTCATTTAAGAAAGTTAAGCAAAAAAGTTTGTAAGTTCTCTTACTCAAGTTTTCTGGACAAAACCGTTTTGCAATGCAAGAAAAATACTGTCTGTTTTGTCATGTAGCACATAAATACTTGATAGCTTTATTTGTACAATGAAATTTAAAGTTGATCTAGGACATGCCCTACTCCAAATATAAATCTGCCTCACATTTTAAATTTACCTCTCCCTCCAATGCAACATGGTTTTGCCTTACTTACTTACTTTTCCTTAACTTTCCTTAATGTATCAGGCCCACTAAAACTTTAAACTGTTGGTAAATATTGAAAAATAGTGGTATAGACAGATATACTTGATGAACTTTCAAACATAGACTAAATTTGATTATTTGGGGAATCCTTGTTATAGGGAATTTAAAATAGATTTGTGTAATGTGAGTTTTCATCAAACATTCATATAAGCTCAAAAGATAACATAATGATAGTGGCATTCAAAGGGATTAATAGGGTTAACTATATCAGTTTTAACCCCAAACCTGTCTATACCTATCCCTGTGCTCCCTTTCCCCAAACAAATCTTTCTTATACTCTGACAATCATTGATTGGAAGGGCATGCTGGTGTTTGTTGTACCACGAGCACAAGCATACTTCTTCCAATCATTGACTGCCAGTGTGTGCAAGAATTTTTTAATATAAAATTGTATTCCCCTCCAAAGGGTTAATGCAAGTAGATACATACATTTGTACCATAACCCTAGAACCATTGTACAGTTATACATAGTTATACATAGGCATGCACAGCAGATTTCATTAGGTTGTGCGCCAAGAGAATTCTAGTGTGGGATGCTCTGCACTGCAGCTCGTAGTTAGAGTGCATGGTAAGCACCGCTAGTTGGTTGATTGGCTGGAAGTGCCCCCAGATCCTAGTATACCAAACAATCCTGCACCCAATCCATATTTATACCATGTGGCTGTGCCCCCCCAGCTCATAAAGCCACAGTAGTGCCCCCAATTCATATCATGCCACAGATGTGCCTTTAGTTCATTATCCACAAAGTAGCGCTCCCAGTTTACATTATGCCACACAGTATTGCCCCCAGTTCATATTATGCCATACAATAGTGCCCCCAATTCATATTATGCCACAGTAGAGCCCCCAATTAATATTATATCACATAGTAGTGCCACCAATTTCATATATATATATATATATATATATATATATATATATATATATATATATGTATGTATATATATATATATATATATATATATATATATATATATATATATATATACACATTATCGTTAAACACATAGGCAGGTTCAGACCTCTTTAGATTTGGTTGGGTATGTGCAGCAGCTCCGTCTATGCTTAGAGGCCGCTTGAGAGAAGCAGCCACAGTTCATGGTAAATAGATCATGCCTGTGTCCCCACTTTAATGTGGGTGTGCCTGGACACACCTGGCACACACCGTGTGTACGCCTATGTGAATATACCAGAAATGAATAGTGTTTAATACAAGTGGAGGGATAATGGCATACATCCATTTATCTTAATAATTAGTTTTTGTTTAATTTTACATATAATTTTATTGTACTGTAGATTACATTTGTGCTTTAATCCCACTGTCCCTAAAACTTTCAGGAAGTTTCTGGCAAGAACAATCCATTGTATGCAAGGGAAGGTAGCTTGGTAATAAATTAAATACCCCTTTTTGTGATCACCCTATAATTTGTTTATGGAAGTGATATGGGCTCGAAAGTCCTGGTTTGTTCCTACAAGAGAAAAATGAAGAAACTGAATAGGATGAAGGTAAAATATGTATCACATGTTCAGGAGAATTAAATATTACCCTCAGAGTCAAACAGACACTTTTAGGACAGGATTTATTTTAACATGAGACAGGTAAAAGAGAAAAGTAAAAGTGACATCAGGTATGGATAAAAGACATTAGATTACACAGTCCCTTTCACAAAACAAATCCTTCCGTGGTAAATTCTTGGATAGAGTCATTGAGTCTGGCAGGTACGGCAATGTCTGTTTCTTTAATTACAGAGATAAAATGTTACTAGGAAAGACATTTATGCAACACTGCCTGACTCAGCTTCATTTATTGCAGCTTATCCAAACAATTGCATTCTGGAGTGGCGGATGATGGGAAGATACATGACATCACCCAGGAATTTGTAAAACTGAGTTACTCACTACCTTTTAAAACCAACAGACAGACAGAAGGAAAATACATGCTGACTCTAAGTTAACTCTTTCAGTGATTCACAAGGAATATTTTTTCAGGTTTATTTTGTCTTACAGCAATTTCTCGAGAGAGAAGCATGTTTAAAATGTATTTTCAGCAGAATTGCCTACTTTTGAATAATCATTACAGGGAGATTATGTAATGAACATCTCGGTGCTTAGTGCAGCACACATCAAAAGGGGCATGTCATGCTCCGCCCAAGGGGTGTGTTAAGATCCCCCTTGGACGTATCTAGTGACATCCAGGGAGTACAACAATGTTGCATTAAAAGAAAAAAACTATGGATGAAAGAAAATGATAAAACAAAACTTACTTAGCACTTGACAAGATGGTGTAACAGAACAGACGTGTCTTGCGAGAGCTGTCCCAATATTTACTATGAATTTGTGCCCCAATTACACCAGGTGTAGCCCAAGTCCTGCTCATAAGGCAGAAGCAAGACTCCCTGTCATATGAGAGAAGTGTGGAGATGGTGCCCGAGAAGCGGGCGAAGATGCCCGCCATCGCTATGCCCCTGGAGGGGCTGAAGATGTGCCTGGTGCCCGTGAAGGGGGTGAAGAGTCCCCTGGTAGCTGAGCCCTGCAACCGGGTGAAGAAAGAAGGTTACTCACCCGTCCATCGATCCAGCGGCGGTAAGTATGAGTTCTTTCCTGCAGGTCCTGTGCGCGGGGGAAGGATGAGCCAATCAGGGCTCATCTTTCCCCGCTGGCCAATCAGCGGCCGGATGCGCGAGCCAATCGCGGCTCGCGCCCGGCCATTTAAAAGATTGGCGCCGACGCGAGCCAATCAGCGCTCGCGCCGGCTGATGACGTCGTGCCGGCGACTATATAAGTCGCCGGGCAGCGCCATTTTGTCAGAAGTCCATCGGCGGAGAAGAGAGAGGACGTCTCTTCAAGACGTCCAGCAACAGGATCAGCGGCAGCGGCGGCAGGGGGCCCTTGTAAGGGCCGTGAGCTACCCTGCCGCCCGAAGACTACAATCAAGCAGTGATCGGCGGCGGGGAGCCCTTGTAAGGGCTGAGAGCGCCCCCGCCCCAGCAGCAGCAGGAGATCCAGCGCCGAAGAGGAGAAGAGGCGCCGCCGGCTGGAGGGTCTGGAAGACCCGGAGAAAGAAGAAGACGGCGTGGCAAGCTGAGATTCCTGCGCAGAGCAGGTAAGTTGATTCAGCGTTAAATTCGGGCACTAGGCCCGTGGCCACGGTCGGGCACAAGGCCCGTTGGCACAGTAAATTAGGGGCACAAGGCCCAGGGACTTGGGCACTAGGCCCCTACTAATTGGTGGGCCAGTAGGCCATAGTACTGTTGATAAAGGGGACAAGCCCCTGTTAGTTAGACAGGGGGCGCGAGAGCCCCAGGTGTAAAAGGGCACAAGGCCCTTAGGTAGTTAGTGGCCTAGAGGCCATAGGAAGGCCAGAGGGCCTGGTTAGGGGCTGGTAGCCAGTAGGCTATTAAGGGCACAAGGCCCTCAGTCAGGGAGGCCACAGGCCTCAGGCAGGGGCTAGGACCCCTAGTTAGCAGGGCACAAGGCCCTAGTTAGTGGGCTCAGAGCCCTGAGGTAGAGAGGAGGCTGAGGCCCATTAATCAGAGCACAAGGCTCTGTTTGTAGCTGGGCAGAGGCCCATGGTGTGAAGGGCAGAAGGCCCTGGAGGTGGTGAGGTAGAGGCGTGGGAGCCTCGTGAGTGTAGGCGCGGTCCTGTGTGAGGTGAGCACACGTAGTTAGGAGGTACAGTAGAGCGGAGGCTCCTGTGGTGCTGTAGCAACCTGCTGGTTGGCTAACAGCGGTGTGCTCTGGTAAGTAGCTTACAAAGTACTGTATATTGTATTCTGTCTGTGGGGCGGGTATTGTTGAATTACAGTATTTTGGGTGTGCTATGTAATTGTGTCCAGGGGCAAGACGTCAGGCCCCCATTAAAGGTAGGCTCTTGTTCCTGTGGTTTCCTGTGCTAACCCGTGCTGTGGGGACAAGTGTAGTTACCAGCATACACATAGTCAAGTGAGAACACACGTAGTTTTCCTGTCCCTTAGGTCCCCGGGGTCACACTGGTACCCAGAGGGGGTGGCTGAGTGAGTTGGTGGCAGTGCAGCACACCTTGAGGCAGTTCCAGGGGCAGCCGTGGTTCTGATTGAGGGTCCTCAAGGCCGGTTCCGTGCAGGTGGACCTGTGGTTCCGGACGTAGGGACACGTGTGAGATACCCGAGTACCGGCAGTCGGGCGGTTCAGTTCGATCGGCTGTTCCGTGCGGCAGTCGGCCCGCGGGTTAGTGTGCTGTTCCACTGAGCCTCAGCCGGGCTTAAAGAACCGGTCCTTAGGGTCTGTGGGTGACCCCATAGCAAGAAGGCAGCTTCTTGGTACGACCTGGGTGAGGGGGTTAGGAACCGCCCTCCGGTTTAGTCCGTGAACACCGGCTGGTGTTCCCCGTAGTGTGTAAGTGAGCAGTTCCGTTAGTGCACCACACCTAGTTAGTCATAGTGGTTTGACTTAGTTGCGTTGCCGACCATTAAAGTGTTGTTAGGGTCGGGTCGCTGTTGTAGTCAGGCCAGTTGCCACTCACCGGACTGTGAGTGCTACTTCTCGTGTGTTTAGGAACCGTGGCCGTCCGCCATCCTGAGGGTCTGCGCATGTGCAGCCCTTTCAAGCCTTCAGTATCTGTTGCTTTTCATTAATTTTCTGATCAGTCAACACTCCCTATTTAAAGCACCTGTGGTCAATACCTCGTTGCCTGATCTTGGAGTCTCATTCCCATGAGCCTCTGAAGGTGTTCCTGTGTTTCCTCGTGTATTCAGCTCCTGCTGATTCCTGTTATTTCTATTGTGGTTTCCAGACCACTTCAACTCTCCTGTGTTCATCGTGTCTACACCAGCTGATACCTATCCGCTGCCTCCTTTGCTTCTACAGAGTTCCTGCTCACCTCAACTCCCCGGTGTTCATCGTGTCTGCAGCCAGCTAATTCCTATCCGCTGCCTCCGCTGCTTCTACTGAGTTCCTACTCACTTCAACTCTCCTGTGTTCATCGTGTCTGCACCAGCTGATTCCTATCCGCTGCCTCGGTTGCTTCTACAGAGTTCCTGCTCACCTCAACTCCCCGGTGTTCATCGTGTCTGCAGCCAGCTGATTCCTATCCGCTGCCTCCGCTGCTTCTACAGAGTTCCTGCTCACCTCAACTCCCCGGTGTTCATCGTGTCTGCAGCCAGCTGATTCCTATCCGCTGCCTCCGTTGCTTCTACAGAGTTCCAGCTCATCTCAACTCTCCTGTGTTCATCGGGTCAGCGCTCCGCTGCTTCCATCTCTGCTACTGGAGTTCAGACCGCCTCAACTCTCCCGTGTTCTTCAAGTTCCAGTTCCATTTACTACTGCTTCCAAAGTATTGCCTCGTTCATGATGGTTTACCTGCCGTGCGCTGCACCAACTTGATTACCGCTTCCACCTTCCAGTGATCTCTCCTCCTGCTGGCCTTCAGCCGTTCAGGTATCCCTGCACGCCTCTCTGACAGCCTGCTCTCCTGAACCGCGGTATGCATACTTCTCATTGACTTTGCTGGTGTATTGCATATCTAGCTGGACTGTGTTGTGTTCTCCTCCGGAGTCCTCTATCCACTGAGACTATTGCTATCATTGACTTTGTCTCCTATTTGCCTGGATTGTTATTGTGACTTTGTACACTTTAGCAGTGCTGCTCTGTTATCATTGTATTGTGATATCATCGTGGGATCAAGTTCTGTGTACCCGTGTACACTCTGCATAGCATTCATCTCCTCGTGCCCTCCTCACATATATATTGCAGTGGTACAACTTGCTATATGCAGACCACTGATTTCAGTTCCCTGTGACACCAGTTTCAAGTATCCTCTCACATAGCAGTGGTACAACTTGCTATACGCAGACCACTGACTTTCCTGTTATCTACCTTCACCTAGATTCCATTCCTTTACCTAGACAGCGGTACAACTTGCTATACGCAGACCGCTGACTCTCACTACCTCCTCGCTACCTCTGGACATTCCTCCTCACTATAGCAGTGGTACAACTTGCTATACGCAGACCACTGACTTTCCTGTTATCTACCTTCACCTAGATTCCATTCCTTTATCTAGACAGCGGTACAACTTGCTATATGCAGACCGCTGACTCTCACTACCTCCTCGCTACCTCTGGACATTCCTCCTCACTATAGCAGTGGTACAACTTGCTATACGCAGACCACTGACTACCCTCACGTTTCCTTGTCCATCCAGTTCCTCGTGTTCAATTATATACTCTCTACCAGTGCTGCTAGTCATAGACTTTCCTCGAGCATTCTCTCATCATCTGCTGTTCCTCCAGTTCCGTTGTCACCCTGCTACCAGAGTACCTATTGCCATCTATATTACTCTGGTAAGCCAACATCTGGTGATTTCCTGGGCAAAGACTCCTAGTGCCCGTGACACCAGTTCTGTGGGTGCCATCTTAGTCTCACTGACAGTGCAGAGGGAGGCTGTGTGTCCTTGTCATCCGCAGGTGTCGGGAAGGTGCAGGAGAACCAGATCGGAAGTGGGAGTGTCCCGGTGAGTATTAAGCTCGATTCCCCCTTTTGGTTAGGCCCTCACCGGCAGGTGTGTGAGGTACTTGAGGCGGGATTAGTCCTCGGACTAGTCTTGGTCTTAAGTGCCTGTAGTCCCCCGCGTCTTGGCAAGAACAAAGTGAGGAGGCGGCAAGTGAGCTTGGACTGACCGTGTCCTCGTTCTTTGCTGTAGTCTCGGACAGCCCTTACCTGGTAGGCACGGCCGTAATCTCTGTCTCTTCCGTAGAGGGACGTGATTGGAGGTGACGGGTTGCGGCTGCGGATCTGCTGGGGTTGGATCGCAGCTGGGATATCGGAAGCGGACTGGAGGTGACCATCGTTTACAAGGTAAGTTCTTTTGTGTTGCGTCTGTCCCTGTCTTTCCCCGCAGGGGGCGTTACATTTTGGCGTAGTCGGCAGGATCAACGATGGCTCATCGGGGGATCATTCCGCTGTACGAGGGATACAGCTGTGTCATCTCTCGTGAAGAAGTGGCAGCATTCACGAAGCAAATCCTGGAACGTTGTGAGACAAAGAAGAAGAAGAAGAACAGGGGTACTAAACGGCAACAGGTAGAAGAAATGCTGTGCTGGAAGTGTGGGTTGCCTGGACACTTCGCATACCACTGCCCAGTTGCCGAGGAGATCTTTGGTGAATGGGAGGACGACAAAGACTCCGATGAATGGGAAGACGAAGAAGTCTTCGAGTGGAAGGACGAGGAAGCCTTCCATCAATGGTCTCAAAAGAAGTCGGAGTCTGGAGGGAAGGATCGGCAGAGCCTGCTGACTGTTGGATCGCAGGTGATCGTCCCGTCCAAGCAAGATTCGCGACAGGAATACCCGCGACAGCCGGATGCTGGAGCCGGGGTATTGGAGACGTCGGATACGTAAGACGACTTGTCCGTGGCTGTGGAAGAGTTGGTCCCTGAAGACGAAGGGAGAACTGAGCAGACCCTCCACGGTGAAGCGTTGTATCCGGAGACATGTGAAGATGTCTGCCCGGTGGTACCTGAGAGGATGGAAGCCATCAGTACCCCGGAAGAGAGAGCTGCTGAAGAAGTACTGCCTGAGGAAGCCGGTACTTTAGAGAGCGCAGCTGGAGAGTGGTGGATGTTGTCACCTTCCGAAGAAGCTTCCCGCACAACCGAGGAGGTATCGGACGAATGAGAGGTTCCGGCAGGGGCCGAGGAAGAGACTCCCTGGATACCGACTTCGGGCGAGGAAGTTGCCAGGATGGTGTGGATCCTGCGCGAGAGGGCCTTACCGCGAAGGATCCGGTGGACGCAAGTCAGGGATGCCGGTAAGCAACCCTTGGAGGTGGACGTAGAGGAGAAGACGTCGATTGTGGGGACCACAATGGAAAAAAGCGGCGGAAATGTGGAGATGGTGCCCGAGAAGCGGGCGAAGATGCCCACCATCGCTATGTCCCTGGAGGGGCTGAAGATGTGCCTGGTGCCCGTGAAGGGGGTGAAGAGTCCCCTGGTAGCTGAGCCCTGCAAGCGGGTGAAGAAAGAAGGTTACTCACCCGTCCATCGATCCAGCGGCGGTAAGTATGAGTTCTTTCCTGCAGGTCCTGTGCGCGGGGGAAGGATGAGCCAATCAGGGCTCATCTTTCCCCGCTGGCCAATCAGCGGCCGGATGTGCGAGCCAATCGCAGCTCGCGCCCGGCCATTTAAAAGATTGGCGCCGACGCGAGCCAATCAGCGCTCGCGCCGGCTGATGACGTCGCGCCGGCGACTATATAAGTCGCCGGGCAGCGCCATTTTGTCAGAAGTCCATCGGCGGAGAAGAGAGAGGACGTCTCTTCAAGACGTCCAGCAACAGGATCAGCGGCAGCGGCGGCAGGGGGCCCTTGTAAGGGCCGTGAGCTACCCTGCCGCCCGAAGACTACAATCAAGCAGTGATCGGCGGCGGGGAGCCCTTGTAAGGGCTGAGAGCGCCCCCGCCCCAGCAGCAGCAGGAGATCCAGCGCCGAAGAGGAGAAGAGGCGCCGCCGGCTGGAGGGTCTGGAAGACCCGGAGAAGGAAGAAGACGGCGTGGCAAGCTGAGATTCCTGCGCAGAGCAGGTAAGTTGATTCAGCGTTAAATTCGGGCACTAGGCCCGTGGCCACGGTCGGGCACAAGGCCCGTTGGCACAGTAAATTAGGGGCACAAGGCCCAGGGACTTTGGCACTAGGCCCCTACTAATTAGTGGGCCAGTAGGCCATAGTACTGTTGATAAAGGGGACAAGCCCCTGTTAGTTAGACAGGGGGCGCGAGAGCCCCAGGTGTAAAAGGGCTAAAGGCCCTTAGGTAGTTAGTGGCCTAGAGGCCATAGGAAGGCCAGAGGGCCTGGTTAGGGGCTGGTAGCCCGTAGGCTATTAAGGGCACAAGGCCCTCAGTCAGGGAGACCACAGGCCTCAGGCAGGGGCTAGGACCCCTAGTTAGCAGGGCACAAGGCCCTAGTTAGTGGGCTCGGAGCCCTGAGGTAGAGAGGGGGCTGAGGCCCATTAATCAGAGCACAAGGCTCTGTTTGTAGCTGGGCAGAGGCCCATGGTGTGAAGGGCAGAAGGCCCTGGAGGTGGTGAGGTAGAGGCGTGGGAGCCTCGTGAGTGTAGGCGCGGTCCTGTGTGAGGTGAGCACACGTAGTTAGGAGGTACAGTAGAGCGGAGGCTCCTGTGGTGCTGTAGCAACCTGCTGGTTGGCTAACAGCGGTGTGCTCTGGTAAGTAGCTTACAAAGTACTGTATATTGTATTCTGTCTGTGGGGCGGGTATTGTTGAATTACAGTATTTTGGGTGTGCTATGTAATTGTGTCCAGGGGCAAGACGTCAGGCCCCCATTAAAGGTAGGCTCTTGTTCCTGTGGTTTCCTGTGCTAACCCGTGCTGTGGGGACAAGTGTAGTTACCAGCATACACATAGTCAGGGGAGAACACACATAGTTTTCCTGTCCCTTAGGTCCCCGGGGTCACACTGGTACCCAGAGGGGGTGGCTGAGTGAGTTGGTGGCAGTGCAGCACACCTTGAGGCAGTTCCAGGGGCGGCCGTGGTTCTGATTGAGGGTCCTCAAGGCCGGTTCCGTGCAGGTGGACCTGTGGTTCCGGACGTAGGGACACGTGTGAGATACCCGAGTACCGGCAGTCGGGCGGTTCAGTTCGATCGGCTGTTCCGTGCGGCAGTCAGCCCGCGGGTTAGTGTGCTGTTCCACTGAGCCTCAGCCGGGCTTAAAGAACCGGTCCTTAGGGTCTGTGGGTGACCCCATAGCAAGAAGGCAGCTTCTTGGTATGACCTGGGTGAGGGGGTTAGGAACCGCCCTCCGGTTTAGTCTGTGCACACCGGCTGGTGTTCCCCGTAGTGTGTAAGTGAGCAGTTCCGTTAGTGCACCACACCTAGTTAGTCATAGTGGTTTGACTTAGTTGCGTTGCCGACCATTAGAGTGTTGTTAGGGTCGGGTCGCTGTAGTAGTAAGGCCAGTTCTGTGGGTGCCATCTTAGTCTCACTGACAGTGCAGAGGGAGGCTGTGTGTCCTTGTCATCCGCAGGTGTCGGGAAGGTGCAGGAGAACCAGATCGGAAGTGGGAGTGTCCCGGTGAGTATTAAGCTCGATTCCCCCTTTCGGTTAGGCCCTCACCGGCAGGTGTGTGAGGTACTTGAGGCGGGATTAGTCCTCGGACTAGTCTTGGTCTTAAGTGCCTGTAGTCCCCCGCGTCTTGGCAAGAACAAAGTGAGGAGGCGGCAAGTGAGCTTGGACTGACCGTGTCCTCGTTCTTTGCCGTAGTCTCGGACAGCCCTTACCTGGTAGGCATGGCCGTAATCTCTGTCTCTTCCGTAGAGGGACGTGATTGGAGGTGACGGGTTGCGGCTGCGGATTTGCTGGGGTTGGATCGCAGCTGGGATATCGGAAGCGGACTGGAGGTGACCATCGTTTACAAGGTAAGTTCTTTTGTTTTGCGTCTGTCCCTGTCTTTCCCCGCAGGGGGCGTTACAGAAGTCCCGATAATCAGGAATCGAAGACTTGTGAACAGGAGTCATGGGTCAGTCTCCCACCAATTGTTGCAGGCCGTCATGCCAGTGTGAAGGGTGCCCCTGATGGCCATAGCTGCAATTACATGAGGTACTTTCTGTCCTGGCTAGCCGGTGGATACAGGCAACCAATACCAGAGGACTCCTCCCCTTCCCCCAATACACAGATGTTTAATACAGTCACATGTGGACAGATTCTAGTTCATACTTGCCAAGTTGGCCTCTGGGAGATCCAGGGGGAGGTGGACAAATATCGTCATTTGGCCACGATGATACGTAAATTGCATATTAAGCCCCACCACTGCCACTTAACTACTGAAATGACCATGAAACTGGCGGTTGCCATGCTCTCTCGGGGGTCCAAGAGGACTCCCAGAAATTTGGGAGTCTCTCGGACATTCCCGGACAGTAGGCAACTATGCTCTAGTGTAGTGGTGTGATGCAATGCAATTGAAATTGGGCACCAGGCATCTCAGTTTAAAAACAAAGAGTAATCTTTATTTCAACTTCTCTTTCTCCAGCACAGAACAGCATAATGATTGCAAAAATATTTACAATTTAAACGAGTTCTCCTGCACATTTTCTACAGCAGATGCTATTGCTATCTCCTCATATCACACTTCTGCACAGTACTTATAAACTCACAGCATGTTACAAACCAGCTGCTGCTGCTGGAAGCAGCAGTTCCACAGTCACAGACCACAGGTGCATCACACAGATTCTTCAAGATATATCATCTCACCCCTTTGCAGGAATGCAGACGTACAGATCCTCAGGATCTCCATCCCACTCTCCAGGGACTCCTTTACCATGCAGTTTGAAACCTCCATGCTAGCCACACTTCCCAATTAGCCGCGCTGCACCATGCACTGAGCACCTGCCTTCATGGTTTGTGGGTCTTTCCAAGGGTGCTACTCCATGGGCTACCTGGTAGAAGGCACTCTCAGACTTTCACTGCCTTTCTACCTGTAGTGCCAACCTGTGTCTGTTGTGTAGTTCATACGTTTGGGGTACCCCTGAAGGGGGGATTCTCCTGCTGGTACTTGTTGCAGCCCTTAATTATAAGTAGTTCAGGCTCTCCCCCTCTTTCTGCTTCACACTGTTACTACCAGTTTACATGCTAGGGCCACCCCTACAGTATGGGGAACACTTCTGGTGCCATTTGCTAGTTGGGGGTCTCAACACCCCCTAATGGAGTAAAAAACATGCATCCTCAGCACCCGCCTTGCATCCTCCTTACTCTGATGGGCTTAATTTACTGACTGATGTGAATGGTACTATATAAATAGCTGCTGCTGCTAATGATGGTGATGATGATTACCCCTACAGGGGCTATTCAAAATTTATGGCTCGCAGGATGACACGCACGCCGACCCCTCTCACGGGGACCGCACACCTATCTTCCCAGGTCCCAGCTTCAATATGGTGGCTCCTCGAATCACCAGGAAAACCAGAGTCCTTATATAAACTGGTCCCCAATGTGATGCTCACTTAGCCAGCACTGGCACATAAGCGAAGCCCAGTGATGAAGAGTATATAAATTATTTTATATCTGATTTTATAAGATACATCAGAATTTAGCCACAGTTGAATACGCACACTGGCTAGGCACAAAACCCTTTCCCCACATGTTTCTGTGAAACTTGAATACCAATGAAACAAGTTTTGAGCAGTTGGTCAAATTAGCATATGAATGCTGTGAGTGGTTCCTGTAGAAGGTAGTCTCCTCCCACAAGAAAGTGTTTACATGTGACACAAGGAAGAAGGGTCTCTTCGTGCTCTGTTCCCAGCCTGACTGGACATGCGGCCATAGCTTCTAGCAGGACATTCAGGAAAGTAAGTTGCCTGCTGGCCTTCAAGGCCCTCGCTAGTTATAATGGAGTTTTTGAATGGAATTGTAACAATACTGGTGGTATTATATGAAGCACAATAGCTGAATAGCTATCCAGACAGGTCGGTACACAAGAGGGTAGTCAGACATTTGTCGGGTCGGTACGCAAGCGGGTAGTCACAGATGCAAGGTAGAGTAGCAGGTAGCAGGAGCTGAGCAAGCAGAATACTCAAGCACATGTCTGAACCAGGAAGTGCCATTTATAGGCCCAAACAGGAAACAGGATCCAAGATGGTTTCTCTTTGATGCCAAACTGGCCATCTTGGATAAGGGCAAATCTAAAACTAATTCCTTACAGTATTCCCCTTTTTCAATAACGTCCTCTGGACGGTGTTTTGCAGGGTTTCTCCGGGCATCTTTGATGAAATTCACGCAGTTATCGAGGTGCATGGATATTCTCTTCTGCTCCTTATCCCTGCCATTGTATCAAATACTGAAGTTTATTTCTAAATATTCGAAAATCTAGTATTTTCTCTACCAGAAATTCTTCACGTTCATCAATTTGAACAGGATCTGGAGGAGGCAAGGTACGAACAGGAAATGGATTTGAAAGTAGACTTCAGTAAGGAAACATGAAAAACAGGATGAACCTTCATAGATCCTGGGAGTTCAAGTTGAAAAGCAGATGAACTGACTTGGGACAAAATTTTAAAAGAACCTATATATTTCGGTCCTAATTTAGGAGTAGGCACGCTTACTTTTAGGTTTCGTGTAGAAAGCCAAAAATCTTCGCCAACATTTAAAACTGGTGCAGCTTTACGATGTCTGTCTGCAATTCTGTTATAACTGTCCTGTGCATGTTGCAGTGTCTCTCTTAATACTTCAAGATTATTCTGTAGCGACTCTAGTCTGGATGTACCAGCAGGTATGGAAGAATCATGTAAAAAATTGGGGGGTAGGTTTGGGTGATACCCCAAATTGCCATAAAAAGGACTTTGTCTTATGGATGAGTGTTGTGAGTTGTTGTATGAGAACTCTGCCATTGGCAGAACGTTAGTCCAGTCAACTTGCAGAAGGCAAATGTAGCACCGTAGGTATTGTTCTAAAATCTGATTGGTGCGTTCTGTCTGTCCATTGGATTGAGGATGGAAAGCAGTTGATAATTTGATATTAATGTTAAGAGCACTACAAAACTGCTTCCAAAAACGTGAAGTAAATTGTACTCTTCAGTCAGAGACTACATCATTAGCGACTCCATGTAGACGAAAAAACACTTCCCTGATTAGTAATTCTGCTGTATTTTGCAGAAGGAAGTCCGTGACAGGGCACGAAATGAGTCGATCTACAACCAACAGAATTGTAGAATTGGATGATGGTAAATCCACAATAAAATTCATGGATATTGAACCCCATGGACGAGAAGTAACTGGCAAAGGCTGTAAGAGTCCAAGTGGAGCAGTGCGGGAGTCTTAAACCGTGCACAAGTACTGCAAAATGATACAAATCTTTTAACATCCTCCTTGTATTTTGGCCACCAGAAGTAATGAGATAATATTTCATGAGTCTTCCATACACACTTCTGGCCTGCCAGTCTAGAGTCATGGACAAAATGCAGTAGTCTTAATCGTGCTGCTGCTGGTACATACAAGCGATGTCCATACTTCCAAATGTTTTCTCGATAGGTTAAGTGTAAATCTGTAGGGGGGTCTAAAAGGATCGGATCAGTTCTATAACTCTATTTGATGTCAGACAACAGCTCACCAGTGCCAATAGCTCCCAGGAAATTTGACTTAGAGAGGATTATCTTTTCTGGATCAAGCTGTGGTGAATCTTCCATATATGTTCTGGATAGAGCATCAGCTTTCCCATTTCGGGATCCAGGTCTATAAGAGATAACAAAATCAAAATGATTTAGGAATAAACTCCATCTGGCTTGTCGCGGAGAAAGTCTTTTTGCAGACCGAACAAACTCTAGATTCCGGTGGTCAGTAAGCACGGTAATTTAGTATGTCATCGAGATAAATGACAACAAATTGGTCAATTAGATCTTTAAAAACATCATTCATGAAATGTTGGAATGTAGCAGGAGCATTGCACAGTCCAAAGGGCATCACCAGCTGTTCAAAATGTCCATATTTACATCGAAAGGCATTCTTCCATTCATCCCCAGATCGTATGTGAACTAAATTGTATGCCCCTCATAGATCTAATTTACTGAAAATTCTTGCTGAGCGAAGCCTCTCCAGTAATTCTGAAAAAGGTGGGAGTGGATAGCGGTTCTTGATTGTAACTTTATTCAATGCTCTATAGTCAATACATGGTCGTAATGAACCATCCTTCTTTTTCACAAAGAAAATAGGTGCACCTGCTGGAGACGTAGAAGGACGAATAAAACCTTTTTCTAAACTTTGATCCACATAATTCTCGAGGATCTTTAACTCTGGCTCAGCTAATGGATAAATACGTTCAAAGGGTATAGCAGCCCCAGGTAACAAATCCAAAGTACAATAATAGGATCTGTGAGGTGGTAATTTGTCAGCATTCCTCTCACTACAGACAAAAGTCCTTATATTGTGGAGGTAGCTGGTCCAAAACATGAGGAGGGGAATTATATAACTTGCTCACCTCTTCAACAGAGGATTCAGGTTTAGTCTCCGGAGCATATGTTTCTTGTGAAAAAGAATGACAATGTGTTCCTGTGGTGTTTGGGACAGATTGTTGGTTTAAATGGAAGCATTTGTGTTATACATAGTTCTGTGTGGTTCTGTGTTGGTTTAATGTTGTAATGGAGTTTTGTTAGGTTATTTGAGTGGAATTGTCTAAGTTTAGATAAACTGTAGTTAGTGAATTTTTGTTAATGGAGACACTTGTGATTTTGGCAAAGGTTATTCCTGGAAGGCTAATGGAGATTGCAAATGTTGTGTAATAGAAGTGATAGCAAGTGATTAGATTGTTGAGGAAGTGATTAGATTGTTCAAAATAACATTTTGTTAGACTGTTGGTTTAAAGGGTAGTTTGTAACTCTGAATCTCAGAGCATATTAGGATTTAGATGCATAGAGAGTGATTGGATTGTTCAGGAAGTGGTCAGATTGTTAATAACATTTTGTTAGACTGTTGGTTTAAAGGGTAGTTTGTAACTCTGAATCTCTGAAATAATGTGGATTATTGCTGGAAATGTTGATATAGTTAATATGGCAGCAAAGTGAAATACCATGTGTTTAGAGCATGGTTTCAAACAATAGAGAAAATGGATTTAGTATCTGGCATACTTGTAAAATGGCTGCCATCTAGAAACTCTCGTGTGAAAGGAATGTGGATAGTGAACAATGGCTATTGGACTTTGAATGAGATAAGTTAAATGAAATGAAAGATGGACACATGTGTTAGAATATGTGAGAATATTTGGAAGGTTAAAAATGTATGCTTGGGTGTGTGTCTCTCTCTATCCCTTCCTCCCCCTCTACACACACACACACACACACACACCTTTAGACAATAGTTAGTCAAAGCATACACACAATGACATGTATATTTATAGAACATGCAATTAATGTAATGTATTGCACCAAAATCTATACTTTGTGTAAAATATTGTTACACTGTATACTGTTTTATAATATGTATATAACTTTTACAATTAGAATGTTAATAATACAACACGTTTTAAATGAAACTATATTTTGTGTGTAGTTTTTTTTGGAGATATGAGCATAAGCTATTATACGAATATTGGTCCTGTGGATTTAAGGAAATCTAAGAATTATATTTCTTAGGTTAATTTAAAAGTACCTTTGCAAGGAATTGGGTGATGGTAATAGTCATATATTACGGTATTAAATGGTCATCCATACATTTACCAGATTATTAAGGATATTAAAGCCCCATATTCACCATAGAAACCCTTTTACACCCGGCAAAGATCCGCCCACTGTCCGTGTCACGGGCACCATGTTAGATGAAACACTAGCCTCATTAAAGAAGAAATAAACAGCAGCAATGACTATTTATACTGTAGGGAGTTTCCATGACAGCATCAGATTATGATTATGATTTATTCACCTCAGTTATGTTATGGGTTAATCCTTATAACTGTAATTCCTCCCTTTTCACTACAGTATCCATAGAAGAGCACTTCCTCCAGACCCCATCAGAAATAGTATCCCTGTGTATACTCAATTTTTAGTAACACCCACCCTAACTTGGTGGAAAATTGAGATCCCTAAACTATATATTATCTCCATTCTGCCCGCTAAAATCCTTGACCAATTCAGAATTCCCTCTGGTGGTCAACCTTGCACGTGTCTTTTGTATCGGCCAGCTGATAAATTCATTAGGGGTCTGTCCTTTTTCTGAGCTACAAATAAAATGGGAGCTCCCACACACAGGATTCTAGAGATATTTGCAAATTCGCCACTGACTACTCTGGACTGAGCCAAAGTGGCACAAGAAAAGCTTACTCTGTTTGAAAGTCTGTGTGATCCACATGATATTGGTAAATTGTAGAAAACCTATTCGGCTCCCTACCTTATTTCACAAGGGCATAAAAGAAGGACCTGAATGATCAGACAAAAGGACTGGCGCCAGATTTTCCTAGCCACACATGCATGCTCAACAAGTATTTCTATTGTAGAGAATCACTACAAAGTCATGATACGTTGGTACAGACACCCTAAACTATTGTACAAAATGTTTCCCCAAATCGAAAATGACTGCTGGAAGTGCAACAATACAACAGGGAGCATTCCTAAATATTTGGTGGGAGTCCCTGAAGATAATGCCCTTTTGGATGGAAGTGATCCACACCACCAAATCTATTCTGAAGTGTGAAGTTCCTGTTGATCTGGGATTCTGGCTTTTAAACATGACTAAAACACTGTTTTGCAAATATCAAAAGTCTTTATTAAAACACCTAAATAACGATGTAAAGGTAGTAATCTAAATCCACTGAAAATCCTCCTCTCCCCATCACTAAGACAAAAATTGACTATATATGAACATGGGATTTTATAGAATTCTGTGCCACATGGATCCACACATGGCTATAATGGCTGGAATTTAATGAATCTGATCGATCTGAAGGGAAATATGTTAAGGGTAGACTCTCAGTAAACTTGGAGGAGTTTCAGATGCTGGGAAACATCACTTTTGCCCTATCAATGCGCTCACATCAATGTTCCTTTGGAATGAGAATGATCCTTATATTTCTCCTCCCTGCCACCTTTTCCCTCCTACCCAATCTTTAGTTTTCACTTTTGTTGGCCTGAAGTCAGTCTACGCCAAATATCCTCATCTCCTTCTTTCGGGCTCTGTAATGCCGACTCTTACCACGGTTATAACTTGTAATACCTGGTCCAAACCTTGTGTACAATTTTCCCAGCATGGTTAAAATGCTAAAATGTTTGTATAGTCATGGCCAAAAGTTTTGAGAATGAAACAAGTATTGATTTTCACTAAGTTTGCTGCTTCAGTGTTTTTAGATCTTTTTGTCAGATGCTGCTATGGTATACTCAAGTAAAATGACAAGCATTTCATAAGTGTCAAAGGCTTTTATTGACAATTACATTAAGTTTATGCAAAGACTCAATATTTGCAGCTTTGACCCTTCTTTTTGAAGACCTCTGCAAATTGCTCTGGCATGCTGTCAATCAACTTCTGGGCCACATACTGACTGATGCACTCCCATTCTTGCCTAATCAATGTTTGTAGTTTGTAAGAATTTGTGGGCTTTATTTGTCCACCCGCCTCTTTGAGGAATGACCACAAGTTCTCAATGGGATTAAGGTCTGGGGAGCTTCCTGGCCATGGACCCAAAATTTCGAAGTTTTGATCCCGAGCCACTTAGTTATCACTTTTGCCTTATGGCAAGGTGCTCCATTATGCTGGAAAAGGCACTGTTCATCACCAAACTGTTCTTGAATGGTCGGGAGAAGTTGCTCTTGGAGGATGTTTTGGTACCATTCTTTATTCCTGGCTGTGATCTTAGGCAAAATTGGGAGTGAGCCCACTCCCTTGGCTGAGAAGCAAACGCACACATGAATGGTCTCAGGATGCTTTACTGTTGGTATGACACAGGACTGATGGTAGCGCTCACCTTCTCCTTCTGCAGACAAGCAGAACGATGCCCCAAACAATCTGAAAGGGGATTCATCAGAGAAAATTACTTTACCCCAGTCCTCAGCACTCCAATCCGTGTACCTTTTGCAGAATATCAGTCTGTCCCTGATGTTTTTGCTGGAGTGAAGTGGCTTCTTTGGTGGCCTTCTTGACACCATGCCATCCTCCAAAAGACTTAGCCTCACTGTGCGTGCAGAGGCACTCACACCTGCCTGCTGCCATTCCTGAGCAAGCTCTGCCCTGGTGGTGCCCCGATCACGTGACTGAATCAACTGGGCCTTCTTGGGCACCCTGAAGCCTTCTTCACAACTATTGAATCTCTCTCTTTGAAGTTCTTGATGATCCAATAAATGGTTGATTTAGGTGCAATCTTACTAGCAGCAATATCCTTGCCTGTGAAGCTATTTTATACAAAGCAATGATGACCGCACGTGTTTCCTTGCAGATAGCCATGGTTATCAGAGGAGGAACAATGATTTCAAGCACAACCCTTCCTTAAAACTTTCAGTTTTTTATGCTAACTCAATCAGCATGACAGAGTGACCTCCAGCCTTGTCCTCATCAACACTCTCACCAGTGCTAAGAATAAAATCACTTACCTGATGTCAGCTGGTCCTTTGTGGGCAGGGTTGAAATGCAATGGAAATGTTGTTTTGGGGATAAAGCTCATTGTCATGGCAAAAAGGGTTTTTGACATAAATTGCAATTCATCTGATCACTCTTCAAGACATGCTGGAGTATATGCAAATTGCAATAATAAAAACTGAGGGAGCAGACTTTGTGAAAAATATTTGTGCCATTCTCAAAACTTTTGCCCATGGTTGTACTATATTCTTGTTACTTTCTTTCAATAAAAAAAAAGATTTAATAAAAAAGGAAAATACAGGAGAGGGAAACAGCCACACTGAATAGTCACTTTTTGTGGAAGACAGTGCTTATTTTCAGAAAAAGTCACTTTAGTGGATGGAAAAACTTTATGTCACATCTTTTGAAATACTTTTTTCCCCAGAAAATCTAGGAATACAAACTTTGAATCCAAGTTTCACACAAAACCATATACTATTCTATACAGTAGCACTAATCCCTGACCTACAGCATTTACTTTGAATTTCAAATTGTAAAATATTGCATATTAAGCCTGGAATGTAGACCCTAAATCCTTTTGGGTGTCAAATGCAATAGTATGGTGTTAGTATCTTATTTCCATGAATTCTGTCAATCTTAGTGTATCAGGAGTCTAAGATTTCAAATAGCAAAACAGGAACTATAAAGGGAAAACAATACACATGGTAGTTCTAGACGTGAATGGCCCTAAATAGGATCTACATTTTGTTTTACACATCTCCCTCCTTCTTGATGTCCTTTTTATTCACTATCATCATCAGTTACTTATATAGTATATAATTCCGCAGCGCTGTACTGCACTCCATTCAGTGCCTGCACCATTGAAACTTACAGTCTAAATTACATAACACACACTGAGAAAGACTAAGATCAATTTGATAGCAGCCATTTAACCAAAGTATTTGTCTTTTGAGTGTGGGAGGAAACCAGAGCATACAAACTCCACACAGATAAGGACATGGTTGGGAATCAAACTCATGACCCCAGTGCTGTGAGGCAGAAGTGCAAACCACTAAGCCACTGTGTAGCTACCTTTTCCTCTTCCCATTTTGTCCCCCAACCACACCCCCTGTCACGAACACGCTCCCAGCTGCCGTGACTTTGGAGTGTTTGCTGTATTAGGTCACACACGATTCCAGCCAGCAGTCTCTCTCTACCTATCACACAGGTTATAGACCTACTGAATCGCCCCCACACACTTCAGGTTTGCCACCACCTATTATTATAGGAGTAATAGAACCCCAATATACTGTCCCACACTGGCACACAAGGCTTCTAGCTACCAAAGGCTAACAAGGCCCCCACCAGCAAACACAGGTTTAACTCTTCACATCTCCAGACTGTTACACAAATGTAAATATAAGCACACACTAAGCTTGTTAATCAAATGTATCAACAAATCACACACCAGCATTCAAAGGCTTAACTTGGTCGAGCTATATTCTTCTAAACAGGCTAATAGATTTGTTAGCGTATCAAGGACGCCACATATTAAATTATAGATTTAATATACAAAAGTATAGGGCATTCAGATATAAAAAAAAAATAATAAAAGTTATAAATTGATATAACATACACAAGCAAAACAGTTTAAAATAAAAAGGATTAGATTCAGAGTATAACTTACATCGAAGTGGTATATTCTGAGCCATGGGAAATTGACTTGAAGATGGATAGCTTACCAATGAATGATTGATTTCCAAAAAGACTGACAATTTGTTGTAACTGGTCTCAGCTTTTTAAACACACCTTTACACCCTTCCTCACCCCCTGGGGTTGTGGTCTGTGATACTTTTTTCAATCACCATATGAATGTTGTCTGATTTACTACCCAATTCTACTATGTAACCTAACTTTTCTGTGGAGCGTCACTCAGACCCTATGCATTTGTCCATCTTTTGATATCAAACTGTCACACGGCGCTCATTCGGCTTCCATAACCGAAGACTAAGACACTCACCTGTTCCTCATTAAGCATACTTCAGCTCCTGGCGTTGGATCTGCACATGCACAGACTCAGTACCTGTCTGTCCGTTGCAAGGTTCCTATTGGTTCTTGGTTCTGGCTCTAAACTTGAAAAGGCCCTTCCTCCCTTTTCTCTGGGCCTATTGATCAAGTTACCTACCTGATTAGGAACTTGTCTATTCCCTGTGTGTTTACTTGGATCGTCAGTGCCTCTGCTGTGTGTTGCTGTTCCATGGGCTATATCGCTCAAGCTGCACCTGTCTCCGTTGTGTTGCTGTTCCACGGGCTATACCGCTCAAGCTGCACCTGTCTCCACTGTGTTGCTGTTCTACGTGTTATACCGTTCAAGCTGCACCTGTCTCCGCTGTGTTGCTGTTCCACGGGCTATACCGCTCAAGCTTCACCTGTCTCCGCTGTGTTGCTGCTCCATGGGCTATACCGCTCAAGCTGCACCTGTCTCCGCTGTGTTGCTGCTCCACGGGCTATACCGCTCAAGCTGCACCTCTCTCCGCTGTGTTGCTATTCCACGGGCTAATGCTCAAGCTGCACCCGTCTCCGCTGTGTTGCTGTTCCATGGGCTATATTGCTCAAGCTGCACCTGTCTCCGTTGTGTTGCTGCTCCATGGGCTGTACCGCTCAAGCTACACCTGACTCTGCTGTGTTACCGCTCCACGGGCTGCATTACTCAAGCTGCACCTCTCTCCGCTGTGTTGCTGTTCCACAGGCTAATGCTCAAGCTTCACCCGTCTCCGCTGTGTTGCTGTTCCATGGTCTATACCGCTCAAGCTGCACCTGTCTCCACTGTTTTGCTGTTCTACGTGTTATACCATTCAAGCTGCACCTGTCTCCGCTGTGTTGCTGTTCCATGGGCTATACCGCTCAAGCTTCACCTGTCTCCGCTGTGTTGCTGCTCCACGGGCTATACCGCTCAAGCTGCACCTCTCTCCGCTGTGTTGCTGTTCCACGGGCTAATGCTCAAGCTGCACCCGTCTCCGCTGTGTTGCTGTTCCATGGGCTATACCGCTCAAGCTGCACCTGTTTCCGCTGTGTTGCTGTTCCACAGGTTATACTGCTCAAGCTGTACCTGTCTCCGCTCTGTTGCTGCTCCACGGGCTATACCGCTCAAGCTGCACCTGTCTCCGCTGTGTTGCTGTTCCACGGGCTAATGCTCAAGCTGCACCTGTCTCCGCTGTGTTGCTGTTCCATGGGCTATATCACTCAAGCTGCACCTGTCTCCGTTGTGTTGTTGCTCCATGGGCTGTACCGCTCAAGCTTCACCTGTCTCCGCTGTGTTGCTGCTCCACGGGCTATACCGCTCAAGCTGCACCTGTCTCCGCTGTGTTGCTGTTCCACGGGCTAATGCTCAAGCTGCACCTGTCTCCGTTGTGTTGTTGCTCCATGGGCTGTACCGCTCAAGCTACACCTGACTCTGCTGTGTTACCGCTCCACGGGCTGCATTACTCAAGCTGCACCTCTCTCCGCTGTGTTGCTGTTCCACGGGCTAATGCTCAAGCTGCACCCGTCTCCGCTGTGTTGCTGTTCCATGGGCTATACCGCTCAAGCTGCACCTGTTTCCGCTGTGTTGCTGTTCCACGGGCTATACTGCTCAAGCTGTACCTGTCTCCACTCTGTTGCTGCTCCACGGGCTATACCGCTCAAGCTGCACCTGTCTCCGCTGTGTTGCTGTTCCACGGGCTAATGCTCAAGCTGCACCTGTCTCCGCTGTGTTGCTGTTCCATGGGCTATATCACTCAAGCTGCACCTGTCTCCGTTGTGTTGTTGCTCCATGGGCTGTACCGCTCAAGCTTCACCTGTCTCCGCTGTGTTGCTGCTCCACGGGCTATACCGCTCAAGCTGCACCTGGCTCCGCTGTGTTGCTGCTCCACGGGCTATACCGCTCAAGCTGCACCTGTCTCCGCTATGTTGCTGTTCCACGGGCTAATGCTCAAGCTGCACCTGTCTCCGTTGTGTTGTTGCTCCATGGGCTGTACCGCTCAAGCTACACCTGACTCTGCTGTGTTACCGCTCCACGGGCTGCATTACTCAAGCTGCACCTCTCTCCGCTGTGTTGCTGTTCCATGGGCTATACCGCTCAAGCTGCACCTGTCTCCGCTGTGTTGCTGTTCCACGGGCTATACCGCTCAAGCTGCACCTGTCTTTGCTGTGTTGCTGTTCCACGGGCTATACCGCTCAAGCTGCACCTGTCTCCACTGTGTTCCTGTTCCACGGGCTATCGCTCAAGCTGCACCTGTCTCCGCTGTGTTGCTGTTCCATGGGCTATACCGCTCAAGCTGCACCTGTCTCCGCTGTGTTGCTGTTCCACAGGCTATACCGCTCAAGCTGCACCTGTCTTTGCTGTGTTGCTGTTCCACGGGCTATACCGCTCAAGCTGCACCTGTCTCCGTTGTGTTGCTGTTCCACGGGCTATCGCTCAAGCTGCACCTGTCTCCGCTGTGTTGCTGTTCCACGGGCTATCGCTCAAGCTGCACCTGTCTTCGCTCTATTGCTGTTCCATGGGCTATCGCTCAAGCTGCACCTGTCTCCGCTGTGTTGCTGTTCCACGGGCTATCGCTCAAGGTGCACCTGTCTTCGCTCTATTGCTGTTCCATGGGCTATATCGCTCAAGCTGCACCTGTCTCCCTTGTGTTGCTGCTCCACGGGCTGTACCGCTCAAGCTACACCTGACTCTGCTGTGTTACCGCTCCACGGGCTGCATTACTCAAGCTGCACCTCTCTCCGCTGTGTTGCTGTTCCATGGGCTATACCGCTCAAGCTGCACCTGTCTCCGCTGTGTTGTTGTTCCACGGGCTATACCGCTCAAGCTGCACCTGTCTTTGCTGTGTTGCTGTTCCACGGGCTATACCGCTCAAGCTGCACCTGTCTCCACTGTGTTGCTGTTCCACGGGCTATTGCTCAAGCTGCACCTGTCTCCGCTGTGTTGCTGTTCCACGGGCTATCGCTCAAGCTGCACCTGTCTTTGCTCTATTGCTATTCCACGGGCTATCGCTCAAGCTGCACCTGTCTCTGCTGTGTTGCTGTTCCATGGGCTATCGCTCAAGGTGCACCTGTCTTATTCTGAGCCATGGGAAATTGACTTGAAGATGGATAGCTTACCAATGAATGATTGATTTCCAAAAAGACTGACAATTTGTTGTAACTGGTCTCAGCTTTTTAAACACACCTTTACACCCTTCCTCACCCCCTGGGGTTGTGGTCTGTGATACTTTTTTCAATCACCATATGAATGTTGTCTGATTTACTACCCAATTCTACTATGTAACCTAACTTTTCTGTGGAGCGTCACTCAGACCCTATGCATTTGTCCATCTTTTGATATCAAACTGTCACACGGCGCTCATTCGGCTTCCATAACCGAAGACTAAGACACTCACCTGTTCCTCATTAAGCATACTTCAGCTCCTGGCGTTGGATCTGCACATGCACAGACTCAGTACCTGTCTGTCCGTTGCAAGGTTCCTATTGGTTCTTGGTTCTGGCTCTAAACTTGAAAAGGCCCTTCCTCCCTTTCCTCTGGGCCTATTGATCAAGTTACCTACCTGATTAGGAACTTGTCTATTCCCTGTGTGTTTACTTGGATCGTCAGTGCCTCTGCTGTGTGTTGCTGTTCCATGGGCTATATCGCTCAAGCTGCACCTGTCTCCGTTGTGTTGCTGTTCCACGGGCTATACCGCTCAAGCTGCACCTGTCTCCACTGTGTTGCTGTTCTACGTGTTATACCGTTCAAGCTGCACCTGTCTCCGCTGTGTTGCTGTTCCACGGGCTATACCGCTCAAGCTTCACCTGTCTCCGCTGTGTTGCTGCTCCACGGGCTATACCGCTCAAGCTGCACCTGTCTCCGCTGTGTTGCTGCTCCACGGGCTATACCGCTCAAGCTGCACCTCTCTCCGCTGTGTTGCTATTCCACGGGCTAATGCTCAAGCTGCACCCGTCTCCGCTGTGTTGCTGTTCCATGGGCTATATTGCTCAAGCTGCACCTGTCTCCGTTGTGTTGCTGCTCCATGGGCTGTACCGCTCAAGCTACACCTGACTCTGCTGTGTTACCGCTCCACGGGCTGCATTACTCAAGCTGCACCTCTCTCCGCTGTGTTGCTGTTCCACAGGCTAATGCTCAAGCTTCACCCGTCTCCGCTGTGTTGCTGTTCCATGGTCTATACCGCTCAAGCTGCACCTGTCTCCACTGTGTTGCTGTTCTATGTGTTATACCATTCAAGCTGCACCTGTCTCCGCTGTGTTGCTGTTCCATGGGCTATACCGCTCAAGCTTCACCTGTCTCCGCTGTGTTGCTGCTCCACGGGCTATACCGCTCAAGCTGCACCTCTCTCCGCTGTGTTGCTGTTCCACGGGCTAATGCTCAAGCTGCACCCGTCTCCGCTGTGTTGCTGTTCCATGGGCTATACCGCTCAAGCTGCACCTGTTTCCGCTGTGTTGCTGTTCCACGGGCTATACTGCTCAAGCTGTACCTGTCTCCGCTCTGTTGCTGCTCCACGGGCTATACCGCTCAAGCTGCACCTGTCTCCGCTGTGTTGCTGTTCCACGGGCTAATGCTCAAGCTGCACCTGTCTCCGCTGTGTTGCTGTTCCATGGGCTATATCACTCAAGCTGCACCTGTCTCCGTTGTGTTGTTGCTCCATGGGCTGTACCGCTCAAGCTTCACCTGTCTCCGCTGTGTTGCTGCTCCACGGGCTATACCGCTCAAGCTGCACCTGTCTCCGCTGTGTTGCTGCTCCACGGGCTATACCGCTCAAGCTGCACCTGTCTCCGCTGTGTTGCTGTTCCACGGGCTAATGCTCAAGCTGCACCTGTCTCCGTTGTGTTGTTGCTCCATGGGCTGTACCGCTCAAGCTACACCTGACTCTGCTGTGTTACCGCTCCACGGGCTGCATTACTCAAGCTGCACCTCTCTCCGCTGTGTTGCTGTTCCACGGGCTAATGCTCAAGCTGCACCCGTCTCCGCTGTGTTGCTGTTCCATGGGCTATACCGCTCAAGCTGCACCTGTTTCCGCTGTGTTGCTGTTCCACGGGCTATACTGCTCAAGCTGTACCTGTCTCCGCTCTGTTGCTGCTCCACGGGCTATACCGCTCAAGCTGCACCTGTCTCCGCTGTGTTGCTGTTCCACGGGCTAATGCTCAAGCTGCACCTGTCTCCGCTGTGTTGCTGTTCCATGGGCTATATCACTCAAGCTGCACCTGTCTCCGTTGTGTTGTTGCTCCATGGGCTGTACCGCTCAAGCTTCACCTGTCTCCGCTGTGTTGCTGCTCCACGGGCTATACCGCTCAAGCTGCACCTGTCTCCGCTGTGTTGCTGCTCCACGGGCTATACCGCTCAAGCTGCACCTGTCTCCGCTGTGTTGCTGTTCCACGGGCTAATGCTCAAGCTGCACCTGTCTCCGTTGTGTTGTTGCTCCATGGGCTGTACCGCTCAAGCTACACCTGACTCTGCTGTGTTACCGCTCCACGGGCTGCATTACTCAAGCTGCACCTCTCTCCGCTGTGTTGCTGTTCCATGGGCTATACCGCTCAAGCTGCACCTGTCTCCGCTGTGTTGCTGTTCCACGGGCTATACCGCTCAAGCTGCACCTGTCTTTGCTGTGTTGCTGTTCCACGGGCTATACCGCTCAAGCTGCACCTGTCTCCACTGTGTTCCTGTTCCACGGGCTATCGCTCAAGCTGCACCTGTCTCCGCTGTGTTGCTGTTCCATGGGCTATACCGCTCAAGCTGCACCTGTCTCCGCTGTGTTGCTGTTCCACAGGCTATACCGCTCAAGCTGCACCTGTCTTTGCTGTGTTGCTGTTCCACGGGCTATACCGCTCAAGCTGCACCTGTCTCCGTTGTGTTGCTGTTCCACGGGCTATCGCTCAAGCTGCACCTGTCTCCGCTGTGTTGCTGTTCCACGGGCTATCGCTCAAGCTGCACCTGTCTTCGCTCTATTGCTGTTCCATGGGCTATCGCTCAAGCTGCACCTGTCTCCGCTGTGTTGCTGTTCCACGGGCTATCGCTCAAGGTACACCTGTCTTCGCTCTATTGCTGTTCCATGGGCTATATCGCTCAAGCTGCACCTGTCTCCCTTGTGTTGCTGCTCCACGGGCTGTACCGCTCAAGCTACACCTGACTCTGCTGTGTTACCGCTCCACGGGCTGCATTACTCAAGCTGCACCTCTCTCCGCTGTGTTGCTGTTCCATGGGCTATACCGCTCAAGCTGCACCTGTCTCCGTTGTGTTGCTGTTCCACGGGCTATACTGCTCAAGCTGTACCTGTCTCCGCTGTGTTGCTGCTCCACGGGCTATACCGCTCAAGCTGCACCTGTCTCCGCTGTGTTGCTGTTCCACGGGCTAATGCTCAAGCTGCACCTGTCTCCACTATGTTGCTGTTCCATGGGCTATATCACTCAAGCTGCACCTGTCTCCGTTGTGTTGTTGCTCCATGGGCTGTACCGCTCAAGCTACACCTGACTCTGCTGTGTTACCGCTCCACGGGCTGCATTACTCAAGCTGCACCTCTCTCCACTGTGTTGCTGTTCCATGGGCTATACCGCTCAAGCTGCACCTGTCTCCCTTGTGTTGCTGCTCCACGGGCTGTACCGCTCAAGCTACACCTGACTCTGCTGTGTTACCGCTCCACGGGCTGCATTACTCAAGCTGCACCTCTCTCCGCTGTGTTGCTGTTCCATGGGCTATACCGCTCAAGCTGCACCTGTCTCCGTTGTGTTGCTGTTCCACGGGCTATACTGCTCAAGCTGTACCTGTCTCCGCTGTGTTGCTGCTCCACGGGCTATACCGCTCAAGCTGCACCTGTCTCCGCTGTGTTGCTGTTCCACGGGCTAATGCTCAAGCTGCACCTGTCTCCACTATGTTGCTGTTCCATGGGCTATATCACTCAAGCTGCACCTGTCTCCGTTGTGTTGTTGCTCCATGGGCTGTACCGCTCAAGCTACACCTGACTCTGCTGTGTTACCGCTCCACGGGCTGCATTACTCAAGCTGCACCTCTCTCCACTGTGTTGCTGTTCCATGGGCTATACCGCTCAAGCTGCACCTGTCTCCGCTGTGTTGTTGTTCCACGGGCTATACCGCTCAAGCTGCACCTGTCTTTGCTGTGTTGCTGTTCCACGGGCTATACCGCTCAAGCTGCACCTGTCTCCACTGTGTTGCTGTTCCACGGGCTATTGCTCAAGCTGCACCTGTCTCCGCTGTGTTGCTGTTCCACGGGCTATCGCTCAAGCTGCACCTGTCTTTGCTCTATTGCTATTCCACGGGCTATCGCTCAAGCTGCACCTGTCTCTGCTGTGTTGCTGTTCCATGGGCTATCGCTCAAGGTGCACCTGTCTTCGCTCTATTGCTGTTCCATGGGCTATATCGCTCAAGCTGCACCTGTCTCCGTTGTTTTGCTGCTCCACGGGCTGTACCGCTCAAGCTACACCTGACACTGCTGTGTCGCTGCTCCACGGACTCTTAGGCTCAAGTCGCACCAATCTCCATTATCGTGTTGTCTGGATCATCTACTCTGTATTCGCCCCTGTGGCCCGGCTACACTACAGGTCGTATCTCTCAAGCTGCTTGATTTCATCTGCCTCTGTTGGCTGGACTGTTCCTGCTGAATTTGTCTCTATTTGCATAGCTGTATTACAGGTTATTCCACTCAGGCTGTACTTATCATTATTACGCTGCACTTGTCGCTACCATTCTGCTGCTGGACTGCTCATGCTACTACTACTCTTAATTATGCCATTATACTGCTAAAATGTATTTACTCAAGTTACGCTGCTAGTGGAACTGTATATGTTGCAATTATTCTCCTTGTGTCAATATACTACAGACTGTTCTGTTCAAACCTCTAGTCATCATTAAACCGCTACTTGTATTGTTCATCCTGCATCTGTCTTCACTCAGCTGCTTGGTTGTAGAGATTACATCCCAATATCTCCAGTGTGTCTGCATACCTCTTACACCTACTCCCCTGGGATCTCGCCTGACACTCCTGGTAGGGACCGCGGCCTGCGGGCGGAGGCTGCTAAGCCCAAATCACCTTGCAATGATCACTGGTGAACACCATCCGTCCGTTAGACTCCGCGCCCTACTGGCAGTAGCACCAAGTTGGGCAGGTCCAAGAGTCCAGAGTATTAAACCGTGTGTCACTCACCGGACCGCGAGTGCCTCTGCGCTGGTGCGTGCTTCTCTATCCTTCCAGCCGGCGTCTGTCCTGAGCCGCGGCCGTCCGCCATCTTGATGGACTGCGCATGCGCAGCATCCATGAACTCTTATGACTTTGCTTTTAACCTAATTGGTGGACCAATCACCTCTTCCTATTTAAGGCACCTGTGGCCATAGTATCGTTGCCTGATCTTGAGTCTCATTCCCTGTGAGTCTCTGAAGGTGTCTCCTGTGTCCTGCTCGTATCTTCAGTTTCCTCCTGGATTACCTGCTCTGCTCATCAGCGGTTCCCATACCCACTACTGACTCCTGTGTCCTGCTCGTGTCTTCAGCTGTCTGCTGGATTACCTGCTCTGCTCACCTGCGGTTCCCATACCTGCTACAGTCTCTCAGCTCTCCTGCTGTGCCTGCATATCCTCGTTGGACAAGCTTCTCTACTCAGCAGCGGTATGCATACTTGTTATTGACTATCAGCTGTTATCCTGCATATCCGCTTTGGACAAGCTTCTCTACTCAGCAGCGGTATCCATACCCGCTATAGACTATTAGCTGTTACGCTGCATATCTGTTTGAACAAGCTTCTCTACTCAGCAGCAAAATGCTTACTTGTTATTGACTATCAGTGGTTATCCTGCATATCCGCTTTGGACAAGCCTCTCTACTCAGCAGCGGTATACATACCCGCTATAGACTATTAGCTGTGGCGCTGCATATCTGTTTGGGACTAGCTCCTCTGCTCTCCAATTGTATTTATACAGTTATAGACTCTTATCACTCCTCCACTTATCCGCACCTGGACAAGTCCTCACCTCATCACAGCAGTGGTACAACTTGCTATACGCAGACCACTGACTCTCCCGCTACCTACCTACACCTGGACAAGTCTTCCCTTTACAGCAGTGGTACAACTTGCTATACGCAGACCACTGACTCTCCCGTTACCTACCTGCACCTGGACAAGTCTTCTCATCACAGCAGTGGTACAACTTGCTATCTGCAGACCACTGACTCTCCCGTTACCTTTCTTCACCTGTTCACGTCCACTCAACTCTCCTACCAGTACAGCTGCAAGTCGCTGACTCTCCTACCAGTATAGCTGCAAGTCACTGACTCTCATCTATTCCATTGGCATTCTCTCTCCATCTATACGTTCCTACTATTCACCCTACTGCCCAGAGGTCAGCTGTGTAAACCCCGCCCCTCTGGTAAGCATTGTCAACTGGTAAATCCTCGGCAGAACTCCTAGTGCCCGTGACACCGTGACAGTATCAACAGGCCATAATGGATTCTTCTGGGGAGCCTTCGGCCAAAGACATGCTTCAACATTTGCTCACCTGGGTAGAACAACAAGATGCGGGTCAGCGACAACTTCTTCAGTGTTTCCAAACACTGTCCTCAAGAATAGACTCTATTCAAGTTGCTGCTTCTACACCTCCTCCGGTTATTCCGGCACCTGTTCCTGAGATAACCACTAATTCCAAATCTACTCTCCGGATTCCGTCCCCCTCTAAGTTTGATGGGGATCCCAAGATCTGCAGAGGTTTCCTCAATCAGTGTTCGATCCAATTCGAATTACAACCTCAGAACTTTCCTACCCAGAAGGCTAAAGTTGCTTATTTAATATCCTTGCTTTCTGGCCAGGACTTGGCCTGGGCTTCTCCTCTCTGGGAGCAAGATGATCTTCTCCTTTCCGATAGCACTGCCTTTATAGCTACATTTCGGAAAATTTTTGATGAACCTGGCCGTGTTACTTCTGCAGCATCAAATATCCTTAGGCTCCGTCAGGGGCCACGTTCAGTGGCTCAATATGTCATTTATAGTCCACTTTGTCATCAAAACTGCGTTGGAATAATGACACCCTGGTGGCTACCTTTTGGCAAGGCCTGTCCGACAAAATCAAGGACGCCCTTGCCTCCCAGGAATTACCAACTACTTTAGATGCTCCAATTTCCCTGTGTAATCGTGTGGATCTTCATTTCCGAGAGAGAGCTGCTGAAAAGGATAATTCTCATCGTCCTGTACCTAGGACAACGACTCGCTACTTTTCTCCAACTCCTGAGGTGGAACCTATGCAATTAGGACGGTCGCGCTTGACTCCAGAGGAGCGTGACCGAAGATTTAAAAATAAATTGTGCATATATTGTGCCGATCCAGGGCATATGCTTAACAACTGTCCCAAGAAATCATGAAATGCCAAAGCTTAATTTGTTCTGCAGAGGTCAAATTAGGCAATATTAAATCCTCTCCTCAGTCAACCTTACCTACAGTGTGTTCTTTTCCTATTATATTGTATGGCCCTTCAGGCCCTATTCATTCCTATGACTTATTTGATTCAGGAGCTGCTGGAAATTTTATTTCCATTTCTCTTGTGTCTTAAGGTTCCTTGGCTACATCCTTCCTAGAGCATCCTTTATCTGTTACTGCTATTGATGGATCCTGTATTTCCAATGGTCTTATTAAGAGATTCACTCAGCCTATTCTCCTGCAAATAGGAGCACTACATAAAGAGATGATGTATTTCCATGTTTTACCATCTTCCACTAGTCCAGTCATCCTGGATGATGCCTTGGCTCCAACAACATTCATCACAAATGGATTGGACCACTTCTCAAATCTTATCCTGGAGTTCAAACTGCTTCCAAAATTGTCTTTCACGTGTTCATCTCCTGGCCTCTACTAGCATTTTGTCTGAAGTCAAGTCTAACCTCCTTCCAAGTCAATATTTATCATTTCTGGATGTTTTTGATCTTCAACCTGGCCAAATCCCTCCGCGAGGTCGGATGTACCCTTTGTCACTGCCAGAGACTCTAGCCATGTCCGAATATGTTCAAGAGAATCTTCAACGTGAATTTATTAGACCTTCTTCCTTTCCTGCCGGGTCCGGATTCTTTTTTGTTAAAAAGAAGGATGGGTCTCTCCGACCATGTATTGATTATAGAGGTTTTAATGCCCTCACAATTAAGAACTGATACCCCATTCCACTCATTACTGAACTATTCGACCGTATAAAGGGGGCCAAGATATTCACTAAGTTAGACCTTAGAGGAGCTTATAATCTTATTAGAATCAAAGCAGGCGATGAATGGAAGACAGCCTTTAACACACGCGACGGCCACTATGAATACCTGGTGATGCCCTTTGGTTTATGTAATGCCCCTGCGGTGTTTCAGAGCTTCGTTAATGAGATTTTTAGAGCCCTCCTTTATGACTGTGTTGTTGTATATCTATACATCATTTTTTCCCTGAGGAAGCCCCCGATGGAGGGATGAAACGTGTTGGTTATTTGTTTTTATTGTTCTCTACTAGAACAGGTTTATTACAGTTTAATTTGTCCACACACTTTCCAGTGCTGCGGCACATCCCGGCTGCCCGATACCGGAAACGAGGCGTTTGGAACGCAGGCTTGCGTTCCAAGACACAGGAAGAGAAGGTGAGCTCACTGAATCCAGCTACAGTCGGCGGTGCACCGTCTCCGGAAGGAGAGAGCCCTCGCTTATATCCCTGGAAGGCTTCACAGACTCTGACATTTTCATTTAACCTCTTATGAGACCTTTACAGAGGTATTTTCTACCCTTTATATTCATCGCTGGAATTGTTATTTTCAGTAGCATACACGACTGCTGTTTTTTCTGGCCATCCCGCCAGAGGTTTGAACGTTATTTTTCCTCCTTGTCCTTTAAACTTTGGATCTGTTTTTGCTAGTTTATTTTTTATATATTTTTTATTTTATTTTATTTTTTCACCCCTTTTTGACCTTATATATTATTTTTATCTTTCTTTTTTCTATTTTTCACTTTTTAGTTTTTTATCTTCATACATTTTTTATTTTGCAGCTTGCTACATATATTACCTTTTTGAGCTTACCTTTATGATATTTAGTTCTAAATAAACCCTTCTGGTTATTTTCAAAGTGCCTCCAGTTCTCATTATATTTTACTAGTATCCATTTTGCCATTTTAGCCATATTGTATTTCTGTTTACCAATACTGTAATTCATAGCGCCGTGGGTCAATATTATGCTTACATATCTAGATGACATCTTGATTTTCTCCCAAAATATCCAGTAACATCTCCTTCATGTGGCGGATGTCCTCTCACAACTTCGCAAGAACCAACTCTTTTGCAAGCTAGAAAAAAGCTTGTTTGAACAATCCCAGATGTCGTTTCTTGGCTATATAGTATCTGGCACAGGACTAGAGATGGATCGGAGAAAGTATGAGCTATAATTGAGCTGTCTCTTCCCTTGGGTTTGAAACCTGTACAGCGTTTTCTGGGATTCTCCAATTATTATAGACCCTTTATTAAAGGTTATTCTACCCATTGTGTCCCTCACTCGGAAGGGTGCCAACCTTAAATCCTGGTCCCCAGAGGCTCTAGAAGCTTTTAAGTTCCTTTAAAGAAGCATTATCTTCAGCACCAATTCTTCAACAACCCAATACGTCTCAACCTCAAAATTGATGCCTCAAGTATTGGAGTAGGGGCTCTTCTTTCCCAAAAGTCTCACCTTAATCAGTTTCATCCTTGTGCATTCTTCTCCAGGAAATTTCTCTCAGCAGAAAAGAATTACGCTATCGGCGATAAAGAGTTACTTGCCATCAAAATAGCCTTGGAAGAGTGGCGTTATCTTTTAGAGGGAGCTAGATATCCTGTCACTATTTTCACAGACCATAAGAATCTTTTGTATCTACAATTTGCTCAATGTCTAAATCCTAGACAAGCTAGATGGTCCTTTTTCTTTTCTCGCTTTGATATTCGTATTACATTCAAACCTGGAGAGAAGAAGAAACATGCTGACGCCCTATCTCGGGCTTTTATTTGTGATGCCAAGACTGAAGAAGTAACTTCTCGTCCCATTCTGGATCCCAAGTGTCTACTAACATTTGCTCTGACTTTTGTCTGTTCACCAACCGGGAAAACTTTTGTTCCAGCAAATTTTTGAAGAAAACATCTGACATGGTTTCATTCCACTCGCTTTGTTGGCCATACTGGAGTACGTAAAACCACTGAACTGGTTTCTCGAAATTATTGGTGGCCAAAACTCTACCTTGATGTCAAGGACTTTGTTTCTTCATGTGATACTTGTAGTCAACATAAATCTTCCCGTCAGTCACCTATTGGACAATTAATCCCACTGCCTGTCCCAGATAAACCATGGACCCATCTTAGCATGGACTTCATCACCGACCTACCCCCTAGTAAGAAATATAACACCATCTGGGTTGTGGTAGATCGGTTTTCTAAAATGGCTCATTTCATTCCACTCTTTGGCCTTCCTTCTTCTTCAGTTCTTGCTATGCACTTCATTAAAGAAATATTCCAATTTCATGGTTGCCCCGCTGCAATTGTTTCGGATTGTGGAGTCCAGTTTGTGTCTAAATTTTGGCAAGCCTTATGTAAAGTTCTTGGCATCCAGTTAAACTTTTCATCATCCTCAGTCTAATGGGCAGTCTGAGCGTGTAAATCAAGATTTAGAGACTTTTCTCAGAATGTTTTCTACTGCCAACCAAGATGATTGGGTAGATCTTCTACCTTGGGCTGAGTTCGTACACAACAATGCCCTTCACGAATCAACTTCTGCATCACCCTTTTCAATTGTGTATGGGACCCATCCATCCTTTCTTAGGTTTACTTCCCTCCCGCCCACCCAGGTTCCTGCTGTTAATCTCATTCAACGGAGATTTGTGTCAATCTGGAACCAAGTGAGGAGCTGTCTCATGAAATCTAAACGTTACAAGTTCGTGGCGGATAGGAAACGTTGGGCTGCACCTGTCTTTAAGATAGGTGACAAAGTATGGCTTTCTACAAAAAAAAAACATCTCAAAACTCCTTGTATGCAGCTTGCTCCTCACTTTATTGGTCCTTATACTATTTCCAAAGTTATAAATCCAGCATCTGTGAAATTATCGCTACCAGCTGCTCTTCGGATGTCTAATTCTTTTCATGTCTCTTTGTTGAAACCGCTGGTCATCAACCGCTTTTTGTCTACCCATAATTCCTCTACAGTACCCAAGATTCATCTGGATCAAGAATTCGAGGTTAAACAGATACTGGATTCAAGAATCTGCAGAGGAGGATTGAAGTACTTGTAGACTGGAAGGGTTTCGGTCCTGAAGAGCGCTCCTGGATCTGTGCGGCGGATGTCCATGCTCCAATTCTTGTTAAGAACTTTAACAAGAGATTCCCGTTAAAGCCGAATCATAAGTGTGCAGTTCCCACCTTTAAAGGGTGGGCACTGCACAAGCTGCACCTGTCTCCGCTTGTTGCTGTTCCACGGGCTATCGCTCAAGCTGCATCTGTCTCCGTTGTGTTGTTGTTCCATAGGCTACATCGCTCAAGCTGCACCTGACTATGCTTTGTGTTACCACTCCACGGGCTGCATTACTCAAGCTACACCTGTCTCCGCTGTGTCGCTGCTCCACAGACTCTTCTGCTCAAGTCGCACCAATCTCCATTATCGTGCTGTCTGGATCATCTACTCTGCATCCGCCCCTGTGGCCCGGCTGCACTACAGGTCGTATCTCTCAAGCTGCTTGATTTCATCTGCCTCTGTTGGCTGGACTGTTCCTGCTGCATTTGTCTCTATTTGCATAGCTGTATTACGGGTTATTCCACTCAGGCTGTACTTATCGTTAATACCTTGCTGGCTGGACTGTTATCTGTACCTCTCTTATCGTGCTGCCATATTGTGGTCCCAAATACCTAAGCTGCACTTGTCGCTACCATTCTGCTGCTGGACTTTTCATGCTACTACTACTCTTAATTATGCCATTATACTGCTAAGCTGTATTTACTCATGTTACGCTGCTAGTGGAACTGTATACGTTGCAATTATTCTCCTTGTGTCAATATACTACAGACTGTTCTGTTCAAACCTCTAGTCATCATTAAACCGCTACTTGTATTGTTTATCCTGCATCTGTCTTCACTCTGCTGCTTGGTTGTAGAGCTTACATCCCAATATCTCCAGTGTGTCTGCATACCTCTTACACCTACTCCCCTGGGATCTCGCCTGACACTCCTGGTAGGGACCGCTACCTGTGGGCAGACGCCGCTAAGCCCAAATCAACTTGCGGTGATCACTGGTGAACACCATCCGTCTGTTAGACTCCGCGCCCTACTGGGAGTAGCACCAAGTTGGGCAGGTCCAAGAGTCCAGATTATCAAACCGTGACACAAACACGTCTAACTACAGTGTATTCGTAGCGCTTACACTCATTTCCTTGACTTAATTTGACATATGAGCTGCCCTTCATCATGCTATTGAGGAATATGTGGTTCATCACTACTTTTATTGATTTAAGTGCCATATTTAAAACTGAATTATTTTTGTCTATATCACATATAGCCAAGTAAGCACATGAGCTCTTTGCGCCAGACACCATGCTGAGCGGTTCCTAAAAGTCTATTCAGGTGTCAAAATTTCATCCCAGGCCAGGATATATCTCACAGCAGTGGCTCTTTGAAACTGACACAGGTGACACTCCTATCTTCTCACACTGGAATGTGCAGAGCTTTCAATTTATCTATGGATTAAGTTGATATAACATATTTACACTGCAGTTAGGATTTAGGCCTTATTCCCCACAATTATGTGATGGGTTAACCCTTATAAAAAACTGTAAGTTCTCTATGTTCACGACACCTACCCTTTTTAAGAGATGGCATGGGGATTGATTGACAGGTCATTGCCCAGGCCATAGATTCCCCCTGGTTCCACTGGGATAGCGGTTACCTGGGTCTCACTAGGGTCCGTGGTGAGAAGGGTTAAGAAGGGGTTAAACACATCATTCGGCTGGAACTCCTGGTCCTTCAATAGCTCTGGGCTAACCTCTGAATTCCTAGCTAAACTCTCTGTACCTCTCACTGACTGCATCTATTTGTAGGTTCTACCTGAGAGAATGCCTCCCTCCCATAAAGTGGGAACCCCTAAATTCTGGCACCGTAGATTACCTACTTCCACTCTGCCCTGCTTCCCAGTTAGAAAATTCCCTGTCATTGAGACACACTATATAATTCTCCTCAGGGGTGTTACTGGATAGGACACTCCCCCCCCCCTTGGACTCATCTATCTGGGGGTGTAGAGTAACAGGGAGTTTGGGCCCCTCATTTACCTCCTCTAAGCCATTAGACGGCTGACTAGGAGAGGGTGGGCTAGCAAAAGACCCCCCTGCCTCTATCGAAAATTCAGGTGACTGTTCAGAACTCAGATGGAGATCTGAGTGGTGAACATTCGAACTACAGGTCCTAGCAGCAATGTAAGGATTGCTGACACTCAATATTTCCTGTTGGTCATGTCTATGTGTCGCCCCCACATTCTCAAGACCCCTGGGTACGGCTGGTTCAGGCACAGAACAAACAGTTTAACTCTGCCTCCCTCCCATTTACACTGTACCCTCACTTCTGAACACATGACCTGGTTAAGAACATTGCTGTTATCCAACTTAACAGAAGTAATTGCATTGACATCTATCCCATTTCTAGCAAGTAACTTACCTACACCTGTATCAATGCCAAAATTTGCTGTAGCAGTGTCATCTGTCCCTATATCATGACAATATGTCAGTGGGAAAATAGGTTAAGATTCTAATGCAATACTATTTTTGGCATTATCATTATTATCAGCTACGCATCAGGTACAATACAACATTCTCTTTCACTGTCACATCCTGGCACTTGGGAAGAACCATGGGTACTCTCATAAGATTTTAACACAGTAACAGGTGTGGCATTAGCATGATTACACACATCAGATAGAATACAACATTCCCTTTCCCTGTCACCACCTGGTACCTGGAAAAAACGTGGTTACTCTCAGCAAATTCTGAAACTGTAACATGGGTGGCATTAAAATCATTACATAGTTAAGGTACAACAGAATATACCCTTTCCCTGTCATATCCTGGTTCACACATTTCAGGTGCAACTGAACAGACCTTTTCCTTATCACCTCCTGGTACCTGGGAAAAAACATTGGTACTCCCAGCTGATTCTACAACATCATTGTTAGGAACCCCTCCAGCCGGCACAACACTACCCGGAATCTACTCTGCCAATTAGGTGTTCACTGGAGCCCCTGATGGTGGGGACAGACTGGGCCGCAGACTGACAGAGGGTCGTGAAGTGTGTACCGGCTGGGGAGAACCCAGGCAAGCGGAGTGAGGTCCAGGCAGAGGTCAAGGGCTGGCAGCAGACAACAGTATCGGTAAGCAAGCTGAGGTCAGGGGTCACAGGTGGATAGCAGAAACGGTAAACAGGCCAGAGATCAGGGTCACAGGAAACACAAGCGAAGTCCAATTCAAAGCCAAGGGTCATACACGGGAAATCAGTAGCGGTATCAAAATACAGGAATAGGAACAAGCAGGTCAGCAGACTGGAGCACAGAAGCTATAACCGGCAATGAGGCAGCAGACCTCATTGCCTTAAATACAAATACAGACCAATCAGGAGTAGGATACACTGCTGCAGACTAATTGCTCATACAGAGCAGGGCCAATCAGGGCTTGTCCCTGAAATAGACAGATGCAGGCTAATGCCTGTAAATCAGACCTCAGATTAATCAGCCCACAGGCTGCCTGTCATGCGCATGCGCCCGCCTACCGCCGGGACGCAGCGCTATAGTAGAGGCGTCCGGCCGTTGCCATGGTGACGGCCGGGCAGGAATAGGAAATGACGTCCCGGTCGTCAAGGTGACGGCCGGGACGCTGGGGCGCATGAGAAGCGAGCCGCGGCGGCTGTGAGTACCGCCGCGGCTCGTGATAGTACACCCCCCCTTGAGGAGGGGTCAAGGAACCCCGACACCCAGGTTTTCTTGGAAATACCCTGAAGAACTCCTTCAGTTGTTTGGGAGCATGGAGTTGTCTCCGCGGAACCCAAGAGCCCTTGCACTTTTGTAGAATCAAGGGGTCTTTGAACCACAAACCTTTGTGGCTCGCTGGAACCTCTCCCAGGCACACTAGAAGACTGGGCTTGACCAGGGTATAGTACCGGCTTCAACAGCGAACAGTGAAACGTGTTGGGGATCCTCAACGAGCCCGGAATTTTTAACCTAAATGCGACTGGATTCACCTGCTTGATGATGAGAAATGGCCCGATGAACTTAGGACCCAACTTCTTATAAGGCTGTTTGAGCCTGATATTTTTTGTAGACAGCCACACTTTCTGGCCAACCTTAAGGGAGCAGATGGTACGGTGTCGGTCCAAAATTTTTTTTTGCAACAAGTGAGGCTTGTCTCAATGATGAGTGTGCTTTCCTCCAGATAACTCTGAGATCCCTGGCAGTGGAGCGGATCTCCTGGATACCAACGGACTGAAGTGAATACAAGGAGTTAGATCTGGGGTGAAAACCGTAATTACAAAAAAACGGAGAAATTTTGATAGATGAGTGACAAGAGTTGTTACAGGCAAATTCCGCCCAGGGCAACAAGGAGGACCAGTTATCATGGAATTCTGATGTGTAGCATCTTAAAAATTGCTCTAGGGTCTGGTTAACCCTTTCGGTTTGCCCGTTATACTGAGGGTGGTATGCGGATGACAAGCTGACTTTAATTCCGAGTAGAGTACAGAAGGATCTCCAGAATTGTGCAATGAATTGTGATCCACGATCGGAAACGATATCAGAAGGAAGTCCATGGAGACGGAAAATATGTTGTGAGTACCGCCGCGGCTCGTGACAATCATTAGTGGAAACATACTGAATATAGAATATAGAAATAATTCTACCTAAATCAGTCCCATGTAACACATTGGCAGGGATATTGTCTGATACCCCTACTTCTCTTAGGCCCTTTCCAGCACCCCAATCAAGGTAAAGCTTGGCCATAAGCACCGTAAAGTGAATTCCACCCACCCTGTGCACAAAAATATATTTTCCTGGTATGAAGTCCTCTAACCCCAACAGTTCTGAGCGCACTAGTGTAACATTAGTCCCTGTGTCTCTTAACCCCACAGTTACCTTGTCATCCACAGTGACTGGTTGTGGGTTGTCCTTCTTGCTCCCTTGGGGTCCAGCAACACACAGGACAGCTGGAGAAGATTGCAGGGAAGGTAACCCTCCAGGTGTGTTCTTCTTTACTGGACAGGCGGTACTGATGTGCCCCACCTGGTTGTACACAAAACATCGGCAAGTGTCTCCCACAACAGGGTTTGCACCAACCCTCCCAAAAGATGAAGAAACAGTGGGTGATGGCGTTGAGGGGGGTGGCGTTGATCCTCCTGGCTGTCCCCCTTTCCAGGCAGACTGCCCTGGCGCAAAAGTCCCTCTTTTAGCTGGAGGTGCCTGGGTGACAGTATATTTGTCAGCCAGTCTAACTGCTTTCGCAGATGATTCAGGGTCCCGATCCAGTACCCATTCCTTTAAATCAGCTGGGCACAAAGTGAGAAACTGCTCCTGAATCATCAAATCTTTCAGAGCATCAAAATCTTTAACCCTCCAATCCACTGTTTGAAAGAAGCAGACAGTTAGGCCACAAGTCCTGAATAAGTGTCAGAGGCACTGCGGTGTACATTCCTGAACTTTTGTCTGTGCGCCTCCAGAGTGATATTAAAACGCTGCAACAGGGTTATGGTTGCCTCATAATCTCCGTCCATCTTTGGGAAAATCTGCAAAGGCCTCTAATGCTTTCCCTCACAAACCAGGGGTTAAAAACTGTGCCAACTGATCTTTGGACAACCATACTGTAGGCACGTCTTTCCAAATCTTCGTAAAAAAGCATCCAAATCCCCATCTTTTTCCAATACAGGGAAATTCTCTGGACGGGGTCTGCTGATACCAGCCTCTCTGGCTTCTGGCTGGTGTTGGAGCTTGGCAAGCTCCAGCTGGTATCTCCTCTCTGCCTCTCGCTCGGCAGCTTCTCTTTCTGCCTGGTGCTTCGCTGCCTCCATAGCAGTGCGCCTCTCTGCTGTCTCCATAGCAGCGCATCTCTCCGCAACCTGGCACTCTGCAGCTTCCTTCTCCTGAAACTGCTGTAGATGCTGCATTTTGCTTGCAATGTCCAAATGTTTTAGGGCAGTTTGCAAATAAACGTCCATCCTATAGATTGTAAGCTTGAGAGCAGGGCTCTCTTACCTCTCTGTCTGTATGTATTACCCTGTATTGTCTTATTAATGTTTGTTCCCAAATTGCAAAGCCCTGGAATTTGCTGGCACTATATAAATACATGTTGATGATGATGATGATGATAGCAGTGTCCACACATGAACTATTACAATCATCCGAAATTAAGAGTACACAGTTTTGAGCAATATCCACAGTCAGGTCCTCTTCTGAATCCTGGCTTGGTGCAGATCTCTCTGCACGAGAGCTTCAATCAATTGCTCCTTGATTTTGCCACTAGTGGGAATTCCTCCATCCTCACATTGTAAAATCAGCGTCTCCTTTGTCATGTGTTTATATGCCTCAGCCATCTCCTCAGTTATGTTGCAAAAAAGATAGGAAATAAAAAACAGAGAGAAGGGAAGGGAACTGCTTTGCACGTATGTCTTCAAAAATAACAATAAGCCCTGAGTTTGTCCTTGTAAAACTATTGTATTCCTTGCAAGGTTACAATCAGTTTATAAGTGCAAGGGTTAATTGCTTAAACCATGCACATAATGCTCTAAGAAATGAAATAATCCCACCGCTATGCCACCAATTTGTCACAAACACACTTCCAGCTGCCGTGATTTTGGGGTGTTTGCTGTATGAGGTCACACACAATTCCAGCCCGCAGTCTCTCACTACATATCACACAGGTTATAGACCTACTGAATGGCCCTCACACAGTGCTCACACCCCCGCACACTTCAGGTTTGCCACCACGTATTGAATGCAGGCAATAGGACCCCAATATACTGTCCCACACTGGAACACAAGGCTTCTAGCTACCACAGGCTAACAAGGTCCCCACCAACAAACACAGGGTTAACTCTTCACATCTCCAGACTGTTACACAAATGTAAATACAAGCACACACTAAGCTTGTTAATCAAATGTATCAACAAATCACACACTGGCATTCAAATGGTTAACTTGGTCGAGCTATATTCTTCTTAACAGGCTAATGAATTTGTTAAAATATCATGGACGCCACATATTAAATTATATATTTAATATACAAAGTACAGGCCATTCAGATATAAAAAAAAAACCAATTCATAAAAGTAATAAATTGACATAACATACACAAGCAAAACAGTTTAAAATAAAAAGGATTAGATTCAGAGTACAACTTACATTGAAGTGATATATTCTGAGCCAAGGGAAATTGGCTTGAAGATGGATAGCTTATCAGTGAATGATTGATTTCCCAAAAGACTGGCAATTTGTTGTAACTGGTTTCAGTTTTTTAAAGACACCATTACACCCTTCCCCACCCCTTTGGGGTTGTGGTCTGTGATACTGTGATCACCATTTGCATGTTGTCTGATTTACTACCCAATTCTACTATGTGACCTAACTGTTCTGTGGAGCGTCACACAGACCCAATTTTTTTTATTAATAAAGCCCCTATGCATTTTTCCATATTTTGATACCAAACACGCCTAACTACAGTGTATTTGTAGAGCTTACACTCATTTCCTTAACTTCTCTGTGGGACACAATTCTTAATTTGACATATGAGCTGCCCTTCATCATGCTATTGAGGAATATGTGGTTCATCACTACTTTTATTGATTTAAGTGGCATATTTTAAAACTGAATTATTTTTTTCTATATCACATATAGCCAAGTAAGCACATGGGCTCTTTGCGCCATGCTGAGAGGTTCCTAAAAGTCTATTCAGGTGTCAAAATTCCATCCTAGGCCAAGATATATCTCACAGCAGGGGCTCTTTGAAGCTGACACAGGTAACACTCCTATCTTCTCACACTAGAATGTGCAGAGACTTCAACTTATTAATGGATTTATTTGATATAACATATTTCCACTGCAGTTAGGACTTAGGCCTTATTCCCCACAATTTTGTGATGGGTTAACCCTTATAAATAACTATAAGTTCGCTATGTTCATGACACCACCCAAAAAATATAAAACCCTGGTTGACAATCTTCACATGTCTACAAATTTCGAGTACTTGAAGTTTGTGATTTTTAGGAGACACATATACGTGTTTCCCACGTTTTTCAACTCTATTCCATTATTTCTACTTATATTGATATGTTTTTCTATGTTATCATTGATATCTTTTCATATTCAAATGTTACTGTAATACTGTTTGACCTTCCAATAAATAACGTTTTTTAAAATAGCATCTAAATCTTCTAAAGTATCTTTATTAAGGTGGCAATAGGATTTAAATGTCTATGAAACTTTTAACTTGGATACTTAACTGATGTTTTTATTTCAACAAAAAAGCCCCCCCCTATCTACACACAACCTGGGAGTATATTCACTAAACTGCGGGTTTGAAAGAGTGGAGATGTTACCTATAGCAGCTAATCATCAACATTTATTTATATAGCGCCAACAAATTATGTAACGTTTTACAATTGGGAACAGACAGCAATAAAACAATGCTGTGTAATACATACAGACAGATAGATAGTTATCATTTATTCTACAAAATGACAGCTAGAATCTGATTGATTGCCATAGGCAACATCTCCACTTTTTCAAACCCGCAGTTTAGTAAATATACCCCCTGGTCTTTTTGTTAAATAGGTTACTAATCACTATTGCTTCTCTGTGTATGCTTAAGAATACTTTAAAGCTTTCACAAGCACTTCAGTGCACAGTCATTGTTTGGACAGGAATGAAAATAATCAGTTTGAGGGTCATCTGTTTAAAGCAGCAATCCCATGAAAAAATAATTTGCGTTTTTTTGAACATAAATCACTGTGTTAGGCTATAGGGAGAATGTTGGTATTTACAGTTTTCCCTTGTTTTTTTATTCAGGCTATTGATAATTTATGATTGTGGACTACCATGGCAACCACTCTCACATGGCACATGATGTACAGTCCAGAGAGGCTTTGAAACACCCTTATAATGTGTGTCTGTAATGTGACAATTTCCTTCTCCCCTTCTGCCATCACATGATATGCATCACATGACAAGCTGCGAGCTGGTAGCCTGTGAATCTGTAGCAGACTTAATCATAATTGCACACTTTCTTCAGCTCCCTTCCGGGAGCCAGCCAGTGGAGGGGGCGTGAGGGGGGCGGGATGGCCAAAATCGCGTCATTTTGGACCCGCCCCTGTGACGTCATGACGCAAACGCGTCATTTGACAGCGGGGAGCGGGGCCAAACACCGCGATTCACCGGGAATCGCGGTGTTTGGGATCTAATTCTGCCCACTTCACTAGGAAGTGGGGCACTTCCTAGTGAAGTGGGCAGAATTCGGGAGATTGCCACACTCGCCCTGGAGTCCGGGAGACTCTCGCAAAATGCGGGAGTCTCCTGGACATTCCGGGAGAGTTGGCAAGTATGGACTTAATGAGTCTAGCATACAGAGCGCTTTTGAAAGATAGAGATAATGTTTAGTATGGGGATAGCTAAGAAAAGAATATGCTTGCTTAAAATTTACTTAACTTGCTATTTAAATAAATGTAAAAATCTTCTATGTGGAATTGCTTCTTTAAGTTGGGTTCATTATGCTACACCCCCCTCAATATCAGTTCATGTATCTGTTCTAGCAAACATGTTAATTTCAGGAAGCCTGATATACTATAAAATAAACACTCTGGGCCTGATTCATTAAGACACATAAAATGAACGTAAACTGCATATTTTTAAAACGCACATAAATCAGGCAAGGCATACACATGTGGAGTGTATCTAAAGAAATGTATGTTGTTGAATATGGGCCTAGGTGTTCTCTGCTCTAACAGACAATACACTGCAGGATACATCAAATACAAATGTGGAATATAAAGTCCCAAAAGAATGCATAGAAAAGGAAAAAAAATCTTAATTAAACTTAACATTAAAAAAAAATAATCATTTTTTTTTTATTAAATACATTTATCGGGATGTTATGAATGTCTACTGTACATATAATGCATTTTCACAGTTGGTCCTGATTGAAAACACATGTTCTAGCATGCATACTCACCACCAACAATAATCGGCACTTACACCTGACCTGCGACTAGTGCAAGTAATACGACTGAAAAAAGACCTACCTTTGAGATGCCCAAAGCTTGAATCAGATGTTGCTGTGTGCGCTTGAGCTTAGAACGCCCTTACTGTGCATTGACTACGTGCATATCCCCACAGGGGCAAACGCAGGATTCGAGGAGGGGGGTTTCCACGCCACCATACAAGTGGGCGTGTCCAGTATCTGTAGAGGCGTGGCTACATACACACACCGTGTCAAACACACAGATATGTAAACTGTCCCATACACAAACAAGCACAGACACACACAAACACACAAGATCAAACACACAAACATGTAAGCTGTCACATACACACACATACATAAACACACAGATATGTAATCTGTTACATGCACACACATACATAAACACACAGATATGTAAGCTGTCACATACACACACATACTTAAAAACACACATACATAAACACACAGATATGTAAGCTGTCACATACACATACATACATAAATACACCCATACTTAAACACACACATACATAAACACACAGATACATAAACACACAGATATGTAAGCTGTCACATACACACACACATACATAAACACACAGATATGTAAGCTGTCAAATACACACACATACATAAACACACAGGATTAAACACACATATATGTAAGCTGACATATACACTGACAAACACAGACTCACACACATACATATACACACATACATTCTTACTTTCTTCTGCTGCTGCCTCCTGCATAACACCCATGCTGGCCATGTGGGAGGAAGGGGCGGGGCCAAACTGCCGGCAGAGAGCTGTGCTCTCACAGCAGGGGACTGAATGGGAGATAATTACAAGCAGTAGTGGCTGGTCCCGGGAGAGGGGCCAGCCATTGTAAGCATGCAACACCCCAGGTAGGACAGGGGTTTCTGGGGACTAGGAAACCCCCCCTGGGTGCGCCCCCGCCCCAGTCCCCTCCCTATTCCGCCCCTGAAATCGTAGGCTGTATTAAGGGTCCTTTGCACTCGAAGACGAATTGTATGTTGCTGCGTTCACTGGCGTATCATCCCGTTCTGGGCATGCGCAGAGTGATTTCTCGCAAAATACTGCAAGTATCTGCATTTATGGTCCTTAATCAATCACTCCCTCCGAGTCACAAATACATGAAAAACATTTACATCTAAATAAATGAGGGTGAAAGAAACAAAACATACAAAACAAAACTGTAGTGACAAAATGTAGTAAAAACATAACAAGAACATATAAGGAAGACATACAGTAGGCAAACATAAGACAATAGGTAGAGAGAGCCCTGTCCTTGAGTGGTGAGAGACAGTAGGAGCAATTTGAAAAAAATGGAGATGGTGGGCAAAGGAAGTGGAGGGATTGCACTTTGGAGGGGAGTCGGGTGAGGCAGGGTAAGGATTTCCAACTGGGGGGGAGGGAGGGGGCAGCACGAGAGAAGTCCTGAAGGCGGGTATGGGAAGAGGTTACGAGAGGCGAATAGACATGTAGGTTAAAGGCAGAGCAGAGTGGCCGGTATGGGTGTACCTTGAGACAAGGTCAGAGATGTGTTGGGGGAGATGTGTTAATAAGGGCTTTGTAAGTGAGGGTGAGGAGCTTGAAATGAGTTTTGGAACAGATAGGGAGCATAGCTGCAGCATTCTGGATGGATTGAAGAAGGGAAAGGTGGGAGTCAGAAAAGCCAGTGAGAAGTAGGTTGCAGTAGTCAAGACGAGATATGATGAATGAATAGACCAGGATTGGAAAAAACATTATAAGTAAATTGAAAAAGGATCCTATCACTAGCCAAGTGATGGATTGGCCTGTGTGCTATATTACGCAAAATTGTATACCTGAAATCATTTTGAATCACTTTCTTCCTTCTGCCCAGAACTCCCTACTCTTTTCAGGTGTCTCCAAGAGAATCACTGTGGCTGAAACAAGCAAGGTGGTGGTCCAACCATAACTAAATCTGAATAGTATGATATCTGTCCCATATCTTTGTAAGAACTTACCTGCTCCACACTTCTGATCGTGGCCACTCACCTTGTTTACATTCAGCGGGTGGCGCTGCTCCCAGTGCTCATGTGATTCTGGGCAGGGTTTGAATTCCCTTCACTATATAAGATACGCTCTGACACACTGCCTGTGTCAGAGCAATAGGTAACCTACCCCTGCTTCTGGCTCACGTTGTGCCTCTTACTTTGTTTATCCGGCTCCCTGTAAACTTCTCCTGGCTTCTTGTCTTCTGCATTCTCCCTTGTACACACTACCTTGTGAATCTGACCCGGCTGGCTACATTAATCACGGCATATGGATAATCTTCAGCACTGCGCTATCTCTGTGAAACAGACCCGGCTTGTTTCACTGACCACGCTTTCTGGATTATCCTCTGTGTGACAGGAAGTACCGCCTATGCCATCCTGCCTTTTGTTGCTGGGAATTGACTGCGCTTACTTTGCCACCGTTCCCTTTCGTTATCCCAAATGCGCCCTCTTGCCACAGCAGGAGGGGCTTATAATGCTGCCACCACTGAGCTCCTTCTATGGCACTCAGAACCACGTTCCTTCTGGGTAACTGACGCTGGTAGTGTACCTTATTGCTGTTGTACCCGGGCTGGTACTCCTGACCTCTCACTATAGATCAGGGTTGCTGTGGATGGATCCCCCACTGGCCTATTACACTAACCAGGGCTGCATGGGTAGCAGGCAGAGCGGTGGTACTGGAAAAACTTGGGTCCAAACCTCAGACAGCCGGAGAACGGATTAGATTTTGGGTCTAATCTGTAGATCACAGGAATACAGCAATATTGAAGATGTTTTCAAGCAGGTCTTGAAGCAAGATGTTTATTTGCTCTCACTGGTTAAAGGTCCCAGTGATCAGGTCAGTTGAAATCAGAATACATTTCAGTGTACAAGTCAGTGCATTTTGTACAGATTTGGGTACACATTTGGACACTGGCTATTTTTAGAGTCAGGATGTAACCCCGTTTATCAAAACACGGATTTACATGCATTGCAAAGCCACTAATATTTATACTTAGCTATGAAATTTTTATAAACCTTGCTGTGATTTCCTGGATCTTAATTCAGAGGCAGGAGACCCACTAGCAAGTCAAAATGTGTGAAAATGGCATGAATACTTCAGACAGTTGCTGAATACACAGTCCCACAGAACAACAACAAAAAAAAAACAAGCCACTTCCACACATCACAATACACCAAAGGCTTGGTAGACAAAGGGTCATTGCATCAGATATATACATCAGACATAATGCATTTCCTCTAGAGAAGGTAAACAGAAAAAACACATTTTCTACCCTGGTCTCATAAATAACGATTTCCTATCTCAAAATATACACAATATTAAAAATAAGTGCATTGGCAATTTATATAAATGAGCGGCCTTCCTTTAAATAAATTTATACCAATAGTTATTTATCAGTGATCCAGTCAGACTCTGTGGGGTAAATGTATTAAGCTCCGTGTTCTTTAACACCCGCGAGTTTGGCGTCTTCGGCGTTTAAATTTAAAGAAAAGTTTCACTTTACAAGGCAGCGCCGCTTTAAATTTAAACTCCGAATACACTGAACTCGCGGGTGTTGAAGAACCCGGAGCTTAATACATTTACCCCTGTATTGTATTACCTCTGTGTATCTGACCCGGCTTGATTTACTGACCTCGGCTTCGGAACTCCCCAGCGGATTGTGCTATCGGACCTGGATATTCTTCTGACCATGCTCTGGGTTATTCCTGATAGCTGTCACGGGCACTAGGAGTCTTTACCCAGGGATCACCAGGTGATAGGCTTACCAGAGCAGTATAGGTTTTAATATGGTACTCTGGTAGCAGGGTGATCACGGAACAGGAAATAGCAGATGATGAGATGCTCAGGAAAGTCTATGACTAGCAGCACTGGCAATATGGAGGTAGTAATACACGAGGAACTGTATGGACAAAGGACACGTGAAGGTAGTCAGTGGTCTGCGGTAGCAAGTTGTACCACTGCTATAGTGAGGAGGAATGTCCAACAGAAACGAGGAGGTGATGAGAGTCAGTGGTCTGCGGATAGCAAGTTGTACCGCTGTCTGAGTGAAGGAATGGAATCCAAGTGGAGGTATCCGGGGAGTCAGTGGTCTGCGTTAGCAAGTTGTACCACTGCTATGTGAGAGAATACTGGAGCAGGTGAAACTGGAAACAGGGGTCAGTGGTCTGCCACTAGCAAGTTGTACCACTGAATATATATGTGAGGAGGTGCACGGGGAGAGACTGCAACACAATATATACACGGACACCTTGACTTTGATCCACAGTAATATGCACAATATAACTGTATAAATGACTGAACAACACTGCCAATATAGAAAGTCTCTTGAAGTAATCCAGCATGAGATAACACAGTCAATGATGGCAATAGACTCAGCGGATAGTACACTCCAGAGGAGAACCAACACAGTCCAGCAAGGTATGCAATACACAGCACAGTCAATGGGAAGTATGCATACCGTGGTTCAGGAGAAGGCAGTCAGACAGAAGTGCAGAGATACCTGAACGGCAGGAGGCCGGCAGGATGCAAAGTCCCTGGATGGGTGAAGCGGTGGTCTAGCAGGTGCAGCGCACAGGTAGGTAGACCAGCAGGGAACCCAGGAAGGCGTGGAGAGCGGATCAGCAGTAGATGGATGCGTAGCGCTGAGAAGTAACAGCAGCGGGTCTCTGCGGGAACACGGAGGTAGCCAATAGCAACCAGCAGGTGCAGTAACGATGGGACACCAGAGCAGAGTAGAACCGGAACAGTTGATCACGGAGAGTAGCGGGTAGCAATAGTGGCAGCAGACTCAAGGAAACACGGGAGAGTTGACAAGGGCTGAAGACTGAAGCGCACAGAGGCGGCGGATAGGAATCAGCTAAACAGTCACGATGAAACACAGACGGGTTGCAGGTTGAAGACTGTAGTGCACGGAGGCAGCGGATAGGAATCAGCTAGCAGTCACGATGATGAAACACAGACGAGTTGCAGGTTGAAGACTGTAGTGCACGGAGGCAGCGGATAGAAATCAGCCAAACAGTCACGATGATGAAACACAGACGAGTTGCAGGTTGAAGCCTGTAGTGCACGGAGGCAGCGGATAGGAATCAGCTGGCAGTCACAATCATGAACAGGTGAGTGGATGTGAATGAAAGACTGTAGTGCACGGAGGCAGCGGATAGGCATCAGCTAACAGTCCCAATGATACAAGGTAGAGTTGAAGTGGTTAGAAGACTGTAGTGCACGGAGGCAGCGGATAGGAATCAGCTCACAGTCACGATGATACAGTAGATGGTAGAAGTGGTATGGAACCACAGTAGTAGAAGTGGTTTGGAAACCACAGAGGTAGAAGTGGTTTGGAAACCACAGGAATCAGCTGGGCTGAATAAACGAGGAAACACAGGAACACCTTCAGAGACTCATGGGGAATGAGACTCCAAGATCAGGCAATGTGGTGATGACCACAGGTGCTTAATATAGGGAGGTTGCCTGATCTGCCAATTAAGTTAAAGGAACATACACTGGAGGTATAGAAAGGGCTGCGCATGCGCAGTCCCTCAGGATGGAGGACGGCCACGGTTCCTAAATGTCCGGGAAGAAGCACTCACAGTCCGGTGAGTGACAGTACCCCCCCCTTTTAAAGGTGGGCACAGAACGCCTGGAACCGGGCTTGTCCGGATTTTTGGAATAAAACTTCTTCAGAAGGGCAGGAGCATTAAGATCTTCAGCTTTGATCCATGAACGCTCTTCAGGACCAAAGCCCTTCCAATGAACGAGGAAACGGAGGACTCCTCGCGAAATTTTTGCATCCAATACCTCAGTAATCTCGAAATCCTCCTCCTGATGAACTTGAACTGGCTGCGGTGCTGAGGGAGGAGTCGAGAAACGGTTGGTGATGAGAGGTTTGAGCAAGGACACATGGAAGGCATTGGAAATCCGAAGATTCTTAGGAAGAAGAAGTTTAACACATACTGGATTGATAACTTGAATGATCCTATATGGACCAATAAAACGAGGGGCGAATTTCATAGATGGAACCTTCAAACGAATATTTTTGGTAGATAACCAGACACGATCTCCAATTTTTAGTGGTGGAATAGCCCGCCTCTTCTTATCTGCGAAAGACTTATATTTATTAGATGTCTTCTTTAAACAGGTTTTGACCTGAGACCAGATATTTTTGAAGGTTTGACAAGCAGTCTCCACAGCAGGAACTTGGGTGGGCGGGAGGGCAGGAAATTCCGGAAAAGACGGATGGTGACCGTAGACCACAAAGAATGGAGTTTTGGATGATGACTCATGGTACATGTTGTTATGGGCGAATTCAGCCCAAGGGAGCAATTCTACCCAGTTGTCTTGGTTGGCTGAAGAGAACATCCTAATAAAAGTCTCAAGATCTTGATTGACTCGTTCCGTTTGTCCGTTAGATTGCGGATGGTAAGACGATGAGAGTGCTAATCGTATGCCCAAGGTTTTACAAAGGGCCCGCCAGAATCTGGAAACGAATTGTACTCCTCTATCCGACACAATCTCAGACGGACATCCATGGATGCGGAAGATTTCTTTAATGAAATGTTCAGCCAGAGTAGACGAGGAAGGTAAACCGGACAGAGGGACGAAATGGGCCATCTTCGAAAATCTGTCTACCACTACCCAAATAGTATTGTGATTCTTACTTGGTGGCAAATCAGTAACGAAATCCATACTAATATGGGTCCACGGCTTGGACGGAATGGGTAGTGGTCGCAGCAACCCTGCTGGAGTTCTGCGGGAGGATTTGAACTGAGAACATAAATCACAGGAAGCAATAAACTCTTTGACGTCTCTCCTCATTGAAGGCCACCAGTAACTACGAGAGAGAATCTCAAAGGTCTTGTGTTCACCGGCGTGTCCAGAAAAACGAGAGGCATGGAACCACGAAAGGATTTTCCTCCTCAGAGTAGGAGGCACAAGGGTCTTCCCAAATGGTAGCATTTTGGTGGATGAAGCAGCCAGAGAAATACATTTGGGGTCTAGAATAGCATGGTTGGGAACCTCTTCTACATCAGAGGACGTCACAAAAGCTCGAGATAGAGCGTCAGCTTTCTTGTTCTTAGCGGCTGGTTTGAAGGTTATAATTAATTCAAAACGGGAAAAGAAAAGAGACCATCTTGCTTGACGAGGGTTCAAGCATTGAGCAGATTGCAAATATGACAAGTTCTTATGATCCGTGAAGATCGTCACCGGATGGCGAGCTCCTTCCAACAAGTATCTCCATTCCTCTAATGCAGCTTTGATGGCCAGCAACTCCTTGTCCCCGATAGTATAATTTTTCTCTGCGGGCAGAAGACCCCGAGAGTAGAAGGCACAAGGATGTAATTTTTGTTGCTCCGAGCGTTGGGAGAGAATAGCTCCTAAGCCCACATTAGAGGCATCTACTTCTAGGAAGAAGGGGAGTGTCACATCAGGCTGTCGCAGAATGGGAGCAGACGAGAAGGCCTCTTTGAGGATTTGAAAGGCTTGGAGAGCCTCAGATGACCATTGCTTAGTATTAGCCCCTTTCCGAGTTAGGGCCACAATGGGAGATGCAATGGATGAAAAGTCTTGAATGAAGCGTCTATAGTAATTGGCAAAACCTAAAAAACGCTGGATGGCACGAAGAGTAGTTGGCTGAGGCCAATGTAGTACAGCATTTACTTTGTCTGGATCCATCTTCAGGCCAACTCCGGAAACTATATACCCCAAGAATGGAATCTGGGGTAACTCGAATGAACATTTTTCCAATTTACAGAACAACGAGTTTTTCCGTAGTCTGGAGAGGACCTCTGCCACATGTTGGTGATGAGAAGGCAGGTCCTGTGAGAAGATCAATATGTCGTCTAGGTAGACAACGACACATACATATAATAAGTCCCGAAAGATCTCATTGATGAAACCCTGGAAAACAGCGGGGGCATTACACAGCCCGAAGGGCATTACTAAATATTCGTAATGCCCATCTCTGGTGTTAAACGCGGTCTTCCATTCGTCACCGGAACGGATTCTAATTAAATTGTAGGCACCACGAAGATCCAACTTAGTAAATATCCGAGCTCCCTTGATGCGATCAAATAGCTCAGTGATCAGCGGAATGGGATACCGATTCTTGATAGTAATGGCGTTGAGTCCACGAAAATCTATACAAGGGTGTAATGATCCATCCTTCTTTTTGACGAAGAAGAACCCAGCTCCAGCGGGAGAGGTGGAAGGTCGAATGAACCCACGCTGGAGATTCTCCTGTATGTACTCAGATGTGGCTTGAGTTTCAGGTAACGAGAGAGGATAGACCCGACCCCTGGGAGGAGTCTTGCCAGGTAGAAGGTCGATCGGACAATCCTAAGAACGATGAGGAGGAAGACGTTCAGACTGAGCTTTATCAAACACATCGGCAAATGAAGCATACTGAGGAGGGAGTCCCGGGGAGGAAGATGAGATGGAAGATCGCTGTACTTTAAGAGGAATAACTTGAGAGAGACAACGATGGTGACATTCCGACCCCCAAGACGTAACTTGAGGGGTGCGCCAGTCAATCTGGGGAGAGTGACACTGAAGCCATGGAAGGCCTAAGACAATCGGACTTGTCGTAACTGGAAGAATTAAAAACGAAATTTCTTCATGGTGTAGTACACCAATCTGAAGGGTTACTGGAGACGTACTCTGGGTGATGAGACCATTGATGAGGCGTGATCCATCTATAGCCGTCACAGTAATGGGTGTTTTTAAAGTGATCACTGGTAGGGACCATTGATTCACTAGTGATTTAGAAATGAAATTTCCTGCTGCTCCGGAATCAATCAATGCCTGTGACTCAAAGGATTTGGTAGCAAAGGAAATCGTAACATCAAAAGCGCAGACTTTAGATTTCATAGACAATGGAGAGGACTCCAGGGACCCTAACTTCACCTCTCCAGAACTAGTTAGGGCCTGGCATTTCCCGATCTCTTAGGGCAAGAGCTGAGCATATGCGTGGAATCAGCACAATAGATACAGAGTCTATTCTTTACTCTTCGTTTCCTTTCCTCTGAAGATAATTTGGAACGTCCTATCTCCATGGGAATCACAGAGGATGGAGCTGGACGAAATTGAGGGTTTAAACGAAGAGGTGCTTTGACAGCTGTTGTTTTCTCAGACTCTCTTTCACGAAATCTCATATCTACACGATGGCAAAGAGAGATCAAATCTTCTAGTGACGAAGGAAGCTCTTGGGTAGTCAGTGCATCTTTAATTTTATCGGAGAGCCCCTGCCAGAAGGCGGCAACTAATGCTTCAGTGTTCCACTGAAGTTCAGAGGCTAAGATCCTAAATTGAATGACATACTGTCCTACTGTATGGGAGCCTTGTCGCAAACGAAGAATGCTGGAAGCAGCGGAGGTCACACGACCTGGTTCATCGAACACACTTCGGAACGTGGAAATGAATTTGGCACTATCTTGTAGAATTGGATCGTTTCTTTCCCACAGGGGGGAGGCCCAAGCCAGGGCTTGTCCCGAAAACAATGAGATAAGATAGGCCACTCTGGAACGATGGGTAGAAAAATTTTGAGGTTGGAGTTCAAAATGGACTGAACATTGGTTAAGGAAACCTCTACAAGTTTTGGGGTCCCCGTCATATTTTGACGGAGTAGGCAGGTGAAGCGTAGGAGCTGTAGACACCTGGGATGGCACTGGGGAAACGGAGGAGAGCACAGGAGCTTCAATATTAGCTGTAACAGTCTGTCCAGATGTTCCTTGGGAGGTTAATGATTGGTAACATTGAAGTAACAGCTGTTGGCGAGCATCCTGTTGCTCCACACGGCTGACCAGATGCTGCAGCATCTCTGTAGCGATAGGTTCCGTATCTGGGTCTGTCATGGCCTGATCTTACTGTCACGGGCACTAGGAGTCTTTACCCAGGGATCACCAGGTGATAGGCTTACCAGAGCAGTATAGGTGGTAATATGGTACTCTGGTAGCAGGGTGATCACGGAACAGGAAATAGCAGATGATGAGATGCTCAGGAAAGTCTATGACTAGCAGCACTGGCAATATGGAGGTAGTAATACACGAGGAACTGTATGGACAAAGGACACGTGAAGGTAGTCAGTGGTCTGCGGTAGCAAGTTGTACCACTGCTATAGTGAGGAGGAATGTCCAACAGAAACGAGGAGGTGATGAGAGTCAGCGGTCTGCGGATAGCAAGTTGTACCGCTGTCTGAGTGAAGGAATGGAATCCAAGTGGAGGTATCCGGGGAGTCAGTGGTCTGCGTTAGCAAGTTGTACCACTGCTATGTGAGAGAATACTGGAGCAGGTGAAACTGGAAACAGGGGTCAGTGGTCTGCCACTAGCAAGTTGTACCACTGAATATATATGTGAGGAGGTGCACGGGGAGAGACTGCAACACAATATATACACGGACACCTTGACTTTGATCCACAGTAATATGCACAATATAACTGTATAAATGACTGAACAACACTGCCAATATAGAAAGTCTCTTGAAGTAATCCAGCATGAGATAACACAGTCAATGATGGCAATAGACTCAGCGGATAGTACACTCCAGAGGAGAACCAACACAGTCCAGCAAGGTATGCAATACACAGCACAGTCAATGGGAAGTATGCATACCGTGGTTCAGGAGAAGGCAGTCAGACAGAAGTGCAGAGATACCTGAACGGCAGGAGGCCGGCAGGATGCAAAGTCCCTGGATGGGTGAAGCGGTGGTCTAGCAGGTGCAGCGCACAGGTAGGTAGACCAGCAGGGAACCCAGGAAGGCGTGGAGAGCGGATCAGCAGTAGATGGATGCGTAGCGCTGAGAAGTAACAGCAGCGGGTCTCTGCGGGAACACGGAGGTAGCCAATAGCAACCAGCAGGTGCAGTAACGATGGGACACCAGAGCAGAGTAGAACCGGAACAGTTGATCACGGAGAGTAGCGGGTAGCAATAGTGGCAGCAGACTCAAGGAAACACGGGAGAGTTGACAAGGGCTGAAGACTGAAGCGCACAGAGGCGGCGGATAGGAATCAGCTAAACAGTCACGATGAAACACAGACGGGTTGCAGGTTGAAGACTGTAGTGCACGGAGGCAGCGGATAGGAATCAGCTAGCAGTCACGATGATGAAACACAGACGAGTTGCAGGTTGAAGACTGTAGTGCACGGAGGCAGCGGATAGAAATCAGCCAAACAGTCACGATGATGAAACACAGACGAGTTGCAGGTTGAAGCCTGTAGTGCACGGAGGCAGCGGATAGGAATCAGCTGGCAGTCACAATCATGAACAGGTGAGTGGATGTGAATGAAAGACTGTAGTGCACGGAGGCAGCGGATAGGCATCAGCTAACAGTCCCAATGATACAAGGTAGAGTTGAAGTGGTTAGAAGACTGTAGTGCACGGAGGCAGCGGATAGGAATCAGCTCACAGTCACGATGATACAGTAGATGGTAGAAGTGGTATGGAACCACAGTAGTAGAAGTGGTTTGGAAACCACAGAGGTAGAAGTGGTTTGGAAACCACAGGAATCAGCTGGGCTGAATAAACGAGGAAACACAGGAACACCTTCAGAGACTCATGGGGAATGAGACTCCAAGATCAGGCAATGTGGTGATGACCACAGGTGCTTAATATAGGGAGGTTGCCTGATCTGCCAATTAAGTTAAAGGAACATACACTGGAGGTATAGAAAGGGCTGCGCATGCGCAGTCCCTCAGGATGGAGGACGGCCACGGTTCCTAAATGTCCGGGAAGAAGCACTCACAGTCCGGTGAGTGACAATAGCAGTATTTGCTATCCACTATTTCAGATCATTTGGGGCATGGTGTTGTTTTCATCTGCAGTTCCGAATTCTTTATATAGAGTGATGAATGAACACTGTTACCCTACGAAGTTTTTGTGTCCTGGAAAACTCAGCATACCTCTCACACCTTCTGACTTCCAGAATCATAAGATTTGCAATGTATATATGGGACGTTCTGATCCTGGAGAAGATTTTGATGTGCATCTTGAAAAGCATTACATTGGCTTTTGAATTGTAGTGCAGATCACCTATGTGATCTGCACTATGCTTATGGTCTATATTAAATAAGCACTTTAACATACAACATATCATACAGGCTGTTCTTAGAAATGTGTGTCTACTAACCATGTTTCTAACCAGATAACTGTTTAGGCTATTGGATATAGACATCAGTAAATTAACTTGGGCAAGTTTTCTTCCATATATTTTTACTTTTTTGAAACAACATCATTAGCTCTGGACTAGTCATTCACTCTATCTGGCACTACAGTCACATTGCACCCTGCTCCGATGTATAGGAGCAGATGCGGGTCTACCTTGTCTTCTTATCCCCTTCCCAGAGTTTTGGACAGATGACCACTGACGTCATCAGGCACCAAATTCCAACAGGTGCTTCTATTTAAAGAGCACTCTGAGCACTTCTCAGTGCCATAGTATAAGGCTTTCTTCTTGCTCCAGTGTGTTAGTATTCTTATAGTGCTTCCATGTTTAGATTTTGGCTAGTTCAACCACTCTTCTGTCTATTGATTGTCCTTCACATTTCCCTAACCATCCAGCCTGCTATACCAGCCCGTCACACTGAGAGGCAGATGGCAGATGTGTGGGTCACGATCTGCGGACTCTTTCAGTTAAGCCCAAACCTCCTTGCGGGGGTTCTTTAGACAATGAGCCTCTACTCTGCCAGCACTAATCTTAGTTGACACTAGGAACCCACCACTTCCTGATTACAGTGTGGGAACACCACCACTTCCTGACTCCAGTGCATGACAGCCTTCACTGCCAGACAATGTCCTGATTCCTAAGATGAAGGAGGGATACAACCCCAAAGGCTTTATCACAACATTTTAGAGTGACCTCAGATCTTGCCTTTGACTTCCTGGGTAATCCACATTGCACCCTAGTTGAGCTGATAGAGGAAGCCCAAGTGGCTTATGCAAGTTTGGCAGTAAGGTGACATCTCCTACTCTCAACTGACTCTCTCTTTCAATCTAGAGAACTATTGGCAGCACTTTAGGGCTGATGCCCTTCTGTGACAAATAAGCCTCTGGTCATAGCACAGTAGCTCTCCAATTACAACAAGTGGGTACCACCAGGGGTTTATAAAGCTGCTCAGAACAGTTTGTCTTAATGGGTCTTAATCGGTCAAATTACATCAGGCAATTTCTCTATGGAATCAGATGTATGTCTCATGTAGAGAGTCATGTCTGTGGATGAGGCACCATGATGGCCAATGTCAGCAAGTTGGGAAAAATCTGTGAATGAGACAGAGGAAAAAATAGTTCAGTCAGGTGGTAATGTGAACGTAGATGCATTTGCTGGAGCTACTACAACTAAGCTGCTCAATGTAATATTCAGAAACAAACAAATAGGACACTTGGAAAGTACTATGTGCCAGTTTCCTGAGTCTAGCTTAATTTCACCCTCAACTGATTCCAGGCTGGAAAAAAAACACTATCTTTGCTGCATGTGGAGAACAGAGGCAACAGGAATATTTGTTCACACACCTACTTAAGAGGTGATGATGATCTTGGCCCTCATATTGCCATAGTCCCAGTGTCAGAGCAATGGGTTCATTGTAAGCCATACCTCCTCCATGCTCAAAAGGAGGCCCTCATTTACAGTTAGGAGGAAATCCAGTTAAAGGGTGCAAATTTGCCCATGTGGAAACTTTATTGTGATGCAAGGGTGCACATGCATTTTTTTGCTTGCAGGGAAAATACTGCCTGTTTTTTTGACGTAGCACACAAATACTGGGCAGCTTTATTTTTGCACAGCATTTTATAGTTATGACGAGCCCACGCACCCAATTCTAAATCTATCCGCACATTCTAAATTTGAGATACACAATGAACCTCCATTTTTTTAATACATCATTTTTATATTTTTTTTATATTTTTGATTAAGTCAGCAGAATGTCTGTAAGAAGAGAGTCATATAAAGGTTTTAAGTGTGTGTGTTTTCTAAGGGATTTAGTGAAGAAGACACCTGAGGAGTTGTTAAAAAGGAAAACAAATAGTCTATTGAACTGAACTGGGAAATCATAAAATCTTACAAGGTTAGCAAGCATCCAGGAATGTTACATAGAATTACTTAAGACTAGTAAATATATATTTTGGAGATAATAGCTTAATCAGTCATATCACACCACAAAGACTTTGCAGAATTGCATAGATAGACAACTATTTTAATATAGTTAGTAGGATGTTGTCACGAGCTTAGTTCATCAACCCACTTTTATGATAACTTCAGGCTGATTTAATTTCCTTAATGCTGTATGTTGTGCCTCTAGAGAATTAAACCTTCATGAAAGATATTTTTAAGTTTAAAGTTAATGAACATTACAATTAGGGATGAGCGCACTCGGATTTATGAAATCCGAGCCCACCCGAACGTTGCGGATCCGAGTCGGATCCGAGACAGATCCGGGTATTGGCGCCAAATTCAAATGTGAAACTGAGGCTCTGACTCATAATCCCGTTGTCGGATCTCGCGATACTCGGATCCTATAAATTCCCCGCTAGTCGCCGCCATCTTCACTCGGGCATTGATCAGGGTAGAGGGAGGGTGTGTTAGGTGGTCCTCTGTCCTGGTAGATCTCGTGCTGTGCTGTTTAGTTCTGTGCTGTGCTGTTTAGTTCTGTGCTGTGCTGTGCTGTGCTGTGCTGTGCTGTGTTCTGCAGTATCAGTCCAGTGGTGCTGTGTGCTGTGCTCTGTCCTTCTGAGGTCAGTGGTGCTGCTGGGTCCTGTGCTGTGTCCTGTTCAGTCCAGTGGTGCTGTGTCCTGTGCTCTGTGCTTCTAAGGGCATAGTTATTTCCCCATTATTCCCCTGTGTTTAAAAAAATAAAAAAAAGTTTTTTAAAAAAATACCAAAAACTACTTTAATTTTTTTTAATTACCACAAAATTTGCACAACCAATCCTGCAGTATAAGCCCATTGGTACTGCAATATTACCAAGTTCACACATTCAGCAGTAAAAGTCCAGTGGTACTGCAATATTACAAAGTTTACACATTCTGCAGTATCAGTCCAGTGGTGCTGTGTCCTGTGCTCTGTCCTGCTGAGTTCCGTAGTGCTGCTGGGTCCTGTGCCGTGTCCTGTTCAGTCCAGTGGTGCTGTGTCCTGTGCTCTGTGCTTCTAAGGGCATAGTTATTTCCCCATTATTCCCAAGTTTTTAAAAAATAAAAAAAAAGTAAAAAAAAATAAAAAATTTAAAAAAAAAAAAAAATATATAATAATTATAACCAAATTTGCAAAACCAATCCAGCAGTATAAGTCCATTGGTACTGCAATATTACAAAGTTCACACATTCTGCAGTATCAGTCCAGTGGTGCTGTGTCCTGTGCTCTGTCCTGCTGAGGTCCGTAGTGCTGCTGGGTCCTGTGCCGTGTCCTGTTCAGTCCAGTGGTGCTGTGTCCTGTGCTCTGTGCTTCTAAGGGCATAGTTATTTCCCCATTATTCCCAAGTTTTTAAAAAATAAAAAAAAGGAAAAAAAAATAAAAAATTAAAAAAAAAAAAAATATATATAATAATTATAACCAAATTTGCAAAACCAATCCAGCAGTATAAGTCCATTGGTACTGCAATATTACAAAGTTCACACATTCTGCAGTATCAGTCCAGTGGTGCTGTGTCCTGTGCTCTGTCCTGCTGAGTTCCGTAGTGCTGCTGGGTCCTGTGCCGTGTCCTGTTCAGTCCAGTGGTGCTGTGTCCTGTGCTCTGTGCTTCTAAGGGCATAGTTATTTCCCCACTATTCCCAAGTTTTTTAAAAATAAAAAAAAAGCAAAAAAAAATAAAATTTTTTAAAAAAAAATAATATATAATAATTATAACCAAATTTGCAAAACCAATACAGCAGTATAAGTCCATTGGTACTGCAATATTACCAAGTTCACACATTCTGCAGTATCTTGTGCTACATATAATGGAGACCAAAAATTTGGAGGATAAAGTAGGGAAAGATCAAGACCCACTTCCTCCTAATGCTGAAGCTGCTGCCACTAGTCATGACATAGACGATGAAATGCCATCAACGTCGTCTTCCAAGCCCGATGCCCAATCTCGTAGTACCGGGCATGTAAAATCCAAAAAGCCCAAGTTAAGAAAAAGTAGCAAAAAGAGAAACTTAAAATCATCTGAGGAGAAACGTAAAGTTGCCAATATGCCATTTACGACACGGAGTGGCAAGGAACGGCTTAGGCCCTGGCCCGTGTTCATGACTAGTGGTTCAGCTTCACCCACGGATCTTAGCCCTCCTCCTCCTCCCCCCACCTACAAAAAATTGAAGAGAGTTATGCTGTCAGCAACAAAACAGCAAACAACTCTGCCTTCTAAAGAGAAATTATCACAAATCCACAAGGCGAGTCCAAGGATGTTGGTGGTGGTCAAGCCTGACCTTCCCATCACTGTACGGGAAGAGGTGGCTCGGGAGGAGGCTATTGATGATGTAGCTGGCGCTGTGGAGGAACTTGATGATGAGGATGGTGATGTGGTTATTGTAAATGAGGCACCAGGGGGGGAAACAGCTGATGTCCATGGGATGAAAAAGCCCATCGTCATGCCTGGTCAGAAGACCAAAAAATGCACCTCTTCGGTCTGGAGTTATTTTTATCCAAATCCAGACAACCAATGTATGGCCATATGTAGCTTATGTAAAGCTCAAATAAGCAGGGGTAAGGATCTTGCCCACCTAGGAACATCCTCCCTTATACGTCACCTGAATAACCTTCATAGTTCAGTGGTTAGTTCAGGAACTGGGGCTAGGACCCTCATCGGTACAGGGACACCTAAATCCCGTGGTCCAGTTGGATACACACCAGCAACACCCTCCTCGTCAACTTCCTCCACAATCTCCATCAGATTCAGTCCTGCAGCCCAAGTCAGCAGCCAGACTGAGTCCTCCTCAATACGGGATTCATCCGAGGAATCCTGCAGCGGTACGCCTACTACTGCCACTGCTGCTGTTGCTGCTGTTAGTCGGTCATCTTCCCAGAGGGGAAGTCGTAAGACCGCTAAGTCTTTCACAAAACAATTGACCGTCCAACAGTCGTTTGCCATGACCACAAAATACGATAGTAGTCACCCTATTGCAAAGCGTATAACTGCGGCTGTAACTGCAATGTTGGTGTTAGACGTGCGCCCGGTGTCCGCCATCAGTGGAGTGGGATTTAGAGGGTTGATGGAGGTATTGTGTCCCCGGTACCAAATCCCCTCGAGATTCCACTTCACTAGGCAGGCGATACCAAAAATGTACAGAGAAGTACGATCAAGTGTCCTCAGTGCTCTTAAAAATGCGGTTGTACCCACTGTCCACTTAACCACGGACATGTGGACAAGTGGTTCTGGGCAAACGAAGGACTATATGACTGTGACAGCCCACTGGGTAGATGCATCCCCTTCCGCAGCAACAGCAACAGCTGCATCAGTAGCAGCATCTACAAAATGGCTGCTCATGCAAAGGCAGGCAACATTGTGTATTACAGGCTTTAATAAGAGGCACAACGCTGACAACATATTAGAGAAAATGAGGGAAATTATCTCCCAGTGGCTTACCCCACTTAGACTCTCATGGGGATTTGTGGTGTCAGACAATGCCAGTAACATTGTGCGGGCATTAAATATGGGCAATTTCCAGCACGTCCCATGTTTTGCCCACACCATTAATTTGGTGGTGCAGCATTACCTCAAGAGTGACAGGGGTGTGCAGGAGATGCTTGCGGTGGCGCGCAAAATTGCTGGACACTTTCGGCATTCAGCCAGTGCCTACCGCAGACTAGAGGCACATCAAAAAAGCATGAACCTGCCCTGCCATCACCTCAAACAAGAGGTTGTGACGCGCTGGAACTCCACCCTCTATATGCTGCAGAGGATGGAGGAGCAGCAAAAGGCCATTCAGGCCTACACAGCCACCTACGACATAGGCAAAGGAGTGGGGATGCGCCTCAGTCAAGCGCAGTGGAGACTGATTTCCGTGTTGTGCAAGGTTCTGCAGCCATTTGAACTTGCCACACGAGAAGTCAGTTCCGACACTGCCAGCTTGAGTCAGGTCATTCCCCTGATCAGGCTGTTGCAGAAGCAGCTGGAGAAAGTGAGGGAGGAGCTGGTAAGCCATTGCGATTACACCAAGCATGTAGCTCTTGTGGATGTAGCCCTTCGTACGCTTTGCCAGGATCCGAGGGTGGTCACTCTTTTAAAGTCAGAGGAATACATTCTGGCCACCGTGGTCGATCCTCGGTTTAAAGCGTATGTTGTGCCTCTGTTTCCGGCGGACACAAGTCTACAGCGGTGCAAAGACCTGCTGGTCAGGAGATTGTCCTCTGAAGAGGACCGTGACATGCCAACAGCTCCACCCTCATTTTCTTCCACATCTATGGCTGCGAGGAAAAAGCTCAGTTTTCCCAAAAGAGGCACTGGCGGGGATGCTGATAACATCTGGTCCGGACTGAAGGACCTGCCAACCATTGCAGACATGTCTACTCTCGCTGCATTGGATGCTGTCACAATAGAAAAAATTGTGGATGATTACTTTGCTGACACCATCCAAGTAGACATGTCAGACAGTCCATATTGTTACTGGCAGGAAAAAAAGGCAGTTTGGAAGCCCCTGTACAAACTGGCTCTATTTTACCTGAGTTGTCCCCCCTCCAGTGTGTACTCGGAAAGAGTTTTTAGTGCAGCGGGGAACCTGGTCAGTGAGCGGCGAAGGAGGTTGCTTCCTCACAACGTTGAAAAAATGATGTTTATAAAAATGAATAATCAATTCCTCAATGAAGTACAGCACTGCCCTCCAGATACTACAGAGGGACCTGTGGTTGTGGAGTCCAGCGGGGACGAATTGATAATGTGTGATGAGGAGGAAGTACACACTGTAGGGGGAGAGGAATCAGAGGTTGAGGATGAGGACGACATCTTGCCTCAGTAGAGCCTGTTTAGTCTGTACACGGAGAGATGAATAGCTTTTTTGGTGTGGGGGCCCAAACAAACCAATCATTTCAGCCAAAGTTGTTTGGTAGGCCCTGTCGCTGAAATGATTGGTTTGTTAAAGTGTGCATGTCCTATTTCAACAACATAAGGGTGGGTGTGAGGGCCCAAGGACAATTCCATCTTGGAACTTTTTTTTTTGCATTATATGACCAATCAACATTCGTTTGCCATGTTCAAAAAGTAAAACCAAATTTAAAAAAATTCAAGAAATTAAACCAAAAGTAAAATGCCGTGTCATAATTTAAAACAAGAGGTATTGACGTGCTCTAAAACTACTGTATTGTTGTTTATATTTTATAAACACTACACTTGAAAGCTTGAGTCTTTCAATAAAAAGTAACTGTTCATTGCACGAATATTTGCAACAGGGACAATTTTAGGGTTAAGAAAGTCAACTAATAACACTTCGACGCTGTCTGTCTTTATAAACACTACACTTGGAAGTTGGAGGAGGTATTGTGGCCCCGGCACCAAATTTACTACCGGGGCCACTCCACTGTGCAGTCCATATTTAGGTGTATCAGATATTAAACAACGGTGACAGTTGATGCCCAATTTTTTAATTATATTGTGGCCTCGGTACCAAATTGTGTACCGGGGCCACCACACTACGCAGTCCAGATACTTGTTTGGTGGAATTCAGACCAGTTGAGGGTTTTATTATTATATTGTGGGGACCACTCTATCTATACCACACTACAACTCTATACCACTCTATTTAATACTTTAATTCTATTTAATACTTTAATTCTATTTCATACTTTAATTCTATTTAATACTTTAATTCTATTTCATACTTTAATTCTATTTAATACTTTAATTCTATTACTAATTACCATAAAGAGTAACTGCCGCTTCTATTTAATACTTTAATTCTATTAGTAGTTACCATAAAGAGGAACAAAATAAACCAATTTTACCAAAAGTATAATATGACTTAGACTTACAAACACTACACTTGAAAGATGGTGCCTTTAAATGAAAAAGTCAGTCTTCATTGCACGACTATGTGCAACAGGGACAGTTTTTTGGTTTACAAAGTCAACCAATAACACTTGGACCCTGTCTGTCTTTAACATACTTGATGGGATCTCAATGACGAATTGTCTGTACCATGTTTGGAGGAGGTATTGTGGCCCCGGTATCAAATTGGGTACCGGGGCCACCCCACTACGCAGTCCAGATACTTGTTTGGTGGAATTCTGACACGTGGAGGGTGTATTTATTTTATTGTGGCCCCGGTATCAAATTGGGTACCGGGGCCACCCCACTACGCAGTCCAGATACTTGTTTGGTGGAATTCTGACACGTGGAGGGTGTATTTATTTTATTGTGGCCCCGGTATCAAATTGGGTACCGGGGCCACCCCACTACGCAGTCCAGATACTTGTTTGGTGGAATTCTGACACGTGGAGGGTGTATTTATTTTATTGTGGCCCCGGTATCAAATTGGGTACCGGGGCCACCCCACTACGCAGTCCAGATACTTGTTTGGTGGAATTCTGACACATGTAGGGTTTTTTAATTATATTGTGGCCTCGGTACCAAATTGTGTACCGGGGCCACCACACTACGCAGTCAAGATAGATAGATGCGTATCATAGATAAAGTACATTCAGTGGTGTGGGGCAAATTGAAAAATATTCAAAATGCACTGACATTATCAAAAACAAGAGGTTGTCACACGCTAAAACTCCAACATGTATATGATGGAGAGGATGGAGGAGCAGCCGTATGTGTAGTGTAATGCAGACCTGTTGAAGGTTTTTTATATATTTTATTGTGGTGCCCAGTGCCCACTCCTCTAGGCAGTCCAGGTACATTTATTGGTGCGATTCATAAAAGTTCAGGGTTTTTAATATATTGTGGTGACCCACTCCTCTACGCAGTCCAGGTACATTTATTGGTGCGATTCATAAAAGTTCAGGGTTTTTAATATATTGTGGTGACCCACTCCTCTACGCAGTCCAGGTACATTTATTGGTGCGAATCAAACAAGTTGATGGTTTTCTTATTATATATATTGTGGTGACCCACTCCTCTACGCAGTCCATGTACATTTATTGGTGCGATTCATAAAAGTTCAGGGTTTTTAATATATTGTGGTGACCCACTCCTCTACGCAGTCCAGGTACATTTATTGGTGCGAATCAAACAAGTTGATGGTTTTCTTATTATATATATTGTGGTGACCCACTCCTCTAGGCAGTCCAGGTACATTTATTGGTGCGATTCATAAAAGTTCAGGGTTTTTAATATATTGTGGTGACCCACTCCTCTACGCAGTCCAGGTACATTTATTGGTGCGATTCATAAAAGTTCAGGGTTTTTAATATATTGTGGTGACCCACTCCTCTACGCAGTCCAGGTACATTTATTGGTGCGATTCATAAAAGTTCAGGGTTTTTAATATATTGTGGTGACCCACTCCTCTACGCAGTCCAGGTACATTTATTGGTGCGATTCATAAAAGTTCAGGGTTTTTAATATATTGTGGTGACCCACTCCTCTACGCAGTCCAGGTACATTTATTGGTGCGATTCATAAAAGTTCAGGGTTTTTAATATATTGTGGTGACCCACTCCTCTACGCAGTCCAGGTACATTTATTGGTGCGATTCATAAAAGTTCAGGGTTTTTAATATATTGTGGTGACCCACTCCTCTACGCAGTCCAGGTACATTTATTGGTGCGAATCAAACAAGTTGATGGTTTTCTTATTATATATATTGTGGTGACCCACTCCTCTACGCAGTCCAGGTACATTTATTGGTGCGATTCATAAAAGTTCAGGGTTTTTAATATATTGTGGTGACCCACTCCTCTACGCAGTCCAGGTACATTTATTGGTGCGATTCATAAAAGTTCAGGGTTTTTAATATATTGTGGTGACCCACTCCTCTACGCAGTCCAGGTACATTTATTGGTGCGAATCAAACAAGTTGATGGTTTTCTTATTATATATATTGTGGTGACCCACTCCTCTACGCAGTCCAGGTACATTTATTGGTGCGATTCATAAAAGTTCAGGGTTTTTAATATATTGTGGTGACCCACTCCTCTACGCAGTCCAGGTACATTTATTGGTGCGAATCAAACAAGTTGATGGTTTTCTTATTATATATATTGTGGTGACCCACTCCTCTACGCAGTCCAGGTACATTTATTGGTGCGATTCATAAAAGTTCAGGGTTTTTAATATATTGTGGTGACCCACTCCTCTACGCAGTCCAGGTACATTTATTGGTGCGAATCAAACAAGTTGATGGTTTTCTTATTATATATATTGTGGTGACCCACTCCTCTACGCAGTCCAGGTACATTTATTGGTGCGAATCAAACAAGTTGATGGTTTTCTTATTATATATATTGTGGTGACCCACTCCTCTACGCAGTCCAGGTACATTTATTGGTGCGATTCATAAAAGTTCAGGGTTTTTAATATATATTGTGGTGACCCACCCCTCTACGCAGTCCAGAAAGATACCTTGTTGCAACGTTTTGGACTAATAACTATATTGTGAGGTGTTCAGAATACACTGTAAATTAGTGGAAATGCTTGTTATTGAATGTTATTGAGGTTAATAATAGCCTAGGAGTGAAAATAAGCCCAAAAACTTGATTTTTAAACTTTTTATGTTTTTTTCAAAAAAAATCCGAATCCAAAACCTTAAATTCGAACCGAGACCTTTCGTCAAGTGTTTTGCGAGACAAATCCGAACCCCAAAAATAACGAAAATCCGGATCCAAAACACAAAACACGAGACCTCAAAAGTCGCCGGTGCACATCCCTAATTACAATGCAGATGAAGTTTCTAATGCGCTGCAGTGCATTAGAAACTTTCCTTGCCCAGGTGCAAATTGCTTGATTTAACTCTAACTCACGCCTGAAATATCTAGAAGCTTTGACTGACAGGTTTTAACATGTGCTTTCTGAAACTCCAGAAAGATCCAACTTGGTTTCACATAATATCATTACATCACCAGGAGTAGCGATTCACCAAAGACTTTATAGAATCCCAGAGGGGAAAATACAGTTTGTAAACCAGGAGGTTATGAAGGTTAGGAGTTGCTTGTGCCAATGCCTGACAAGTGTGCCTGTTCTTGCGTAGACTTTGTAAACTCACAAGTGACTGAGCTCTTTAAGCGTCTCGGATATGCACAATATATGTTTACCTTGTATCTCACCAGGGGATATTGGCAAATCAAGATGGCCAAGGAGGCAAAGCACAAAACTGCCTTTGCCACTCCTTTGGGGATCTTTCAGTTCATCAATGCCCTTAGGACATGGTACTCCAGCCTACTTCCAGTGGTTCATGGACCAGGTATCCATCCACATCATACCAAGAAACTATCTAGGGCTCACCTAAATAGGCTGCAGGTAGTCCTTCAGTCCCTTCCTGCCACAGGCCTTACCACCAACCTAAAGAATTTGTCCTGGGGAACTTTTAAACCAAAACCCTGGGCATATAGGGATGTACTTGGAAATGGTAGTCTTAAGACATTAGTCAATAAAGTACATACTTTGTATGGTCCATCTGAACCTCAAATAAAAAGGAGATGCACTCATTTTTGGGCTTGGCCATGTATTACATAAGGTTTATACCTAATTTTTACACCCCGTCAACCCCACTGACAGATTTGTCAAAAACTTTTTCCCTAACCATGTTCATTGACTTTGTATTATTTTTATTTGACTAAGTGTCAAATGGCATTTCAGAGATTCACACAGGAACTTTGTGCCCTGTACTTAGATACCCAGACTTCAGCCAATAGCTTGTTCTTCAAAGGAATACATCAGATGTAAGACTTGGGGTTGCCCTGTGTCAGGACTATGAGGGTGCAGGCTTGTACTTGAGCATGAAGTCAAACCCTCATAAGACTAGGTATTCTGCAGTGGAGAAGATGAGCCTTATCATAAAATGGGTAGAGGTTCCCCAGTACTACCTTAGGGAGGTGTTCATTTTGTAGTTAGCACCAGTCATGGTTTATGAAGGTGGCAGACTGGTAGTATCTGGCCCTCAAGCCCTTCTCTGTTAGGGTGCACAATTGCACATGCTTCTCATTGTGGACTTTTTATCCCACGCAGAGCTGAGGTTCCGGACTTCTGATGATTTGGAACCATCCTCTAAAGAGAGAGGCATGTGGCAGGGTGAATGGCAGACACAGATGAGGAAGAAGTAAATTTCCCAAAGAAGGATTTTACAACTCCAACCCATCCATCACGCTAGGCAAGCTTATGTCCTTTATAAGGTCTAGCTGCCTCATTAATGGTGTCTACTGTTGATAGAAAGAAGTGCTGCTTGCAAGCTCTGTATTAAGTCTATGTCAGGCTTAGTGCTGCTAACTTAGTATAACTATATTGATTGTTGTTTTACTATGGCACTGTTTGCCATGTTTTTGCACTTAATCTAATAAAGGCACATTTGGAACACGTGTTTCTAGAACGCTGACCCAAACCTTGCCATTCACAGTAACTTTTTGGCTAAATCAAATACAAAGAGACATTGAATTATGCTATGCTGATGTGATTACCCAGGGTGGAATTAAACAGCCATTTTGAAACCAGGAAAATTGTTTCCTCTCATTTGATTCAATTAAATATATTAACTAATACTTCTTCTGAAACAACAGTAAATAGAATATGGGCTTTTAGGCAAACAATAGATTAACATAACGGACTTAATGACTTAGCACATTTACTATGTGCCTACTCTGAGGGCTCTACCTCCAGGAGATCCCTGAATAGGGGTGTAGTGGGAGGGGGAAGGGGCAGGATATGACAAATTTCATCAATTTGCCCCTGTCCCGTGACAAAAAATGGTATGTTGTCGTGATGGCAGGTCAAAAATAATGCGTTTTACCATGAATCGAGTCATTGCGGCCCGTCAAGGACAGGATGTGAGAGACTTGCCTGCTCTCCCGGGAGTCCGGGAGGCAAACCCGGAATTCTGGAGTCTCCCGGACATTCTGAGAGCATATGCAAGTGTGACGAAATGTAGTATATCTAATGACTGATTGTTATTTTCTGTTTAATCTATGTATAACACTGTGAATATTTTATGTAACCTTCCAAAGTGTATTTTGTTAATTGACCTGAGTCTGACATAGGCAAGTGTCAATGGTCTTTTGAAAGTTGCCAGGCCCAGAGACAGATCTGGGAGTAGTTTGTGTATGCAGAGGAGTTGGACTTAGCCAGGCAGAAAGAGCAGAGGTGAGAGATTCTCTGAGGTGCCCAAACATATATCTAAGTGATAGATAATTTACTTCGGAAAGCTCTGTGACATTTGAGAGATCAATCTATCTTTATTGATAAACAAAATTCCTAAGGTGGGGGGTAAAGAGCCAACAAGAAATGGTTTAAAAATCCCTTGTTTCAGACATCAGATTGTCCATTTCTTTGAAGAGGGTCTACCACGACTGAAATGTGACATTCTTCTCAATGTGTACTCCTCACAGGCCAATTCCTGAACTTCTAAGTAGGAATTCTGGTTTTATTTCCTATTTTATTTTCTGAAACTCATTTGTGCAACCTATTGTATGGCTGTTTATTACCTTTTTGTAAATAAGCCTTGGAAATATTTTTCAGATTAAACATATTTAATATAGTGTATTTCTCCGTGATTCTTTGTGAATTTACGAAGCCCAGGGAGGCTCATGCTACATGTGTATGTGATTTAAGTGTGAAACTTTAATAAGTGGTTTTGGTGAACATAAAAACACCATAATAAATCATTTGTGGTGGCAGAAAAGGTGTATTCATTGTTAATTAACTAAGGTGATGTCAGTCACCTTAAACTGTTCAGATTGCTGTATGTGGGTCAGGCTGGGTGTTCGTGACAGCAAGTACCATTTATAATGTAACAATGAATTAGCAAAAAGTCAGTGGAGTATACTGGGCTGGGCGATTCTAACACTTTGGAAACAAGCTAGATCCTGTAGCAGATCTATTGTGCTTGGATATCTACTGTTGGGCAGTTTTTTGAGCTGTTATCAAACTTTTAAATGTTGTTTGAGTTTTGTGGTTTATTCCATGAGTTGCTGGTGGATTTTGTGCAGCAACAGCCTCAAGAATGTTCTGAATTCCAAGCTGGAATGCCACAGACTACAGATATAAGAAAGGTCCTAGATGCTGTCATAGTCCTAATAAGCATTTGTATAAGATACTGAGACAAAATGCACTACCATGAGACAAAATGTACTAAAAGAGCCACCTACCTCACAGTGCTGTCACCGTGGAGACACTCTCAATAGGAGTACTGTATAGTTCATAATATCTTGTATTGCTCCAAAAAGGAATTGCTGTGAGTGCAAGCCAGCAATAACATTCTTCTAAGGAATTATGGTGAAATATTATAATGTTATATACATGTTAGTAAGATCTAAGGTTCAGGTCACAGGAAACATATCATGTCTGGTTTCATTCTAATCCCCTATTTATCCGCAGACGGCCAGTTCAATCGCCGAAAGGATCGCAACTTGCGTATGCTAATTATGGATTATAGGGAATAGATGATCATGTATGGTATTGTTTGTGTAATGCTAATAGACCAATTTGAACTAGTTCTTGGCGGGAATATTAAGTATGCATCTTCTGGAGAGCTGACCCCCACCCTTGGATGGCATCGTTTGAACTGGCCAATGACCTGCATTACACTGGACCTTCCTGAAGCAAGCCAAATCATCTGTATTGTTTTCACTGTATCACTGACTGTATATAAGCAGGGGTTCTTAAACCACTGTTCAGTCACTTTGACCACAGACTTCAGGACTGAATGACTGTATACTGGATCCAGGGCGCCTGCTAAGTAACGGTTGTACTTGTTTTATTTGGATTGTTAATCTGCTACTTTTTGCTATTAAATCACATTGTGCTTTGGAACCACATCACTGGAAGTGGTCAATCGTTATTGGATAGCGACTAGACGTTCATAACACTAGGTATTATGTACATCTTTCTCATAACAAATTGTGATCCTCTTGTCCTCAAAACAGCTTGAAACATTGTCATAGTTGCAAATCAGTTTATGGTGGATGCCTACTTCAAATACAATAGTTTGAACCTTATTCCTGAGATGCTTTATTGGACTACGATCTGGTGAAAAGGAGGCCATTGCAATAACCTGAATTTACTTACATGTTACTTTGCTGAAAAAAATCCATTTTTAAATGGCCAGCAAAGGTTTACATATATCCAGTGGCATTAAGGTGTAAGGACTCAATATGTGCCAAAACATATCAAATACCACAATACCACTGCAGCCACACAGCAGAAACGATCCATGGGCTGAAGTCTTTTCTTTTTTTGAAAAGTTTATTTTTGAAGCATCAAAACGATATAAACAAACAGCAGGAGTGAGATACAACATTGTTATAGTACATATAGTACAAAATGATAATTGGTATATCCGCGCAGGGTAACCGGAAGCAGCCCTCTGTGCACCCACACAAAATCCACAAATAATGTGCAACCGATAAAATTAAAACATTAAATAATGGTAACAGAGCTGGCGCTCACAGTTCTCAAAAGTCAAAGGAATAGTACTGTGTATACCTCCTCTTGATCTATATGCTCCACAGATTCCAGGGGTTAATGATAATCAAAGTTTATTTCAAGTTTCTGACAATTCCTCTCCACAAACATGATCATATGCAAAATGAAAAAAAAGAATCATATCATAGCATAATATGTAATCTATGATTATAATATAGACTATTAAATGTCCCAGGGATCCGGTGAAGGTTAGTGATAAAATACATACACCACGTGATGGAGGTTCTCAATCCCCTATAGGGTGTACACTTACAAGATTGAAATCTTGAACCACACAGATCAATATGTAGACATAGATGTCCTCCTTAGGTTTTATCCTGTTATAGACTCCTCTCAGAATCGATGCTCAGAAGGAAAAGTAAAAAAACTAATAGTGCATTATCTCCCATAAAAGATATTTTATTGCACTAAAGATACATAAAAGTATAAAAAACACATATAATACAAATTTCCAAAATATCCAGATCGAACAGGAATACCAGTGAAGCTGGACTCTTACCGAATCATAGATGAAACAGCGCGTGTAAAAAGAATGTAAGTCCCGTCCATACGGTCGGGTAGCCGGCTCACTCCATATATATCCGTATCGGATATATCAATGCTGATCATAAATTCTATACGTTGTATATGCCAGACTTGGTTAATTATAGATTGAATAGAGGGAGGATTCTGCTGTTTCCAGTCAGCTGCAATTTGGCATGTGGCCGCTATTAGGATGTGTCGAATGAGTTTATTTTGATGGCACGCAGCCCCAGGAATCCTTAGTGGGAGCAGGAAAAATGTATGCTCCATGGGGACAGAAATCTGAAGTATTGCAGTTATCAAGTTATTCATGTCGAGCCAGAGACTAGTCGATTTTGGACAATCCCACCAGATGTGAATGAATGTCCCTTCCAGGGAGCAGTTTCTCCAGCAACGGTCTATCGGGTAACATTTTTTTAAGACGTGTTGGGATGTTCTACCAACAATATAGAACCTTATAAACATTCTCTTCGATTTTTACACATATGGAACTAGAAGCAGCATTTTCATGAATTTCACTCCAATCATTGTGGTCGAGGGTCTCCCCAATATCTCTTTCCCAGGCCAACTTATGGGGATCCCTTTGATCCTAGGTAGCCAGAGAAAGTTCAGAATAGAGGGTTGATATTAGGCCAGCTATGGATGACTGATGGAGGCATAAGTACTTCAAAGGAAGTGAGTGGGTGAGCAGTGACCCGGTGTTTAATTATGTTATGAAAGTTACGGATTTGTAGGTATTGATAAAAAAAAATTGGTAGGGACCATAAACGTTTGTTGAAGATCAGAGAATTGAGGGAAGGTGTCAGTACGAGTAAGGTCATTCAGAAATCTGACACCATGAGAGTGCCATGAGGAAAACGCTTGAGGCTAGGGGGGCAGTCTAGATAATTGAATAATGGTAGAATCGGGGAAGGCTGAGGAGATAGAGCAAATTTCTGAGAGACCAAATCACAGATTGTCAAAGAGTGAGAGACAATAGGATGGAGCAAAACTCGTTTTGGGTGGCGGAGTCGTGGGAGCCACAGGAGAGAGGCAGGGGATAATAAACCCAGAGCTTTGGCTTCAACACAGATCCACATTCTAGGGGAGTTGGAGCAACACCACAGGACACACTGAGCGAGATGAGCGGAGAGGTGGTATCATCTAAAAATAGGGATACCTAGACCGCCAGCCCGTGAGGACCTCTGCAGAACTTTCAAGAGAACTCGAGGACGCCTACCCGACCAAATATATCGGGAGGTTGTGAATTGGAGAAATGTAAACACATAGGAAGGGACGAAGATAGGGAGGGTCTGGAACAAATAGAGGAGCCTAGGGAGAATATCTGATTGTGTTAATACTACCGATCCATGAGATCAAACATTGGGACCATGTGTTTAGGTCGGATTTCACTTGAGTAAGCAAGCGGGGAAAAGTATCTTGAAAAAGTTGATGGTATTGCTTAGTAATATACACTCCGAGGTATTTTATTTTTTGGAGTGCCATTTAAAGGGAAAAAATTATACCAAACGAGACTTGTCAGGACCGGGTATATAAAAATCCAGGACCTCAGTTTTGTCTGTTTTGACAGACAAAAGCCGGAAAAAAACATATAGATCAAGTTTGGACAAAAGGGAGGGCAGAGAAGTGGTCGGGTCGGCCACAGTTAGTAAAACGTCATCAGCGTAGAGCGCCAACTTGTGCTCTGTAGAGCCCACTTTAATACCAGAGATCTGTTGATTAGCACGAAATCCTGACAGCCAGTGGTTCTTTCATGAGGGCAAAAATGAGCGGTGAGAGGGGGCACCCCTGACGTGTGCTGTTTGATATTCCAAGCGGAGTTGATATGATACCATTAGCTGAGACAGTGGCCGAAGGACATGGGCTGAAGTCGTAAAAGCAGGTGCCAATCATCCAGTGGTCAGTATTTATGTTTTCATCCCACCACATCACCACCTTCTTTGATTTTGGTGAGAGGAGTAGTACTAAGGAGTAGTAAAGATTTCAAAGCAGACTGGGGTTTCAAGATGTGCTGTCCAAGACCTATTGAAAAAGGCAACATTGAGGACCATAGACACAGTGGTTGGCCAAGGAAACTTAGTGCATCAGATGAAAGACACATCATGTTTACTTCCCTTCTAAATCTGAAGATGTCCAGCAGTGCCATCAGCTCAGAACTGGAAAAAAACCAGTGAGACCCAGGTACTGTTCGGAGAAGTCTGGCCAGAAGTGGTCTTCATGGAAGAATGTGGCCAAATAGCCATAACTTCTATATGGAAGCAAGGCCCAGGACTGAACTATGAAAACATAAGAACTGGGATGCAGAAAATGGACTGGTGAGTTAAAATTTGAAATATTTGACTGTAACAGAAAGCAGTTTGTTCACCGAAGGGCTGGAGAGCGGTACAATAATGAGTGTCTGCAGGCAACAGTGAAGCATGGTGGAGGTTCCTTGCAAGTTTGTAACTGCGTTTCAGCAAATGGAGTTGGGGATTTGGTCAGAATTAATGGTATCCTCAATGCTGAGAAATACAGGAAGGTACTTATCCATCATGCAATACCATAAGGGAAGTGTCTGATTGGCTCCAAATTTATTCTGCAGCAGGACAATGATCCCAAGCACACATCCAATGTCATTAAGAACTATCTTCAGCGTAAATCAGAACAAGGAGTCCTGCAAGTGATGATATGCCCCCCAAAGAGCCCTGATATCAACATCTTTGAGTCTGTCTGGGATTACATGAAGAGACAGAAGGTTTGAGCAAGCCTATATCCACAGAAGATCTGTGGTTAGTTCTCCAAGATGTTTGGAACAACCTCCCTGATGAGTTCCTTCAAAAACTGTGTGCAAGTGTACCTAGAAGGACTGATGCTGTTTTGAAGGCAAAGGGTGGTCACAACAAATATTGAATTGATTTAGATTTCTCTTCTGTTCGTTCACTTTGCACTTTGTTAATAGATAAAAATAAACTACACGTTTTGATTGTTATGTAATACAAAACTCATCCAACATCTGCTCTACTGCAAAAGCTCAGTTTCCAATTATAAATGATCAAATAGGCAATTACACAGTGATGTGGCTTTTTACACAAAGGAATAACTACTTTGTGAATGCATTGTTTTGCCTGTTTTTATTAAGGGTGTGCACCGGCCACTTTTGGTGTTTTGGGTTCTAATTTGTTTTGCCAAAACACCCAACGAAAGGTTTTGGTTCTGATTTTGGGTTCTGATTTTTTTTTAAAAAAGCATAAAAAGTGCTAAAATCCATATTTCGTTTTTTTTTTTTTCACTCCTACACTATTATTAGCCTCAATAACATTCATTTTTCAACTAATTTCCAGTCTATAGTGAACACCTCACACCTCACAATATTGTTTTTAGTCCAGAAGGTTGCACCGAGGTAGCTGGATGTCTAAGCTAAGCGACACAAGTGGGCGGCAAAAACACGTGGCCCATCGTAGGTGGCTGTGTAGGCTTGAATGGATTTTTTGCTGCTCCTCCTTCCTCTGCAGCATATAGAGGGTGTAGTTCAAGCACGTCACTACCTCTTGTTTTAGTTGATGGCAGGGCAGGTTCATGCTTTTTTGATGTAGCAGGAACAGTGAACGTAGTTTAATATCTGATACTAATATTTCTGCACTGCAGGAACAGTGAATGTAATTTAATATCTGATACTAATATTTCTGCACTGCAGGAACAGTGAACGTACTTTAATATCTGATACTAATATTTCTGCACTGCAGGAACAGTGAACGTACTTTAATATCTGATACTAATATTTCTGCAATTGTGACAGCATCCAATGCAGCGACAGTAGACATGTCTGCAATGATTGGCAGGTCCTTCAGTCCGGACCAGATGTTATCAGCATCCCCGCCAGAGGGTCTTTTAGGAAAACTGAGCTTTTTCCTCGCAGCCACAGGTGTTGAAGAAAATGAAGGAGGACTAAATCTGATGGAGATTGTGGAGGAAGTTGACGAGGAGGGTGTTGGTGGTGTGTATCCAACAGGACCAAGGGTTTTAGGTGTCCCTGGACTGCTTACGGTCCTAGCCACAGGTCCTGAACTAAACACTGAATTATGAAGGTTCTTCAGGTGACGTATAAGGGAGGATGTCCCTAGGTGGCCAAGATCCTTACCCCTGCTTATTTGAGCTTTACATAAGCTACATATGGCCATACATTTGTTGTCCGGATTGGGATAAAAATAACTCCAGACCGAAGAGGTGGATTTTTTGGTCTTCTGACCAGGCATGACGATTGGCTTTTTCATCCCATGGACAACAACTGTTTCCCCCCCTGGTGCCTCATTTAAGATAACCACATCAACATCCTCCTCGTCAAGTTCCTCCTCAGCGCCAGCTACATCAATATCCTCCTCCCGGTGTACAACATTCACACCTTCATTACCCAAATCTGTAACTGGACTGTGGGTGATCCTTCCAGCATATGCAGAGGGCATGCTGCAAATGGTGGAAGGAGCCACCTCTTCCCATACAGTGATGGGAAGGTCAGGCTTCGCAACCACCAACACCCTTGGTCTCGCCTTGGGGATTTGTGATGCCATCTCTTTAGAAGGCAGAGTTGTTTGCTGTGTTGTTGATGACAGCTTAAGTCTCTTAAATTTTTTAGAGGGGTGGGGAGGAGGAGGGCTTAGATCCTTGGGTGAAGCTGAACCACTAGTCATGAACACGGGCCAGGGCCTAAGCCGTTCCTTGCCACTCCGTGTCGTAAATGGCATATTGGCAAGTTTACGTTTCTCCTCAGATGATTTGAATTTTCATTTTTTACTAATTGTAGTGAACTTTGGCTTTTTGGATTTTACATGCCCTCTACTAGGAGATTGGGCATCGCCCTTGGCAGACGACGTTGATGGCATTTCATTGTCTATGTCCATGACTAGTGGCAGCAGCTTCAGCATTAGGAGGAAGTGGGTCTTGATCTTTCCCTACTTTATCCTCCAAATTTTTGTACTCCATTATATGCAGCACAAGAGAGCGTACCCCTAAACCACACACACTTTGGGACTGCGGAAACAGTAAACGTAGTAATATAGATTGCAGTACCTATTTTTTGGGACTGTAGAAACAGTGAACGTAGTCATTTAGATTGCAGTACCTATTTTTTGGGACTGCAGAAACAGTGAACGTAGTCATTTAGATTGCAGTACCTATTTTTTGGGACTGCAGAAACAATGAACGTAGTCATTTAGATTGCAGTACCTATTTTTTGGGACTGCAGAAACAGTGAACGTAGTAATTTAGATTGCAGTACCTATTTTTTGGGACTGCAGAAACAGTGAACGTTGTAATATAGATTGCAGTACCTATTTTTTGGGACTGCAGAAACAGTTAACGTAGTAATTTAGATTGCAGTACCTATTTTTTGGGACTGCAGAAACAGTGAACGTAGGTAAATTTAGCAGTACTAATATTTCTGGACTGCAAGAACAGTGAACGTAGGTAAATTTAGCAGTACTAATATTTCTGGACTGCAAGAACAGTGAACGTAGGTAAATTTAGCAGTACTAATATTTCTGGACTGCAAGAATAGTGAACGTAGGTAAATTTAGCAGTACTAATATTTCTGGACTGCAAGAACAGTGAACGTAGGTAAATTTAGCAGTACTAATATTTCTGGACTGCAAGAATATATTGCTCTAGAATTTTTTTTATACTTTTTAAATTACTTTTTTATATATTTTTTTAATTATTTTTGTATAATTTTTTTAAAATTTTTTTAAGATTTGTTAATAATTATAAAATTACTATGGACTTATCAGAACAAAGCACAGGACAAAAGCACCACTGGACTCAGCAGGACAGAGCACAGGACAAAAGCACCACTGGACTCAGCAGGACAGAGCACAGGACAAAAGCACCACTGGACTCAGCAGGACAAAGCACTGGCCAAAGCACCACTGGACTCAGCAGGACAAAGCACTGGCCAAAGCACCACTGGACTCAGCAGGACAGAGCACAGGACAAAAGAATAAAGCACCACTGGACTGATCACACAGGAGCAGGAGCACCACTACCCTACAACCTCCCTCTACCCTGATCACAGCCCAAATGGAAATGGAGGCCGCTAGCGGGGAATTTATGCAATCCGAGTCTCGCGAGATCCGACACGAGACTTGGACGTCAGAGCCTCACTTTCATTTTTTTTTGGCACCGGAAATACCCGAACAGTGCTCGGATCCGCACTGTTCAGGTGGGCATCCGAGCCCGCTCATCCTTAGTTCTTATATGCTGTCTGAAGGACAGAATGGTGTCCAGCAGTAGAACCATCATGCCCTGTTAGCTGACAGGAACATCCTTCATAAGAGCATACTTGCCAACTTTTCCTCGTTGGCTTCAGGGAGATTCCAGGAGAGGTGGGTGTGTCGGGTAAATTGCATCATTTTGGCACCGCCCATTAAACTATTGTCACCATTTTGGCCAATTACAACAGGGGGCGGGGCTAACATGTCATGATATTTGCATCATTAAGCCCCATCCCCCGTCAGTTGACTATTGCGGGGGCGAGAACCGGGATGTTGCCCTGCTCTCCTGGGAGCCCAGGAAGTCTCCCAGAAATGCGGGAGTCTCCCGGACATTCCGGGAAAGTAGGCAACTATGCGTTATAGAAAGGCACCTAATGAATCTCTAGAGACTGAAGTGTCTTTTACATTTCTGTCTCCATTACTGAAGTCATGTTGTCTTACCTGTCAGTATTTGATTAAATCTTGATCTCCATGAAAATGGCCATAGACATAAGCACACAATTTTTTTTTTTTATAATTCTTTATTTTGAATGGTCAAGCATTACAAGGTATACAAGATACAAAATCTGAAAGTTACAGTGTTTGCATAGGAAGACATTTACATTGTACTGAAATCCTGGAAGGACATCCACAGGGAACTTAAGCTGTAAAGTGACCAGTTTTTTATATTATTTCTTGCTTTATCTTACATAGATCAGACAACATCAAAATAGAATTGGGGGGGGGGGGTTGTAAGAGAGGGGGGGTGGGAAGGAAGACCACAGAAGTTAGGCAGGGGTACAGTCAGGGGGAAGGTAATGAATGTGTGTTAGAGGGTCAAGGGTTGGTAGAGCAGGAGCAGGGACTCACTCGCCACACATGGGCCTCCACGAGGAAATCAAGTATCAGAGGGAAACGCGCTTGCCGCCATTTGCCATGGAGCCCAGACTTGGGTGAAAGCGTAACCTCTATCGTGTAGATGGTAAGTAATCTCTTCCATTGCTGCCACATTCCAAATTTGTTTTTTAAGGGCCGAAAAAGATGGAGAGGAAGCACGCTTCCAGTTGAGGGCAATAAGAGATTTGGCGGCTGTGAGGATGTGCGTCGTCAGTTTTTTGGCGAATTTATCAAGATCCGGGGGAGGGTAACAAAGGAGAAAGATCCATGGGTCCTTTGCAACGGGAATCTCAAATAAAGTATTGATAAAGCCATGGATCGCGTCCCAGAAGGGAGCGATAATTGGACAAGTCCACCAGATATGTAGCATAGAACCCCTGTGGCCGCAATTCCGCCAGCAGTCCGGCGACGCGGAGGGGAACATTGCGTGAAGTCGAGTGGGGGTATAATACCAGCGATAGTAAATTTTATAGGATGTTTCTTTTAGTCTGGTCGATATAGAGCTTTTGGCTATCCCCAGTCTCATGTCCTCCCAGGCCTCCTCATCTGGCGGAGGGCCGAGATCTCTCTCCCACTCAACTTCGTGGGGGAGCTGAGGGTGAAGAGTGGAATTGAGAAAGATACTATAAAGTTGTGATATCATGCCCTTGGACATGGGGTGGTGTTTGCATAGGTTCTCAAATGGAGTGAGGGGACGCAGTATAGAATTGGGTGGCAGGGATCGGAAAAAATGGCTGATTTGAAAGAACTCAAAGGGGCTAAGCGTCCGGCCTGGGGAGTGAAACTGGAGCTCAGCTAGTGGAAGCCACTGGCCCTGTTTCGAGAAATCTGATGGAAATTTAAGGCCGGCCTGAGTCCAGAGACGGTGTCTCAATCTAGAGAGGCCGGGAGGGAATATGGGGTTAAACCAGATGGGGGTCAGGGGAGAGAGGGCAGATGTAAGCTTTAATTTGAAGGAGTAGGAATCCCAAATCTTAACGTCAAATTTAATGGTGGGAAGGAGTTTGGAGGGCGAGGGGCGGTGTATAGGGGATAAACCCCAAAGTGGTGTCAGATCAGGGAGGGCAGTATGCGCCGCCTCTAGATCCAGCCATGACATGGAACCTGAGGGGGCATATGATGCAACAATTTGAGAGAAGTGAGAAGCTAGGTAGTACATCTTAATATCGGGTAGACCCCTCCCACCACCGGGAATAGGCTTCTTCAGGACAGCCACCGATACCCGTGGGGGCCTATGATTCCAAATAAACCGAGTGAGGGCCTTCTGGATGTTGGATAGGAGGGTGGCAGGGACAGGAACTGGTAGGGTTTGGAAGAGATACAGCCATTTGGGTATGATGTTCATTTTTACTGCGATGATCCTACCCAGCCACGAGATAATAAGGCGGTTCCAGGAAGCCAAATCAGATTGCGTTTTGGCGAAGAGAGGTGGGAAATTCTCTTGGTAGAGGAGGTCGTATCGGGATGTGAGGTAGACTCCCAGATATTTTATTTTTCTAGTCTGCCACTTGAATTTGAAAGAGGACCGTAACACTTCGGCCTCCTGGGGGGAGACATGGAGCAATAGGGCCTCTGATTTTGTATAATTTATTTTATAGCTAGATACGTCACCATAGGCCTGGAGAGCATTATACAGGTTAGGTAGGGAAATCGTTGGTTGGGAGAGTGAGAGCAGGACATCGTGCGCAAAAAGCGAAATTTTAGAGTTGATGTCCCCCACCTGCACACCAGAAATATTAGGGTCATGGCGAATTTGAGAGGCCAGTGGTTCAATCACCAGAGCAAAAATAAGGGGAGAGAAGGGACAACCCTGCCTCGTGCCGTTTTGGATGGCTAACGGGTTTGAGGGTACCCCGTTGATCAAGACTTTAGCTGAGGGTGAGGAATATAGTGCCAGGACGCCAGTGAGGAAGTTGCCAGTGAAGCCAAAGGCCTCAAGAGCCGCGTTCATGAAACCCCAAGAGATCCTATCAAACGCTTTTTCAGCGTCTAGAGAGAGGATTATAGTGGGAGATCTCCTGGTGTTTGCAATGTGTATGATATCAATGGCTCTTCTGGTGTTGTCCCTCGCCTGGCGGCCCGGAATAAATCCCACCTGGTCATAGTGGATCAGCGAGGGGAGGAATATGTTTAAACGATTTGCTAGGATCTTAGCGAAGATCTTTAGATCCAGGTTGAGAAGGGAGATGGGTCTGTAGCTGGAACAATGAAGTGGGTCCTTCCCATCTTTTGGGATCACTACAATTCTAGCTTCAAGCATTTCAGGTGGGAAGGGGGTTCCTTGTAGGACACCATTGTACAGGGAGAGCAGGTGAGGGGCAAGCACACTCGAAATTTTTTTATAATAAGCTGCCGTAAATCCGTCTGGGCCTGGAGATTTTCCATTTTTTTGCGATTTAATAGTAAGCTGAATTTCCTCTAATGTAATTTCCTCGTTGAGGAATTGGAGGGCCTGAGGGGATAATTTGGGAAGTTTAGATTTAGCAAGGAAGTCTGATATCAACGAGGAGTTAGACTGCTGCGAGTTAGAGGCAGGGGGAGGAGTAATATTGCTGGAAAGCCTCTCTAATGGCAGCAGGGTTATGGAGGAGCTGGTTCTTAGAATCACGGATTGATATGATATTTTTGTGGGACCTTTCTGAACGGAGCCGCGCAGCGAGAATTTTATCCGCCTTATCCCCCTTTTCATAGAAGGATTGCCGGAGCCATTTAAGGCGTTTGGCTACCTGCTTGGAGAGAAGAAGATCTAATTGGGCCTTAGTCTCGCGGAGGGCTAGCAGAATGGAAGGGTCCGGAGTAGCCTTGTGTTTGGCTTCTAGAGATTGTAGTTTAAGGGATAATTTATTGGTCATGGTATGGGTTTCTTTCTTCCATCTGGAGGCAATGCTAAGCAGGTGACCCCTCAGGACCGCCTTGTGCGCTGTCCATAGAGTGGCCCTAGAGATATCTGGGTGGTCGTTGAGCTCAAAGTAATCTTCGAGGCGAGCCCCGAGCTGGGAGATTATATCCGCATTATGGAGCAGAGAGTCATTAAGACGCCAGGTCATGGGGCGGGGTCGGTCTGGGAGGCCGCATAGATCTATAGATATAGGGGAGTGATCAGACCAAATCATTGGGTGAATTTGGGCCGCCTAGATGTTTAATGCGAAGTTGTGGCTGAGCAGGATCATATCAATGCGTGAGTATGAATGGTGTGGTGGGGAGTAATATGTATAGTCCCGAGAGGACGGTTCCTTCACTCGCCAGGAGTCGTAGAGAAGCTGGGATTTCATGAGACTGAGGAGAGATTTAGAGGATAAGGGGTCAGAAGTATTAGAGGGGGCAGCCACAGGGGGGGAACGATCCAAGGATTGATTCAAGACAGCATTGAAATCTCCCGCTACGATAAGGTCCCCCTGACGAATACGGGACAGCAATATATCTAATTTGGAAAAAAAGCGGTTCTGATGCTGATTGGGAGCATAAACATTAACTAACGTGCATAGCTTGTTGTTAAGCCTACCCACCAAGATGAGGTATCGGCCTTCTTTGTCTGTAAGGGAGTCAATGAGTTCATATGTCAAATGGCGGGCAAACAAAATCGCCACCCCTCGTTTTTTGGTTGAGTGATCGCAAGCATGGTATGAGACGGGGTATGCTTTGGAACGGAGTTCTGGATGGGAGTTATGTTGAAAATGAGTCTCTTGTAGAAAAATTAAATCGCCCTTATGAAGTTTTAGGGTAGCGAAAAGCTTACCCCTTTTCTGGGGGCTATTTAACACTTTAACATTAAAAGAAAGTGCTCTAAAGCCCATGTGCAGTGAGGAGGAGGAAGATCAGGAGAAGATCCAACACAGAGTGGTCAAATAAGAGAGGGGGAGGGTTTAGAGGGGGAGTGGGAGAGGAAGGGGGGGGTGTATGGTCACTCGGCGAAATAGGCCGGGACCTGTAGTGCCGACAATGGGAAGGAAAACTATGTGCTGGGGAAGCACATAGGACAGCAAAAGAGCCATAGGCTCTAGGGAGGCGTGGCGAGGTCGCGAGAGGGTACATCACCGGGGAGCGAAGAGCTAGGCTCTAAGTGTGCATCCCTCTGGTTCACCTGAGATATTGTAAATATTAGCAAAAGTAGCAGAAATTCATGAGCGGAAGAACCGGGTGGGCGAGTATGGGAGGGGGAAGGGAGGGGGGGGACATAGTCCCAAGGCAAAATAGAGGGTAGAAAATGTATTCCCGGGGATGGGGGGGTATTGCATCGGGAAATAAGAGGGAAGGCAGTTGAGGAGAGTCTATGAGGTAAGAGAAAGTAGTGTGAGAGTTAAGTAACATCAAAAAATTTAGCAAGTTAATAGTAGGAAATAAACTTAAAAAATAGCAGAGCACAACAGTTTCTTTGAACAACAAATTCACGGCTCGAGTGGGGTATCCCCGGCCGTATCTCACAGTCACCCCAAGGTGGACGTGAAGAGAGTGGTAGCTCTGGTTAACATTGGCTTAACATTGTATAACATAACCTAACATGGTATAAGTTGGGAATCCCAGGCGCCACAGGACGAGCCCCCTCATAGGGGAGGCATCCGAAGGGAGCCGGGATCCAGCAGCACAGTTATATCGAGACCAAGAACATCAGGAACAGACCAACAGGTAAATAATACACCTATGATAACCTGCATAACATTGCAACTAGATACAGTGAGACTTTCAGGTATCATAGCCACACATCATTAGCATAAGGGGGCAAATATTGCAACAAAAAAAAAAGAAAAAAATTTAAATAAAAAAATTGGAAAAGAAACACAAGACAAAAACCTGGTGCTGCAAGTCAAGTCCCAGAAGGTTCGGTGGGTCGTGGAGAAGATGATGAGGTCGGTGGGATCGTGTTCCACTCGGTCCTGGGAGCTTGACGCGTCGACTGTTTAGACGGCCTCTGGGGGAGGGGAGAGGGTTCAGGGAGAACAGGGAGTCATGTAGTAATGCCAAGCTTGGGAAGTAGAGCTTGTGCCTCAGGAAGGGTTCTGGCCATGAGCATAGAACCTTGGTGCCAGATTAGGAGACGAAAGGGGAAACCCCAGCGATACTTAATTTCCTTTTGGCGGAGAAGTGCAGTTATCGGTTTAAAGTCCCTTCGTTTGGCCAGAGTGAGTGGGGAGAGGTCTTGGAAGATCTGCAGGGTGGCATTATCGTAGGTAATTGAAGGAAGTCGACGTGCTTCCCGCATGACAGCCTCCTTTGCTGTGAAATAATGCATTCTAAGGATAACGTCCCTGGGTTGAGACGGGTCCTGAGCGCGAGGTCTAAGTGCACGATGGGCCCGATCCAGTAAGAGTTGATCCTCCGGGATTTGGGGGGAAAGCTGTGTGAAGAGCTTTTTGAGGTAGAGTTCCAAGTGGGCAGACTCCACGCTTTCAGGTATCCCCCGAATTCTCATATTGTTGCGTCTGGCTCTGTTATCCTGGTCCTCCTGGCCCTCCTGCAGCTGGAGGATATCTTGGCGGATCTGGTCCAGATCCGTATCATGTGTTTGCTGGTACGTCACCACCTCTTCGACACGGTGTTCCAGATGGTCTGTTCTGTTCCCAATATTCGCGATATCTGTCTTCAGGGAGTGGAGGGCCTGCACCGAGGTTTTGACGTCTTTCACCTCTCTGAGGAGGGACAAGAAGTCCCGGCGGGTGATGGGTGAGCGATCGTCTTCGTCAGATCCTGAATCAGAGTGTTCACCAGATCTAGCCTGGTTTTTTTTTGCTTGGAAAGGTAGGGGAGAAGGTCTCCCCCTGCAGATTTTTTGCCTTTATGCATTTTGGTAAGGGGGGCAGGCAGGGAGGATAAGCAGGCGGTACAGGTGAGGGGAGCCCGGTTGTTCCACAGGGTGTAGCTCAGGGTCCAGAGGGACACAATTACATAATTAGAACCAAGTCATTTTAGAGGGTTGGGTCAGGCCACAGAGCAGAAAGGCAAGCAAGTAGCCAGCCTGGTAGAAAGGACCCGTACACCCGGTCAATACTGAGTGAAAAAGACCTCAGGCAGGCACAGGGTAGTGGGCCATCCAGGGGGATGCAATACAGAAGGGGGGCATATAGTAGTTGCCAGTGCTTCTTACCCTTCAGTGGGGCCACAAAACCAGTGCCGCTGGAAGTCAGGCTTCCGGGTAGATCCTCCTTAATGTAGCCCCTCAGATAGGCAGCCGTTGGCGATGTGCAGCCCTAGGAGTCCGGCCAGGAGCCTCAGGTAGGGGGTGTCTGACCCCTGATCTGTAGAGCCAGCCAGAGGTATCCGGATTGCAGCAATTCTATAACCCCGAGAATCGGGTCAGTGCCGCTCGGCGATGTAATGTAGCCCCGCCCACCGGAAGTGAGCGTCCCGCGAGTCCCGTCGGCACTCGAGGTCTGGAGCCCCGACCGGAAGCAGGCCTGTCCCCGGAGGGATCCACCGATCATCGGCGTGAGGGAGCCCACAGGCAGTGGAGGGGCAGCGGACAGCCGTGGAGGTCACAGGAGAGGCTCGGCAGCAGCGCTCAGCGGGCGTCCGGGGGTCCAAAGAAGCGGGCAGCTGGAGGTGTCAGGTGAGCTGTTGCCGTTTAGACGGCGTGGATGTGCGCTCTGAGTGTCCTGCTTTCCTAGTTGCTCCTTTAAGGCAGCTTTTGGGGACCAGAAAGCCCGGTTTTAAACTTTTAATTGAGTGGGTCCACGGAGCCCTTAGCAAAAACAGCTTTCCGGAATGGCGTCCTGGCCACGCCCCTAGCACACAATTTTTGAACTGGGTCATCATGCCACAGATGGCGAAGCCAACCACGTCTTGTACTGGCTCAGTATCAGGGAGAATGCCAGACTCTTCAGGGAATGAGGGAGATCATCCCTATTTCAGGGAGTCTCCCTGACATTCAGGGAGAGTTGGCAAGTATGCATAAGAGACATATGCAAAGTGTAAAAATCTGTTCTGGTGCACTATTTCAGTTAATATTTGTGGAGCTGGAAAAGCCCTCATTCTGGCTCATTACTAACACAGCACTTAGGTGCAACATTTGCATTAAACAAAATCAACCAGACATCTGCTTTCATTGTGTAACTTGCACTAATAAACAAAATCTAACTGCCAATTGGTTGTTGAGGTTCAGTGCAAATTTTGCACCTAAAACATTTACAATATTAGCAAATGAACCCTACAGTGTGTAAAACAGACAGAACAAAACATAGCAAATGCTGGCATTAAGCTGGTACACATCACAAATGTATTGATGTTTTGGACCTGGATGAGCAATAAAGAGGGCAAACGATGGTTTGCCAAGCACCAGCATGCCCCGGCAGACATAGGTATGCTGGCACTTGTATGGCGGCCTGAGCATGCCGGGACTCAGGGGAGGGCTGGCAAGTTTTAGCCTGGGGAGCGAGACTCAACTCACCAGCCTATTAGGAAGATTTTAAATGAAAAAAAAAATGCAGGTGGCCCAGTGACCCAGCCCAAGGTAGACCACTATAGGACCGGCCTGGGGGGCAGATGCCTTCCTGCCCCCAAGCCATGTTTTCAGCATGGGGCTGATTATACCTAGGGCAGAGGCTCACATTTGTTTTGCAGGCCCAATACCCATTTTGTTTGTGAGCCCAATTCCCTTTTTTTTTTTGCAGGCCCAATCCTCATTTTTTTTATGGGTCCAATCCTTATAGGCAATGTAGCTCTTTCCTGATCCCATGCTTAATGTGTATCCAATGCTTTTAATGTAGATTATGCTTTTAACCTGGGATGCACTTTCAGCATGTCTATGTAGGTATTTTGCTTAACTACATCTAAAGATATGTGCAGCTTGAAATACTATGTAAACTACGTTTTAAACTACGTTTCCTGCTCCATTCCACATTTTACATAGCTGACAACAAGCAGAGCAAAATATTTTTTCTTTAAGTTAAAAGTATTCATTCACTTTTGTACCACTTACAGCATTCAAGTGAATTTCTTAATCTATCATCTACGTCCCCACCACTGCCCTAGTTAGTGCTGTTACTTGTGTCATTTGAATACTGTCTTTCTGTTGAATGACAAAGACCCTTTCTAATTTGCAGCAAGTAGAGCAAAGCTGCAGGTGCTGCTGGACCCCACCCAGTGCCAGACATTTATTGAAGTTGCTGCTTTAACGATGCGTCGCCCTTTTAAGAGCGGCAGCTGAGGTCGAATGCGAGGCTGTGACGTCATTGTGGAAGTGATCCGGCGTTGGAACGTTTTTTTTTTTTGTGGCAGCCTCAACGTTCGAAAGAGCGATCGGTCTGGAGCTCAGCGGGGAGCCGGTGTTCTACGAACTCTCTTCCGCGAAGCCGTCGACGGTTCTATCCCAACATCCCAATCTGGCGTCCCCGACTTTCGGTTCACTTTGTAGGACCTTTCAAGGCTGAAGGTTCAGGGGCCCCTCCCCCACTCCTCCACAGGGTCCCATAAATCCATAGACCTAGGGGCCCCTCATCCGTTCGCTCTGTTACATTTAGATGTCGTGATTTGGTTTAAATCGTGTTTTAGGTACCTGTATGGTAACTAGAACATAATATCCAACTAGTACCCCACCGACCCTTACATAGAGATACCCTAGGAGGTGGTCTAGGTACATTACATCTACCCCAACCTCTGAAGTTATACTTGTGTCTGTACAAGTGTTATCTGTAGGCTCTAAAAATGATGAACCAGGGACTTCCATTCCTCAACCCACCAACACTAAACCAGACCCCAATCCAACAACAGCAGCAACAGTATAAATCTGCCCTACCGATAAAGAAGAATGCTATCACGGATGACTACAAGGTGACCAACCAGGTCTTGGGACTGGGCATCAACGGAAGAGTATTAGAAATCTTCAGCAAAAAGACTGGGGATAAGTTTGCTTTGAAGGTAAATGGGGATAATGGAGGAAGGGGTGTTCCCATCTGACAATAGGGAGCAGATGGCTTACAGTGGCCATTCATACAAGCAGCTCACAAGTGTTTGCTTTATGATAACCAAAAAGTGGAAGTTGTAATGTTAGTAAGGGGAAACTAACGTTTATATCTTATGACAGCAGGTTAAGATACAATTTATTTGATTGATTCTGTAGTATTGTTGTCTGGCTAAGTTCACGAGGGACATTGAAATCTGTGTGTTGTGTAATCTGCATGTGTAATTTTCTTTTGGATGTATGTTAGAATTTGACAGACCCTTTGGTTAGTTGTGACATTCTTTGGCAGGCTTTTTTTTTTTTACTCAAGGAGTCCTGGTCTGTTGGCAAAGGCCACGATTGTGTTTGACTGACAGGTTCTGTGTATGTTTGACAGCTGTTTGAGCAAATCAGCATTCTGTATATATGGAGAGGGTGCAAGAGGCACCTGTCACGGATATTGAAGCACGTGAAGTCTACATTGAGCATTACAAGTGGTTGACTTTCCTTTTTTTAGACTATATTATAGTTGTAAGCTAGAATACCTACATTTTTGAAGATCTTAATATGCTGCCTACATTGGCGTTACAATATCATAGCTTTTTGGACTCTTAAAAAGTAGTTTTGCAGAGACAAATTTAAAGGGCTTTACTACAATAGCAATAATACACTGACTGGGTCATCTTATTGTCACTTATATAACCAGCCAAAATTCAGTCTCAATAGTTGCCAAAAGCTCTAGATTTGACTTTGTCACTTGACACTCAGGTGCCAGATTAGGTGGCTACAGACAGGTAGACAAGTTGCAGAGGGCACAATTACAGGGCAGTATAAATGGTGCAATAAACTTAGGGCTCATTACTATTGCCGAGCATTGAATGCAGCTTTTTGTTATCTGATTGTAATACAAATCGGTGTAGGGGTTGGAGAGCATGGGGTGGGAACGACACTGGGCGAAAAATTAAAATAAGATGGGTAGTGTTTTTGTAATCTTTAGACCTGGCCTTGTTATTGGGATAACTTTGTGTATGCTCTTGTGGCATCTGACCTTGCTTGATCGTTTTCTCATGTAGTGACCATGAATAAAAGGGCTATTTGCAGCTATTAAAGCATTCATCTGCAGCCACCCCACAAGTGTGATTCCCCCCCCCCCCCCTCCTTATTTTGCAATTCTGCTAGTTGTAACAGTTAGCACAGTACATCCGTTTAGTCGGTTAGGTTGACCATGACTGGTTGGTCTTCTCTGTCAGCTTGACTAGCCAGTTGTATGTTAAACTATTGCCTACAATCTCCTGCTTCTCTGATGTGTATCCAAGCCAAGGGGGTATTAACAGTGGCCTTCATGATCTGACAGTTCTCTGCAGGAGTAATTTGTGAGCCCTATGTTGTTCACCAATGTAATAACTGAAACCACCAAGGCTAATTACACAATTCATAAGATAAAGTAGAAGACAACCTCCTGAAGTATAGGAAGTGTTGGAATTGGTAAAGGTTCTGACATTTGACACATTGAAGCCCCAATCACTTTTTACCAGAGTCCAAAAGTGTTACGAGAATTGTAGCGAGGAAGCGACTTCGCAATTCAAATTCTAAACCTATTTAGAATGTTTTTGTTTGTGCTAGGTTACTGATATTTTTCTCTTGCATTGGCTCTAATGACAAACACAGCCTGTTGATATTAAAATGGTATTTGGTTACGTTTGTACAGTGTCACAATTTTGGTAATAGTATTGCAGCTAACCTTCCCTTTCCTTTTGTTTCTTGAGTAAAATGATGTAACTGAAAAGAAGATGCTGGTCATTACAGTACTTTCTGGTCTTGGGTCAGAAAATACCCAAAAATCTCCTTCCAAAGAAAAGCAACTTAAAACAAAACTAATAAATGTTTGCTTTAGTTAGCAAGATTGGGGATGGGAGTTTAGACTCTATAATGTATTATATGTTGCATTTCAGTGACTTGTATACTGTGCAATTACTTCCTGATTATGAACTCTAAAACACGTGGTGTATAGCCAAAAGCCCTGCCCTGACTTTTGAACAGGTACATACAGTACCTTGCTACTTCCGAATGTACCTGTATATTACATAATCTACAACACTCTATCTGGTACAAGTGAGCACATATCATTACTGTAAATGAATCAGAGGCAAAAGGGTTAACTGTTTATTTTTTGTCTTTCTGCCAGAGCATTAAACAGGCTGCAATGTTGGTTCAGAGCCCAAATTGTGCCTCTTTGTTCTGCGAGACAAACTCAGGGTAACTTGTGATTAATCGTTGCCAGGAACATGCACCGAAGATTAGTGGTGCCATGCGAGACATTTAAAGAAATCCGTCAATGTGACTATGTAGTGAATATTCTGCTTATTGAATGTTTGGCCATTAAAAGTTTCAGCTTTTGTATTAATGCTTTGAGAAAATGTATTGGTTTTTCATTTGGAATAGTCGCAAAATTCTGTAATTATTTCACTAATATGTGAGTTAACTTAAAATTAGCTGTTGCAGTAATACCACCAATGTAGTTCAGAAGAAGCTTCTGCCCAATTGGTAAATGAGATGGGGAATGATATATATCTTATTGAGCGTGTGGTCCTTGTGTATTCAGCACAAACTTCCATGTATACCGAGGCTGTTTTTTTCATGGATATTAACTGCCCCTGTGTATTGTAACATGGGTGTAAGGAAAACCCCAGTGTTCGCAAGATACAATCACTATGCTGTCATTGATAGCTCCTAGATCTACTTGCAGTATAGTTGTAGTGACTGCCACAGCAAGTTACCCCAATGTCTGCTGCTTTATTTTTCCTCTCATGGCAGTAGAGTACCTTTCAGTGTTATGGTTTGTAAAAGTTATTACTGGTGGACAGGGGAATGCTTTTTGCTTCCTCCCTGTCAGGGAGGGCTGTTATTAGTGGGTGGGAGAGGCCTTCAGTGACAAATATTCTATGTTGATACCATGATGAGCGAGCCAGGACGACCCTGGGGTCAGGTGACGGCCTTGCTGCCAGCTCTGTGTGCGTTTCAGTGACATCAGCAGCTTAGGGCTGTGCTGTTTCTTCTGCCACTGAGTTGGTCTGACTTGTTCTCTTATTACATTCATCAGTTTTTACTTTGTTTTTCTCCTTCATGTCATCTGTCACAAGATTCTTATTTTTTATTTTAGGTTTGATCTTGCCATTTCCTCGCTACCATTTGTTTGGTATTCTTATAAGTATTGCACAATAAGCAGACATGTCTGTCTTCACCTTGCTGTCATGTGGCGAAGCCGTGGGGTTTCCTTTTTCTGAATGAATACAGGAAGATCCGTGTAGCATGGGTTTTTTTTTAAGGAGGAAGTTTGTCAGAATTATCACATGTCACGATACGCCTTACACAGCTCTCATGTTTCTCTTCATCACATTTGTATACCATGCTGTTTGATGGGTATATATATATATATATATATATATATATATATATATATATATATATATATAATATATATATTTTTTTTTTTTTCCGTAGGGAGTAGTGCAGTGTTGGCAAACCTGTGACACTCCAGGTGTTGTGAAACTACAAGTCCCAGCATGCTTTGCCCATATATAGCAGCTTATTGCTGGAAGGGTTTGCTGGGACTTGTAGTTTCACAACACCTGGAGCGTCACAGGTTAGCCAACACTGGAGTAGTGTATGTAACTGGCTCAAAGAGCTGCTAAGAGCTATTGACTAGCTGACTATAAATGTGTATATATTTTTGGTTAGAACATTTCCTTGTTGCTCTGATGTTTTTGTGAAGTGAATTTTAATGTGGCAATGACCATCGGTGATCTCTATTTCGTCATGAGCTTTATTTTTGCCACACTCACAATTTATGTATGTGCAGTGGAACAAAAGCATAAATGTAAAAAAAAAAGCTTCATCTATGGTCTTGAATGTGGCATGTTAAGATATGTTTTTAATTTGTCTGGCATTCCCTTTTTAAACAATAAACTTGGATTTTCATACCAGGCTACTGTGATTGAGCATATTTGGCAAGGAATAAATGCCACAAAATGAGAATGCTTGTGGTATCTTGCTCAGCTGTGTGTGTGTGTGTATGGTATTGAAGACTAGTGGATTGCTGCCAGTAGAGAATAACTGACATACTTGTGGCCTTACTTTAGACTTGAGGCTGAAGTAATACCAATGTTAACAGCTAGTGCACAGCCCATTATTTAATACAAATGATTGTTCTTGCAAATATTGCTGTTTTTGATAGTACAGTGCTTCCTCTTTATAGCACTCCCAGTTTTGTTTTGTATTTCAGGTCACCCTTAACTGCTACCAAGTATTTTCTTGATAACTTGTACAAATTTCATTATGTAACCCTCTCTATAATCTCATCTTTGCTACAACACTAGTTTTTGAACTGGTTTAAAAGTGAAATCTACTTTTGTGGAGAACTTTATTTTGGGTTATAGTTGTATAGAACTCCATTTCTAAATATACCACTAAAGATGGCAGGAGCTTCAGGGCAAAGTAGTGCTATATACATTCTATTAGAGAGGATCAGGATTATATTTGTAAATGGACGATGGTCTGTTTTGGGAATATAACCGCTTAAATAAATAAATCGCAACCACCAGCCGCTAAACAATATAACAAACAAGCTCCACTTAACCTTCAGATTGGTGTCACACGAGCACTCCAGTTTCTGATGAGCACATGCCTAGGGTTTGGAGCGGTTTTCTTGCAGGTGGAAACTGCTCCTCCTGTGAGACACCATCTGTAAGATGGAAGAGCTTCCTCAGTGCTAGAAAGGGTGCTTGTGAATAAATGTATGGGAAAGAGCGAAAGTGTATTCATGTTACATAAACATGGTACTTCTTTATTAAACAAATGCAGACACCTAAAAATGTGATTCTGGCCAGAATATAACAATGTAATGGACCAATAGTGCAGGATGTATCACGACAGCCTGGGCTAGCAATATTGTGAGCAAATTTAGGTCCAAAGGGCAGATATACATATATTTAAAAAGTCAAATCCTGAGCAAGTGTGTATTAAGTACAGGGGCCCTAATGCAGGCCCGCTGGTTGATTAAGTAAATAATTTAAAAGTCTGGAGTAACAGTCCGTGAACCAAATTCTTGATATGCTATATGCAAAGTTAAATCCTGTTCTAGATGTTCTAGATGATGTCAGGAGAAAGTAGTAAAGGACTTGCTCTTTTGATGAGGTGCTTGTTGGAACCTTGATTCCAGTCTTCATTCTTACCTCCCCTGGTGGATGGGTGGCGTCGTGCACTTCAGCCGCGAATAAAGTGAAGTGAGCGCTGTGTCTCCAGTGGTATGCGCACAGTGTAGATAGTAGTCCCAGCTGTTCTCCTATTTGGCTGCCGTACCAGGCTTGGAATCTGGCGAGCGGGGGATAACGATATGAAATTTTCTCCCTGCTCAGCTGCTGTGATCCAAGAGGCCAGTTGTGGATGGCAAATAAAGTTGAGTGCTGTAATGTCCAACACGTTTCCCCTGCACCGTGATACATCCTGCACTATTGGTCCATTACATTGTTATTCTATTCTGGCCAGAATCACATTTTTATGTGTCTGCATTTGTTTAATAAAGAAGTCCCATATTTGTTACATGAATACACTTTCGCTGTTTCTCATACATTTATTCACAGGCACACTTTCTAGCGTTGAGGAATCGCTTCCATTTGTCTACCCTGTATAGGAATAGGGTCCTCCTCTGGCAGCTTTTATATTATCCAACAGGGAGCGCAGTTAACCATACCCGCTGCTAGACCATCTGTAAGATGTTGGTGTAAAGAGGGAGCAGTTTCTTGGCTACTTTCACACTAATGTTGCCATTTGTGTGAAGTGTGTGGTGACCGTGTGAACATCCTCCCCTTTCTAGCAGACAACTCAAAATCTTTCATAAAGTCTACACCAGATGCAATTTGTATGTTTTTAATATTAATCTAAAATAGAAGTTTTAAATAAGAGCTATAGATAATTTAAAAATCTTTGTGAAAGTTCCCAAATCTTGACACCACTAGTGAAACGAAGTGTAAACTATTGTCTTATCAACCATTTTCTACAAAGATATCGCAAAGAGCTACTAGTAACTGTTACAGCTATGCGTGTAAAAGCTTTATGCACTACAGCCTTCCTGTAAGCCTGAAAGTAAGAAGCCTCTGTAAATCTGGCCAGGCATGTGGAAGGCCATAGCGGACAAGGATTTGCTTCTAGGGTTGATTATCCATATTGCTGCTATTGCCTTCTGTTTGCTTAATACACGGGCCAGTGTGTGTGGAAACCTTACATCTGAAATGGCTGCTGATAGACTGTATTCAAATGCTACCCATTGAAAACATTGTCAAGCATCTGAGCGGTCAAGGTATGGATATTTTTATATATGGCCTTTGTATATTGGGTCAGCAGTTTCCCCATAGTGCCCTTCAATCGGCAAACTCCCTCCTGTTTCATTCTGCCAAACAGTATAAGTGAGCAATTTCACCACATGTGCATGGGCCAGTTGCTCTGGAGCTACTGTTCAGCTGGCACGCCAACCACCCAGATTGCATTGAAAGCCTAGGTTCCTGGACTTCCGGGTAGAAGAACTACGCCATACACACTAAGGTGGTCAATGATTAAATACTTCCACCGCCTTTAAAACAGCTTCAACCATCAATGAGGTGACATAGGGTCACAATGGTTAGCTCTGTTTTCTTGCAGCGCTGAGATAATTCTAAGGCATGGGGGTGCTATCTGCTTGGAGCTTGTATGTTTCCTCTGTTTGTGTGGTTTACTTCCTGTGGTCCAAAAACATACATTTGGATTATTTGTGTCCTAAATGTGTCTGATCTTTGTGTGTGTCTCTGTTGGGGAAATTAAAGCTTAAGCTCCCTGGACTGTGACTGATGTATGAATAAAACATGCTGATTGTGTAGTACTACAAACTATATTAGGAGCTATATTTCAAACTAGTATACCAAACTTGTAGTATATGTCTAATTTTAATCTGCCTTCACACTCAAGAGGATCTTCCACATTAAGAGAAAGGGATACTTGAATACTGAGGAAATCCTGGTATGCCAAATATGATTGGTTTCAGTTTACCCTATTTATTTTAGTGCTAGCAAGAAGGAAGACAGCAGTGGCTTGGGGAACACACCACGAGAATGCAATTTTGTATTTACTTTGCAGGGGGTTTTTTTTTTTTTTTTTTTTTGTCCATTGAGCATTGAACTGTTAAAACCTTTGTCTGATTGGTTATTCTTAATAAATTCAACGAAGCCTTGAAGCAGGGTCCGGCTCTTTATATCGAGGAATGTGTCATCCTGCAGCCAAGATCCTATTTTGGAGCACTTGTGTTTCTGAAGGTTTAGTATCTGATTCTGGTGGAATTGTTCTAAAAATAGGTTAAGGACAAAGTCTTACCCTCGCCTCTGTGACCTTCCCAAAGTCTGTGCAAGTTTCTAATTGCAGTGCTTTGTAAGTTACAACAGGTCTGTCACTGAATAGACCATTGCATAAGGTTATAGGAAATGGAATGAAGAGATGTCTAACCGAATAGCAACTAATGGAGCAAAAGCTATAGTTGTTGGCCAATGATCACATATTGGAGGAGATGCTACATAAATATTTGACTTTTGAGCCTAAGACAGAACTTGTCAGGTGAAGTAGTGTCAGGAGATATTGGAAATGTCTGTGAAAACACTGATCTTGTGCTGTTATGTAGCACATATCTGACATCCTATTCCCTGCAGTAGGCCTCCCATGTAACATTTAGCTTTCTTGCCTCCCTCACTTTGTTTCCTGTTATTACACTGACCAGCACAGTGATTGTGTTGTAATCCCTCTGTCTTCCCCCTATTTGCTGAGTCAGGGAGTTGTACTAATCCATCTTCCCCCTTGAGTCTGTAAATCTTTAGCTTTTAATGTTTGTGGTTCATCGAAGGTACAAGCCTTACAAGTAACTATATTTAATTGGAGGTTTGTCCTCTGGTCTCTGCTATTTTAATATAAATTTCAGATTTGCTAAGTGGTCATGTATGACTGCACGGCAGTTTGTTACCTCGTATGGTTCCTTTTTCTTTATTTGAAATGGTATTCCCTACATGCTGCTAATGATTAAGAGTAAATATGCTGACTTGTATGCAGATTTTATTTTAAAAGCCTGGTTGTCTAATTCTGTGTCTAAGGACACCCTTTCACCTCCACTTTGTAGTACACCAGCGTGTCTACACTTCCTAAATTGCATCTCGCTAATGGTCAGCGAGCCCTCTCCCTCTGATGCACGTTACATCAGCACTGAGGTGATAAATTCCTTCCACATCAGCTCATACGTGACAGATGTTTGAGCGGCCTATGTAATTTCTCAATGTAAGGGGACTCCTTTTGAGCAAATACATGTCAGTGCTTAGGAGGGCAGTGTATATTCCTGTATCCCATTCTGACTGGATGTGGTCTCATCTGCTAGTGATTTATTACCACTTGTTTGACTACAAACCAAGTTGTTTGTGTATTAAACAAAGTTGAAGGTGTTTGTATGGTTTTTGTTTTCCCTCCTGAGGGTTTGTTCTTGTACTCCTTCCTTACCTTTTCTCAAATGTGAGGGGAAGCAAATGCTGTTAATGCAAGTCATTCTGAATGTAAAATATTTATATGCCGATAAAATACGGAGGTTGCTGTAAATCGACTGACAGACCTCCGAGCCCTCACCTGTGGCCCCAGCTCTTTCCTCTGTCAGATTTGTTTGTTCTAGCTCAGTGTTGGCTAACCTGTGACACTCCAGGTGTTGTGAAACTAAAAGTCCCAGCATACCCTTCCAGCGATAAGCTGCTATCTATTGGCAAAGCATGCTGGAACTTGTAGTTTCACAACACTTGGAGTGTCACAGGTTAGCCAACACTGTTGTAGCTTGTAACATGTATTTAGCTTGTATTAAATGCCTGCTTGTTTCAGATGGATATATTTTTCTTTGATTACATGTATTGTTTAAATTTATCCCTGAGATTAAAGGTAATGTGCAGCCCTTTTGACGGTAAGGGGGCCGCCCATGCAGCCCCTGAAGCATAGTTGCTCATCGCTGCTCTAAATAAGTGCATTTTAACTAACACTGAAGATGACCTCATTTGTAAATTAAGGTAGAGTAGACACAATTTTATTATTGTGCTAGGAAGCTATGCAACAAAGTGGGTCAATATTTTAAGAACACCCTTTAGTATAGTGTAGACTTATAACTAACCTGACACACATCTTAACAATTTAGACGGCCATCTTGGGGTTAATGAGGGCAGTATGGAGAATTCCCCTGTTTGATAGTAAATGGTCATCAACACTTATTTATATAGCACCAGCAAACTCTGTAGTGCTTTACAATTGGGGACAAGGATGGTAATAATCAATACTGAGTAATACAGACAGGTGAAAAGACCCTGCTTACAATCAATGGTAAATGCTGCTGATCAATGTTTAAAAAAAAAAATAAAAAATAGATGAATAATCCTCTTCCTGCTTTATTTTTGTTAATCTGGATTTATATCCATTCATTATTTAAAATGTACATTTCGGACAGGTAGGGTGAACAAATACAATGTACAAAAATGTTATGTTAATATACAAAAATGGAAAATAGGCACGGCGCTGACGATATGCAGAAGGGAATACTTTTCAAATCGCATAGGGCTGATAAAGATCCTCAAAATATCATCAGACCACATAATGTTCAAGTCTTAAATAATGTAGATTGTCCTCCTTTAGAATGGCACTTGTATAATTCCAAGATAGAGGAAAGAAACCTCTGATTGTTCCACCAATTCACTCTCAGAGATATTCCAGGCGTTTATTATGGGTTATGTACATAGAAAGAAAAATGATATCAGTGTCACAGATAAGAAACATCATATTAGAATCTTCGGGATACAAGGCTATATATACCAAGGAGCCCAAGTGTATGTGGCCCTTTAACTGGTACGACACAACGTGAAAAAACACAACTACCCCTCCGGGTACAGACTTACAGAAAAAACAGTCCCAGTAGATAGCTGCGTGAGTATAAGTATTCACAGCGCTTCTTCTGTCAGATGTTATTCATTTTCAAAATTCAAATCCGGCCCCGGAGCACCTTCCTGCTATTGCAGCTTTCACAACCCGGTACTGGATTCTTGTATGGACCCTGGAATGTTGGGACTTTTTGATTTGATTTAAAAGCACTTGGAATGGGGGGCGTGTGTCTTGAAGTGCGGCTGGGCTGGGGCGTCATCAACTCCACGTCAGCTGAAATAATCTAGGCACTCTCTCAACCAGCAGATAGTGGGCCTTCATCCAGAAATTTTCAGCTTAATCTTTAAACCACATTCTCAAGAATTATTTATAAGCATAGCACCACACGTCTGGTGCCCTTGACATGCTAATGGATAGGAGGTTCACGCTTGGTGGCATATGAAGCACTAGACAGGCCCTAACCACGCCCCCACCTCGCTTGAATCCATTAATTGCCGTGCACAACAGTGGAAGGAGCATGTGGAACCCATTTACCGCTGCGTATACAGAGCAGCAATGAACAGAACATGCCTTTTACCTTTCCTACTGCACAGGACAAAGCTGTCCTGATTGGAACACTGGAATATGCCCTCAATTAGCGACTTTTTCGCCTAAATTAGGACATTTTTGGAAAGATGTTGGGTTATAACACAGCTCGCCTATGGCTACCTGCACAGATGTCTTCCATAGAGCAGGACACCATATTCCTTGGAGCACAGCATAGACTCCTTGCTGTATTACAGGATAGTTTCTCTGTGAGCATACTGTGCCATCTACCTGTACAGACGCTGCATACAGTTGACAGATGCATTATGCTTGCATAGAAGTTGCAATAATGAACACACCAAGAGAAAATATCCTTAAATTACCACTTCTCAGTGACTACAGTGAGGAGCCTCCAGATGTCTAATATGAATTTATTTTCTGTACAAAGTTTAAGCAGATCTTATAAACCTTATGTTGAAAGCAAAGGATGTGTGACAGGATGGACCGCCTATGCCACCCTGTCTGTTGTTGCTGGGAACCGTCTGGGCTTACTTTGCCACTCATGCCTTTTGTTTTTCCCGAATACTCTCCTCTTGCCACAGTAGGAGGAGCTTGCTGCCACCACTGGACTCCTTTATGGCATCCAGAACCACGTTCCTTCTGGATAACTGTCGCTGCTAGTGTACTTCCGTGCTGGTACACTTGGGCTGGTACCCCTGAACGCTTACTATGGATCAGGGTGCTGTGGATGGTTCTCCCCTGGCCTATCACACTGGCCAGAGCTGCTAGGTAGTGGGCAGAGGGGTGGTACTAGGAGCTGGGTCCAAACTTCAGAAAAGCCGGAGGACGGATTAGATTTAGGGTTTAATCTGTAGCTCACAGGATTACAGCAATCTTAAAGAAGTTAAGCAGGGTCTTGAAGCAAAGAGTGATGTTTATTTCGCTCCAGTGTCCTGACAGACAGTTCTACTAATTAAAGGTATCAGTGGTCAGGTCAGATGAAACATCAGAATGATGCATTTCAGTGTACAAGAGCTCTTTTTATACAGTTTTAGAGACTGCCTCGGAGGCGATTTTTTTTTTTTTTTTTTTTTTTTTTTTTTTTTGAATCGGGATGCAATTTGTTTACCCAAATATGAATTTACATGCAATGCAAAGCTAACAATATTTATGCTTATCTGGGATATCGTAAAACCTTGCTGTGATTTCCTGCTTCTTATTTTGGACACAGTGGACATCTACCAGCAAGTCTAATTACCCCTTCCTTTCTCTTAAGGGGCATTGGACACTCACATCCAAAGGTCTAATTAACATGAGATTAGCATGGGTGCTTTCTTCCAACAGTTGCAAAATACACATTTTCCTTCCAAAAAAAAAATCCCCAAGAAAAGTTGCAAACCCCAAACAAGGCATTTCCTTACACCAAGATATACAGAATACTTTCTAAACAAAGGCTTATTGTATCAGATATATAAATCAGGAATAATGCATTTTCGCTAGCAAGGTTAAAACAGAAAAACCCACATTTTCTCCCCTGGTCTCAGAAATAAAGATTTCCTATACCAGGATATACACAATCTCAAAAATAAGTGCATGGGCAATCATATAAAGAAGCGCCCTGCGCTATTTCCACTAAATACATTTATACCATAAGTGATCCAGTCACAATGAGTATCCATATTCTACCTATTATAATCTGATTTTTATTCCACACATGGAGGCCAATTACAGAGTCCAGTGGAAGGGGAGTAAGGGTTATTCAGAAGTGAACAGATGAGTTGTTATGCTAGCTCGGCCACTCACTGGTTCATAATTTCCTTGGCAAGATTGGGCTCCTTTCTTAAATTTTGGGACAAAATCTGCCTTCTGATAACGTTTTATACCACACTAGTAATTTAAACAATGTCTCCAGCTCCCCTCAACTGGCGTAACTGTGAGGTGCCCGTGTCTAAATATGTCTGCAGTTCTCAATATACTTCTGTTTTGTAAAGGTCCTTTTCTCCAGGGTTTGAAAACTTACAATCCAAATTCCATCTTGAAATATTACTTTTGCACAATCTGTAAAAATGTTCACATCCCCTTAGCCACTGTAATGACTTTCTCTGTTTTGGGTAGGAACCTTTTGTAATGTTCAATGTTTGATGTATCCTGTTCTCGCCCCCTAGATGCTGCAGGACTGTCCCAAGGCGCGCAGGGAAGTGGAGCTGCATTGGAGGGCGTCCCAATGTGCACACATTGTAAAGATCATTGATGTCTATGAGAATCTGTACCAGTCCCGGAAGTGTCTGCTCATTATTATGGAGTGGTGAGTGTGGATATACCACTATAGTAATGTGGTTGGTATACTGTTCAATTAAGAATTACAAGGCTTTAATCAAAATAGGGGCAGTGGGTAAGAGCACTTGGCACAAAGTGCTCATTTATGTTTGTATATTTTGTTCCAGCTTGGAGATGGCGAACAGCATTTTTTTTTCCATAACATTCACAAACTAGCTTTGTGCTTCCATGATGCAGGAAAATGAGAAAAACCAGCATGACCACCTAAGTGCATAAGGTGGAGACTCCTAAAACTGACGTATATAGCAGCATGTGTCATGGCTGGGACCAGACAACGCCACAAAACATTCATATTGCCTAATTCACACCAGACAATCTCCTCAATGTACATATTGAGATTATAATGAAAGTGTATAAACAATGAATTATAATCAAACAATTCTTTACACGATAATAAATATTCTTTAACTAAATATTTTAAGTGTCCTATTGTGATAAAATAACTATTAAAATGAAGCATAAAATATCCTTAATGGATATAATGCTGTGAACTGTATTCTGTGATAGAACTATCCCGGCTAAATACAACTTCCTTATTATACAGGGCTATATAATTGCAAACATGTAAAATATAATAAATAACCAGTACATAAATATCAGTAAAGTAAAAAAATAAAACTACAGCACATGGTATAAGGTGTTGCACTCCCAAAAAAACATTCTCCCATAGCACGAATGTCAAGGAACATAACAAACCTTTAACGTTTAGAAGGTAGTTAGTAGCTCCTTAATCCTTTTTAAAGATGCCAAGTTCCATCCTAAGTGACACATGACCTAAAGACAATAGTCAAATGAAATTTCAAATTTTTGGAATTCATTATGTTCCATCATAACATTTGGTGTAAAGCTACAGTCTAAATATCCAAAAGCGTTCCTTATTGCTGAACTGATCTGTTCTCTTAGTTGGGGTACTAAATCAAATTAGTCAGTGCTGTAATTGACTGACACATACATCATCTGCTAGAAATCATTTAATACAGGGGAATCAATAGGGTTTTGTTTTTTCTTCTCTCGAATAAAATTACCTGTATGTTCACATTGCTGGGCAATCTTCCTATACCAAATACAGCTTCATATTTTTGCCCTTTGTATAACAAAAACAAAGATGGTTTTATAAAAATCCTTGGAACACTGGGATCACTCTAGAGACTGCTCCAATTCTACATAACAGCTCTGAGTTGCATGGGATGCAGTGTAGTACTTAAGACAACAAATTATTGCACTTTTTCCCTGTTATATTTGATTTAGCAATTCATCTCTATTTTTGGATATAACTTTAAGATACAGCAGATGGTCTTTGGTGTGCTCTCACAGACCGCAAATGACAATGTTTAAATAAACAATAAACAATGCCTGTTGTGGATTATCGTGGTCCCTCCACTTTGAGAGACTGTTCTGTGGCTAACATCTGAATTATGTCTTTCAGTCTGGATGGCGGAGAGCTCTTCAGTCGCATTCAAGACAGAGGAGACCAAGCTTTTACTGAGCGCGGTATGTCTATATTTTGTTCCTTGGTGACCTGGTCTTCCCTCTGGCTTAAAGCTCACTTTATCACAATATACTGTTTATGAACTCTAGACTACACAGCTAATATCCTACAAGTACAGTAATATTCTAATAGACTGTATATCTTCCACAACAGGGAGGCTTTCTGTCTTGATAAAATAAATATTCCAGTTGGGTACAAATTCATTACATTAGTTGAGGATCTTGGCTTACACGATTCATTTATTTCAATAAGGTTAATGATGTTCTACCTGTGTGATCACAAACTGTTCTTGATCTTCAGAGGCTTCGGACATCATGAAAAGCATTGGAGAGGCTATCCAGTATTTACACGCAATAAATATCGCCCACAGAGATGTAAAGGTATGTGTCACAGAATATTTGTCTTTCTAACCTAAATATTGGGTACCACGGTTTTGTTGGGGAGGGGGGTTTGTTTTTTTTGTAAATACCTGCCCTTCCATATAACTTGTGGTCCTGACTGGAGCAGTGTCTCCATCTGTCAGTGTGGTACTAGAAAGTACACCATAAAGATCTGCTGGTGGCTTGCTTACCTAGTAGTGACATTTGTCGTTCTTTTCATCCACTATACAGACTTTTGAAATATTTATAACTGTTGGTGCAATCACAAGGGCTACAGCATTTTCTCCTAGATCATTTTAGGTAAACGGTTTATTTCCCAATTTGTACAGTTTTCCTCCATGAATTAAGCTTTAAACTAGATCGCCTTCTAGTCAAGTTTAGTACTGATTTTGCCAGGGCCATAAATATTCAGGATGTACCTGATGGCTTGAACGGCCTGCTGTTACCCAATGCAAGGTCTCTGAGCAGGATGGGATATATCGCATATCTGCCTCGGGGACGTTTTCACCAAAATAATAAACATAGGGGCGTATTCAATTGTCAGCGTTAACGCTGCAAAACGAGCGCTCGGAAAATATTACTGTTTATACGGTAATTACTCGCTCAATTTCAGCTCGCAGCTCCCTGAGCAGCGAGCTAAAATTGAGCGAGTAAATTACCGTATGAACGGTAATTACGCACAATATTACCGTATAAATGGTAATATTTTTCCAGCGCTCGTTTTGCAGCGTTAACGCTGACAATTGAATACGCCCCCTAATGTTAGAATTTGACACACAGCTATGTTTTGGTTTACTAGTTCTGAAAGCTCATTTATGTCAATACAAGAAAAAGTATTGACTTTTACATGTGAAAGCTAGTGATGGCTGCCAGTATGCTCAACTCTTATATTAGGAGTTCCCTAGAATGGAATGTCACTTCAGGGCATGATGTAAAACAATTAGAAAGTCTTCCCTGTTTACTTTAGCTGGTGGTTGTGTTAGAGCTGTCAGTGAGAAACCTTAGACAGGTAACAAGCAGTATGGGCAAATCTACACAGTTAACCACAATGTCCTTCCCATTGTTAGAATATATTGTAGAATATACAAGAAATACATATTTAGTATTCTGTACAGCATGTTATTGTATGTTAACACATACAGATTAGTAGCAGATCCTGAAAATTGCATTCAGCATATAGAGGTCATAGGTGGTTAATGCAACTGGATAATTTCAACGTTCAAACATTCCCACGTGGCACCCTAGTGTGTGGTCTGCCAAAATAGTAAATGGGTATATGTAAAGCAGTTGTCCAGCATATAATATAGCCTTTGTCATCATTTTAAATATAATCTGCTCCAGGCTCTAAGTGATTTTGAATTTGTAATACTATATAAGAAGTGAAAACATTAAAATGGATTCCCTTTATCAGAACTGGGTCTCTAATAGAGACTATGGGCCTGATTCATTAAGGAAAATAAAGCAAAAAAAGTAACTTTGCCCCTTGGCAAAACCATGTTGCATTGGAGGGAGATGAAAATTTAAATGTGATGGCAGATTTATAGTTTGGGTAGGGCATGACCTAGATCAGCTTTACATTTCAGTGTACAAATAAAAAAGCAATAAGTATTTGTGTGCTACATGAAAAAACAAGTATTAACTTATGTACAAAATAATAAACTAATTTGCACCCCTTGCATTGTATCATGGTTTTTGTCCAGTAGAATACTTATTTTTTTGCCTTACTTTCCTTACTGAATCAGGTCCTACACGTTTGTTTAAATATAAAAAGTAAGAACAGTGTTATAATTGCCCTGCTTTTCTGGTGTTGACTTTAATATGCAGCACCCGATCTGGTACGCAGCCATTCTCCCATGGACAGTCATACATACATGGCATCCAGTCTAAAATGGAGAACTCTATCTGAAGCCTTGTGTACTGTCACTGACCTAGAACTTCCACTTGTCAGCTGACTGTGCAGACTTAGAGACTGCTAAAGCTATTGGGATTTTTCTGCTATGTAATCTATATTTTTGTAACCTGAGCGAGGCATTTATAGCAGCAAATGTCTCTGAACCCTACACATACTTGGCTGAGGTGCAGATGTTCTGGGTCTGATGGTGATTCTTGCTGAACTGGGGCTGTATAAATATGAAGGTGACTGGCCTTAAAGGTTTGCTCCTCATTTCCACTCCTTCAATGTGCTATTCCTGAGTTTCATTCATACATTGAAATCTAATGGGAAGCAATATTTTCTGTAAACGTTTGGGCCAATAGATACAGTTCAGATAAATTACATGTGGCCTTTACATTTACATTAGAACTGCACTCTGAAATTGCGCTGTATTGCTCACATAACATCAGAGCATCAGACCCAAGCGCTATTACTCATTGTGGAAGAAGCCCTTGCAATTCAGTCATGCATCCTTATTATGCTACCTTATTGTGCGAATGCAACATAAAAGTTCTTTGAAGCCAGAAGGAAGGTGTAAGGGTGATAATTACTTCTGGTCACTTTCATGAGTGCTGCATCTTTTTGTTTTGTTTTTAAAAGCTGTACACATATGTTTACATGGTAATTGTCCTTATGCCGATAGTAATAATTATTCTTGGCTTGTTTTCTTTTTACAGCCAGAAAATCTCTTGTACACGTCCAAAAGACCAAACTCAGTGTTAAAGCTCACAGATTTTGGCTTTGCTAAAGAAACCACTTCACACAACTCTTTGGCAACACCCTGTTACACACCTTACTATGTGGGTGAGTATTTCTATTGCATTAATAGGATTTGCCTATATCATTATATCTTTACATATGCAGACACTTTCATCATTTGTGAAAACTAGATTTTTTTTTAAGGACTGACATTAACCGTATGTAAGCTTATTTATGAAGCAAGTTAAAGTGTAAGGAGTAATCTATCTTGAATCCATGCCCTTTCATCTTCACACAACTAATTTCCTTAATGCCTTAAGCCCCTGTAGCAGAAAGATGGCAAGGGTGGGAAAATCTTTTATAGCTGGTTTTCTCAAGAACGGTATGGGTTAACAGTATGTCGCAATTGGTCCTTTTTCCTCTGGCTGTTAAAGAAGGAAAAATGTTTAAACACGAGTAAAAATGGAAATTGCAGCTATATAATGTAAGATCATATTCCGAAAGTCACATTAAATAACATCCGCAGTCTTCATGCAGGCATTAACTGTTGGAAGGATATAGTTACTCCTACTTCCACTCTTTCGCCTCGGCATTATTAAACTCTGAAAAATGTCATGTAAATGCATTTTTAAGTCGTCCCTCCCCCCCTTTAAATATTTTCCTGAATTTGAGACTGATTATTTGTTCTTTTCTAGCACCCGAGGTTCTAGGCCCAGAAAAATATGACAAGTCTTGTGATATGTGGTCACTTGGTGTCATTATGTATATTTTGTGAGTATAAAACGTTTTACTTACACCATCTGAATGTGTATTATAACCTGTTTGTGGATGGTGGTTTTTGGGAGTCTGTCTCGTTTTTGTTTAACTTGCGATCGCTTGCTCCTCTCACAGACTTTGTGGATATCCACCGTTTTATTCAAACCACGGACTGGCGATATCCCCAGGAATGAAGAAAAGGATCCGCATGGGCCAGTACGAGTTTCCTAATCCTGAGTGGTCTGAAGTATCTGATGAAGGTGAGCATTTGGTTGAGTTGCATTTTAATGCTCTTGTGTGCTGTAGATGGCTTTATAAAGCCATGAAGAACTGATTCTTCTAGAACTGCTGTTTACTTAGCAATCTGATTGAAGGAAGTGACCTCATAGTCTTTGGTACCGTTTTAAGTGCAGTCATGTGAGGCGACTTGGAGTGTTCCAAGACTTGACACTACAATAACTTATTACCAGACAGTAAATACTGTTTTAGTGTTGGTTTAACAGCCCAAAACAGTAACTTGGACATTCTATGTATTTCACCATTAATATTATGTTTTCATTTTTCACTTAGTCAAACAACTGATTAGAAATCTCTTGAAAACCGATCCAACGCAGAGAATGACTATCACTGAATTCATGAACCACCCTTGGATAATGGTACGTACAAGCAATGTATAGTAGTGGGACAGATTCTGCTTTCATCAATTTCAGCAACTTTTTAGTACATGCAGCAATAGCTCATTTTACTTTATAGGCCTCCCCAATATCACACTGTTTACACTGCCTTATTTGCAAATGACTCAAAGGCAAACATTTTTTTTTTTTATGAAATTGTCAATAAAACGGTAAATTGTCAAAAGTGAAACTTTGTTTGGAAACGTTAATTTTGCTAAAAAATTTCAAATTCTTTCCTTGATGCGTAAAATAAGGAAATAAAAGGGTGCTCCTATGTTAGATATTTATACCATATAAAGTGTCCTCCAAGGGTATCTATTGTGGTGTTTGCTGGCTACCTCAGCTGTGGAAGCAGTGTCTCTCCTCCCTCTATTACACTGCATATTTGCAGTTAAAGTTTTGTTATGCAGGAGGGCTTATACTGCTGTCGTCTTGGACATTTCTAGAGAAACGTAAGAAAATAAACTATACTCTTATGTTTTTATCTTTTGATTCTTGCTGCCTGAATCTTTAACTTCCTTTTTTTTGAGGCTTACTGAAATGAAAAGGTCATTTTTAGTTATTGTATTATGTGCCACAAGTATCGTAAATGCACTTCTGCACTGACTTCCAGCATATCAGGTGGTGGCAGAAGTAGAAGCTATGGGATCTGATGCTTTTCTAAAAATGACCACTTTCTCCTTAATGGAGAAGAGGTTCAGCTTATGCCATCAGGCTGGTTATTTCTAGCATACTTGGCGATTAAAATCCAGGAGACCCCTGAAATGAGTGATCTGCCGGGCTCCTGAGAGTCTAGCTGTCTCTCTGCTGCCCAGCCACAACACAACGCAGCAAGACATGATTTGAGCCATCATGCTTGGCCACTATAGTGTGCTTTTCATGTCCTCACACGGCAGCAGGCAGAGCATAATAATGCAAATTGTCAGTTATTAAAGTATCTTGTCATCAACACTTTCTAGCAGTGTATGTTTTCCATAAATCCTATCGGAAGCACAAGATTAATCAGTGGCTGACTCATTCTAAGACATCAACGTGTGCTACTTCTGTGATTTTTGTGAGAAAACATGCACTGTCTGGAGGTTTGCATCTGCATATTATCATTATTACTTATCAAATCTACTTTCCACCCGCTGCAGATCACTTCACATAGTAGGTTTTGATTGTGAGATTTGAATACCGGCACATGTACTTCAGACTTTTTTGTTTTTGTATTTTATTTTTCTGTTAAAAACAACCCTGAGTGTCTCCTCCCACCCCCCTCTCCCAACAGCAATCCATGCAAGTGCCACCAACTCCACTCCACACCAGCCGGGTCTTGAAAGAAGAGAAAGATTTGTGGGAAGATGTCAAGGTGAGCATTTGCCAAGTTTTGTTTTGCCCACCCCCTCCCACCAGTTTCTTCATTCTGTGTGTACTTCCTCCATAGTAATTTCTTTTCCTATTATCAAAACTCCCTTTTTATCTCACTGTACGTCTTCTTTCAAATACAGGAGGAGATGACCAGCGCCCTGGCCACCATGCGGGTTGACTACGAACAGATTAAGATAAAGAAAATTGAAGACGCCTCCAACCCACTCCTCCAGAAGAGGCGGAAGAAGATAACCCCTCATGTTGCCAATCATTGAGCCAACACCTTTTTACTATGCTCTAGAACTGTTGGTGCCAATCACACCAGCTCAGTGTTGGCTGTAAATGTGGTTTAGAAGTGCCATGGTAATCATAGGGGGGAAAGACTGTCAGTCTATAGGATTGATGCCTGGCAAGGAACTCCTTGTGGTTTTCCTGCTTATTACTCCATTTTTAGTCTGGAAGTTTTATCGTAATTTTTTTTTTTGTTTTAGAGAATATTAGCAATATATTTTATATATAAATTTAATGATTTTTCAAATGACCCAAGACATGGAGAACTTTTGTCGGGGGGGGGGGGGGAAGAGTGGAGTCTCCTGGCCTTAAAAGTAAGGGGGAGATGAGTTGTACACTGCTGTGCCCCATAGGCAGAAGGACTTTTTTTTTTTTTTTTTTTTAAATAGAGAGCGCAGTGGTACTTGGACTGTTAGGTCTGCAGAGTATTACCTTCAATGTGTCCTTTTGCAAAAGTGCTGGGCAGAGCTGGTTAGACCACTGTGCGTATTCAGCATTATGTTACATGGCACATAGATTACAGGTCGTGCCACATCTTGCTCTCTATCTCTTTGAAAAAGGACTTAATTTCTGTTTTTGTTCACATGGCTTTAAAAGAAAGTGTCACCCTATAGTTGTGTTAAATTGGTGTAAATATAGCAAATTTTTTATTTCAAACACTTCACTGTGTGTCTTGCTTGAGTAGGAAAAGTGTGTTACCGTCAAGGCCTCTGTGTAAACTTCTATTCCTTTTGGGTATGTTTTCATTGCATTTAGTGCCTGCATATGCATCAAGTTGCCTTAAATGCAACCAAATATAGATCTTAAATGGTCATATATTTTTATCTTTAATGTATGTATATTGTGTTGCCTGATAAGAGGGGAGAGTAAATCGTAACTAGTATTTCAGGGCCATAAGGCTTGTACAGGTGTCGTCAGAAAAATTCACACTTGGGCTCAAGGAACTTTAGTTCAATTTGGCCACCAAAGCAAAGGTACCCTGTTTCTTACTGCCAACTCTGATGACGCTGCTGCCATTTTTCTTTCGCTTATTTTTTACATCTCTAATAAAGCGAGTAAAAGAATTTATTGCAGATGCAGTCTAGGAGGTCTGAGTGAGGATTTGTGGAGCTGTCCTCCTCAAAACTCTGTCCAATGAGCATTCTGCATGAATGTATTGTAAATGAACTAGCTTTTAAACCATACACAATTTCCAGAATGCAATGGGACACTGCTTTCTTGTCATGATCATGAAATCCTGTTTGCAGAACGTTAAGGTATTTTTGTGTCCAGGTACCCCATTCAGTGTTGACATGATGTGACTGTTTAAACCAATTGCCTGTATCCTAGGGTTAGATTTGAGGGAAGGATGGCAGGACAAATGGGTAGCCTTATATTTTTGTAATTCCACCTATTCTCTGGCGTTTTCTGCAAAGCATAATATTGTCCTTCTCTACTCTTCGTGCTCTCCTGAAAGCAATATTCTTTCCTTTTGGAATTACTGTAAAATTATAATTTTGTATGATCAAATTGTTTTACTAAACAGTTTTAATATTTGAAAAATGTTGACTCTCTCCTTTTTGTTTTAAGTACACATTTTAACATGTGAGATGTCTTATGAGCTTATATGCGAAAATGACTGGGTATAAAGATTGTTTACCTTGCGTATGAGTCCAATTCGGCAACCATACATCCCTTTTTGATTGATTAAAAAAAAAATCTACACAATGTACATACTCTTGTTCTACCTTGGGAATTTACCATAATATAGTGTTTACCTGGTAGTTATATTAAACATTGTCCCTTAGAAAGCTGCAACATATATGCAGTGCTGTACATTTTAAGAAGTTAATGTTGCCAATTAAATCAGTAGGTATATTAATCCCTTTTGTAAATAAGCTTGCAGTCTTAGTTGGTGTGAACACTTGATATATAAGGTAGGTTAATAAAAATGGCAGTAGTTTGTTTTTAGAGACATAAGTATGCATTGTTTTTTTTTTTTTTGGTTTTTTTTGGGGGTCGGGCTACTGCATTTCCCTTGAATTGCATCAATATACAGTCTAGGCCCTCTCCATACATGGGATATTTTAAAATACTATAGCTTGACTTATGCAGTGGCAGGGTTGGTCATTATAGGTTATCCTGACCAATCTCCATGCGTTACACATCTACAGGCTTTACACAGCACTTCTTACTTTGTCAGATAATCTCCACAGTCTCTAGTATTGTGTGATTTGCTAGATGTCACATTGAAATCTCTGTTCTAAATCAGAATTATGGGAGCTTTAAACGCAATACCCCCCCCCCCCCCCCAACCCCTCCAATTACATCGGGGGACACGCTAAAGCTGTTCAGTTTTTTCTTGAAGATTTAGTCACTATAGTATACTGAAAGGCCTACATAATTTGTATAAAGCTACAGAGTGAGTACATGAAAGTGGCAGTGTTTTACTAATTCTGTTACTCCTCTGAGATTTCCAGTGGGATGATCTATACCTCACAACAAATCGGCTTAATTTGTTGCTCTGGTTTCTTTGTTTTACTAAGGATTAATTTTTTGCCTGTGAATCCCCATGTATCCCGGTGATACAACTTTTGAGTCATTGTATATTGGTTGTGATTCCTTGGTGTGCAAATGGTATTCAATACTTGTTAGATATTTTCTAAAACATACTCAAAGACTGATACAATCTGAGAAAATTAATTTACTTCAGTCCCTCCCTAGTGGATATAAGTCTAATTTTCCCATTGTGTGCACACATAATTCAATTAGAAGCCAATTAACATGAAGGAATATGAAGTTGCTATTAATCAGTCTTCAAATGTGTGTATGTAAGTGCAAGTTTACATATATAGGCAAAGTATCATTCCACATTTTATATACAACATTGTGGCAGCTTCAAAATAGTTGTAATGTTCAATATGATGAGTGAAATGCTAATTTTTTTTTTTATACATTTGAGTACTTGGCATGTAGAGAAAAAACGAAGTGCCAACGGTATTCAGAAACATAATAGATCAAACGTCTCGGTAGCCCTGAGGATCGATACCAAAAACAAGGCTGTTTTAGGATTTACTGAACTACCATGTCTACTATCATTGCAGTTTCAACATCTGTTTAGATGGCCACTGATCAAAGTTGTGATTGCTGTTGCCATCTCTGTTTGGCTGCTGGACGCTGCACCCAACGTTCAGTATCCTGAACCTCATCGTGTCAGCTGCAGAAACTGCCTACTCTATTAACCTCAGCCAGGGGGTGTGGTAAAGTGTCCATCCTTCTATTGCCCTGCACAATTGGATCAGTGGTTTCTTCTTGTGCTCATTACCTACCTTGGCTAATACAGAATCGGCCACACCTTTTGCATCTCCGTCATGCACCAGCTCAGTTTACTGTCTCCCATTTCTCTTTCCTACCATTGGGGGGGCACTGCAATACATTGGAGAGATATGTGGTAAATTCCTGGCCCCACCTACTATACCCCAAACTCCTTCTCTATCAATCATCCTGTCTCTCCCTCCCCTATTTACTTCACTACTTCTTTCATTAGTCTGCATACATTAACTGGTTTTTTCCTTTCATCCATAGGGGACACTGGAAGTCTTGACAATGGGGTATAGTGGGTGCTTGCTTGGAGTTGGCACAATAAAGTTTTGTTTGAAGTGCTGACTATATCCTCTCTATGCCCCTCCTACAAGCCAACTTAGTACTGTGCCTGAGAGAGACCCATTAACCAATTTTTCAGAAGACTAATAAACATAATAATTAAAGATACAGTAACTGAAAGATTGACAGAATTGGTCAACACATAACTGAAAACATGGCAGGAAAACGGCCCAGCACTGGGAGGGCGCTCAGTGTCCCCTATGGAATCGGAGAGAGATGTTTACCGGTAAGTAAATTTTGTTTTCACTTTCATTCATAGGGGACAAGAAGTCTTGACAATGGGGATGTTCAAGAGCAACCCAACGGGAGGGAGAGCCCTGGGACCCCTGCAACACTGAACGGCCAAATTGAGAGTCAGAAGCCGACGGTATCAAATTTGTAGAAACGTAGGAAGGTATGACGACCCGACCAAAAGGCTGCTGACTATATCCTCTTTATGCCCCTCCTACAAGCCAGTTTAGAATTTGTGCCCAAGGAGTTGGACAGTGGGCTTCTCCTACTTTTCTAGTACCTACTTTAAGAAGCTCAAGCTTGAGGACAGGTTTTGTTCTGCCTCTTACCTTCATCTTCACCCAGGGAGCTCCTGGGGGGACCCGGTCCATCTCGGGCATAGATTGAGGCACATGATCCCAGCAAATGAGACCACCTTGTCTCTTTAGGTATCGCACCGCAGCTGTAAAGGCTTGCGTCTGGTTACCGTTGCTAAACCCCGCAAACCGGCAAATCAGACAGCAGGTATTGTAAACTCGATTCTTCCTCTAGTGGGAGGATCGGTATTGGCAAGACGGGGCAAGCTGTGTTCACAGGTGCTAAGGCGGAAGGGGCAGAGCATGTTGGTGACTGAAGATACAAAGTTCCTCTCCAGCATGCTAGCTCTGGAGAGGCACGCTGTGGTCTCTCCTCAACACAAAGCTGGGATCACTGAGGCCTTGAACAATGGAGATAGAGCAGGGAGTTAGCAGAAACTGAGTATGTCACAGTACAAGAACCAGACGCTTGGATATACATGCAGTGTGTACTTGGTATATGTATATTACAGCTGATATCCTCTTTATCTGCTTGTCCTGCTTTTCCTGTTACTATATTCCTTGTTTTTTGTTGTATGAAGCAGGGAAGGGGGCAGCTAAGATTTCTGAAAAATCTAATATGCAGAACTTGTAAAACTAAGTTCAGTTTGGGGCAGTAATATTGTGAAATTTGTGTACTTATTGTTAGCCCTCAGCTGGCCCCTCCTCAGAACGAGGCGATCTTGATGTGGGTAGCTTAGATGGCGGGGGCTATGTCGGCATTAACAGCTGAGTTAGCTGCTTCTAGGCACGAAAGAGACGCGTCTAGGTCCCAATATGAGCCTGAATGGGCTTAACACAGTCTGTGGCTCCAGTTGTCTCAGGCCGATTCTGCGGCTAAAAAGAGAGCTTTGCCCAGTGTTACCATCAGATGAATCTGATGGAAGAAGGTGAATCTCTAAGATTCAGACACAGACCTGATCCTGGATTGGTCAGTGTTGGTGTGGCAGGGTTTAGAGGCCTTGATTATGGCGATTCACCAGGTTCTTAAGGTCAGTGAGACTAAGCCAGGACCTTCTCGGCCAATGTTTTTTTTACCAAGAGATATAAACCAGCTGTAACGTTTCCAGTGTCTGAGCTAGATAAGCATTTTGCAGAGTCTTGGGAAAAGCCAGATCAAATATTCTCTCAATGCCTCAAATTTTTTTTTGGCATCTTATCCCTTTCTTAAGGATATTAGGAAGGACTGGCAGTCGTTCGTCTCCTTTAGGAGACTCATCTGTATCTAGGTTGTCAAATAAAATGACTACCTGTACTGAGAACTACATTGTTAAGGCTTACAATCCTATAGATTGTAAACTTGCGAGCAGGGTTCTTTTACCTCTCTGTCTGTATGTATTACCCAGTATTGTCTTATTAATGTTTGTTCCCAATTGTAAAGTGCAACGGAATTTGCTGGCGCTATATAAATAAATGTTGAGGATTAGAGATGATTCAGACAGAAAACTTTAATCCATTCTCAAAAATATGTAGCCAGAGACATGGGGATGGTCGGATCCCGCGTGTCTGCTACGGCAGGCACTTATCACATAAATCTCTGGCTTAGACAGTGGCAGGCTGATGGTGCGTCTAAGAGGGGAGTAGGAGCTCTGTCTTACAGCGGGAAGAGCTAAATAAATGGATTTCCCAGGCTGCGGGGGGGGATCCACTTTTTTACCTTCAGCTACTCCCAAATCCACGTAAAAACTATGCTGCACAATCTTTTTCGATCCTTTCGGACGTCCTCCAAATATAGGGGGAAGATCCAGAGGAGCTACCAAGAGAGTAGGTCCAGTGCTAAGCCCTCTGCATGACTATCTCCAGTCCTACCTGGGGGATTCCAAAGTAGGAGCCCATCTTCTGGATTTCGCTCAGATTTGATGGGAGACCTGTCCGGGATGCATGGGTGACAAGTCTAGTCACTCATGCATACAAGATAGAATTCCAAGAAATTCCTCAGTTTTGTTTTTTCACAACCAGTATGCCAGTTTCCAGAGACAGATGTTTAGCCCTTCAAGTGGCTATTCGGCAGCTCCTGGATTCAAGGGTGATAATACCAATGCTGGTTTCTTTAAGGGGCTTGGGGTAGCATCCCAGCATTTTTCTGGTACCCAAACCAAATGGGCCGGTCAGGCCGACCCTCAATCCAAAGAATTTGAATGCCTTTCTAAGAGTAATCAAATTAAAAATGGAAATATATATATATATATATTTATATTAACAATTTTCATTCCATATTCCTATATGGCCACCTCACCAAAGGTATCTCAGGTTTGCAATACAGGACAGGCATTATCCGTTCCAAGCTCTGCCTCTCGGCCTGTCGTCTGCTCCCAGGTTTGTTACAAAAGTAACGGCAGAGATGATGGCAATACTTCATACCTGGCTGATGACATACCTTTCATGGACTGTGGTCATGTTATTGGCCTTCGTTTCAGCAAGGCGACTTTCAGATCTCAGTGCCCTGTCATGCCAGTCTCCATATCTAGTGTTTTTCAATAACGGCTTAATTAGGAACAAAGTTGGGTTTTCTTCCTAAAGTTGTATCCGCTTTCCACATTAGCCAACCAATAGTGGTACCTATCCTGGAGGATAATTCTCCCATCAGTCCCGTTCCCTGGATGTGGTTAAGGTGCTAAGATTATACGTGGAAAGAACGGCAACAGTTCGCAAGACAGATGCTCTGTTTGTATTCTATGACGCAGTATGTCCAGGGTGGCCTTCTAAGCAGACCTTGGCACAGTGGATACGTCTTACTATCCATCAGGCTTATGTGGCTTTATTAGGAACTCCACCATCTATTGCTGCTCCTTCCACTCAATCCATGGGCCCTTCTTGGGCAGCCACTAGAGGGGTTTCTATTGGGAAACTGTGTAGAGCAGCCACATTTGATACCCTGTTGGCTTCTGACTCTCAATTTGGCCGTTCAGTGTTGCAGGGGTTCCAGGGCTATCCCTCCCGTTAGGGAGGCTCTTAAACATCCCCATTGTCAAGACTTCTTGTCCCCTATGAATGAAAGCGAAAACAAAATTTACTTACAGGGAAAAGTCTCTCTGATTCCATAGGGGGACACTGGGCGCCCTCCTCAGTGCTGAGCCGTTTTCCTGCCATGTTTTCAGTTATGTGTTGACTAATTCTGTCAATCTTTCAGTTACTGTATCTTTAATTATTATGTTTATTAGTCTTCTGAAAAATAGGTTAATGGGTCTCTCCTCAGGCACAGTACTAAGTTGGCTTGTAGAGAGGGGCATAGAGAGGATATAGTCAGCACTTCAAACAAAACTTTATTGTGCCAACTCCAAGCAAGCACTCACTATACCCCATTGTCAAGACTTCCAGTGTCCCCCAATGGAATCCAACGTTTACTGGTAAGTAAATTTTGTTTTCCTGCACCCATGACACGCCTCATTCAATATATAAACGGAAATAAACCTCACGCCCACAAATCATCCTTTCATTTCCTCTTTCTTGTCCTGCTCCTTCTCCTGGCTACTGGTGACATCTCCATCTCATAGCCTACCTACTTCAAAGACAAAATTGGCACCATTTGACAATAATATTGACTCGCACCAACTTGCGAAATACACTCCTTCACCTACACTCCCCAATCCACCCTCACTGCATTCTCTCCAGTAACTGAAGATTGTCTCCACACTCCTCTCACCCTACAGCTTATCCCCTCAATCTTATTCCCTCCCAACTTTTACCTCTTCCCTACTGCATACCCACCTATAGCTCAGCTCTTCTACCTGTCTCTCTCCACTTACACATTTCCATCTTCCTTTAAACATGCGCTAATCTCACCAATTCTAAAGAAACTATCCTTCCAGCTTCTCTATAACTACTCAATATTTCTCTCCACCATTGCTTCCATGCTACTTGAGCGATTGGTGTACAACTGCCTGTCTCACTTTCTCTCCTCACTGTTAGTCTCTCCCCAAACATTCCACTAAAACTGTTCACAAAAGTGATCAATGATCTACTGATTACAAAGTCTAAGGGTCATTTCTCCATACGCATTCTCCAGGACCTCAGCTGCTTTTGAGACTGTTGATCACACTCTTCTCCTGCACACCCTTTCCTCTGTTAGCCTTCCTGATACAGGTCTTTTCTTAATTCACTTCCTACCTATCAAACAGCTCCTTTAGTGTTTTTACCCCTAGCACCTCCCCTGCAATCCCAATATTTATTGGGATCCCAGAAGGATCTGTTATTGGCCCTTTACTTTTGTCACTGTACACCTCCTTCCTTTGGGGAACGAATTTGCTCATTTGGCCTCCAATACCACCTCTATGCTGAGGACATCCAAATTTTATATCTCTTCCTTTGATTTCTCCCCTTCAGTACTATCTTGTGTAACCAACTGCTATCTCCATATGGATATTCCAACACTACCTAAAGCTCAACATGTCCAAAACAGAACTTATCTTCCTCCCAGAGCCACCACCTCCTCTCATCTCCCCCACTGTCAACATCTCCATAATTTCCTCAGTCTCCCAAGCCTGCTGCCGTGGTGTCCACCCTCTGGTTTATTTCTCAAATCGGGACACCCTACCTGTTCTGTTGACTCCATCTTAAAAACAGTGCCAGTATATGCACTTTTTTTGGTAGCTTGTTGGGTTAAAAAAATAAAAATAAAAAAATAAATAAATCTTGTCCATTCTCATCTCCCATCTTTACTACTGCAACCTTCTGAAATATGGCATTTCTGACACCCGTGTAGCCACACTTCAATCCATCCTTAATGATCCTGCAAGACTGATCTTTCTCTCATTGCTCCAAATCTGCTGCACCACTTTGCAAATCCCTATACTGGCTCCATGTGTCCTTCAAAATCCAATTCAAATTACTCATCCTTACCTATATATCTCTCAACACCACCCCTTCATGCATCTCAAATCTCATATCAAAATATTCCTCTCGCCCACTTAGATCTACCTTTGACCTGCACCTTGCCTGATCTCTGGTAATCACCTCACTTACACTTACAAGAATTCTCCTGGGCTGTGACTAATTTATGGAATTCCCTACCATGTCCAGTTAGGCTTTTCCACAGTATTCAAAATTGTAGATGCTCTCTAAAACCCCATGTCACTTTTTTTTTTCTTCTGCTACTTGTATGTATGTATGTATGTATGTATATGCACATCCTTTTAGGATTAGAGTGTGACATTAATTTCCTAAGAAGTTGTGTGTTTATCAAGACTTAAACTCTCACCAGTCTGTTGAAACGTGATCCGTCTGTCTGCCTTGAAAAAGTGAATGAATTGATATTTAAAACCAAGCAAAAGCACTTCTCATCCTTTAATTTATTTAGCAAAGGCAATTCGGAAGTAAGATTCAATTACAATATAAGTGTAAAGTTCAACAAAGCAGGCATGACCTCTTCCACCCAATATACACTGAGTGTACAATGGGCTAACTCTGTAGACAACTGATCTCCACTGATTGTCATTTTTTTAAATAAAATACAATTGTATTACTAACCCTAATACTTGATACTAATGTAATACCCAAAGAAAACCTTTCCCTAGCTCTCACAAATTACATGTTAAATGCCTATTTCCTTCACGTCACGATGTGAAAGAGAGATGGCCTTAGAGGCAACAATGTGGATATGGATTCCATTTTTCATGTAATGCCAGATCATTGATTGTGGCTACTGGAACATTGGAATCTACTGTACTATTCCCTGGAATTGCTGGAGGAAGCCAGACAAAGGTCACATTTATCTTTTGTTAATCCTAAATGCAGTATCCTTTTCCTGGTGTGTACAATATTGTAATGTGTCATATAGTTTTATAGCACTTCTCTGTATATGCCTTACTCAGGAGTTTGCACAAGTGGAACTTAATTGCTGTCTACCTGATTTTTTGCCTATTGTAGTGTAGTATGTATTGACGCGAAGAGAGCTGCGTTTCTCTTATAATTGTTTTAGAAACTGCATCATTACTGCAAACACAATCAGCCAATGGAAATTTTGGGGAAGCGGGTGCATGAGAAAAGTGTTGTATCTAGCCTGTTGGTTATCATTAGGACAGCCCAGTTGTAGAGCACAGATAACTGTATTGATATAAATTTTAGTAGATGGCAGCACGGCTTTTTATGTAGATAGATATGCACATGTTGCTCATAATTCATTACCATATTCTTTAAATTTCACTGCTTACACAAGGCTTTACCTTGAGGAATGTTTGTATTGCAGGGTTTCTGGTGCAAGCCCTGCATACACATACAAATAAAGGGAGTGGAAGCCTATTTTTTATTTTATTTAATTTTTTCTTTAAAGAATCTCCCCACCTTCCCCCTTTATTCAAATGTGCATCTGCCTATGCCACTCATGTATAGGAAATAAAGGCTCTCTCTGTGAATCCTTGTCTTTAATACCTGGATATAAAAGCTGAACAGAGTCCTCCAGGGCCCAGATGTTTAAAGAGGGGTATAAGTAGGTAAGACTAGTGCCACCTGAACCACATAGGACTGTTTACACCTGTCAGTTCAACAGTCTTATTTCCGGCCTTAATCACAGAATTGAAGGAAGATCTCCTAAAGTCCTTCTTGCAAAGTAAAACAGAAAAGTGTAGTCCTCTGGTTTAGAGCATCAGAAAGTTATATTGTGTGCTGTTCTTGCTATTTAATAAACTTGTATTATATGTTAACCTGTTTGAAGAGATACTCACAGGCCCTTTTATTATTAATACTGGGTTGACCCCAGAGCCGCCTGAATTATTAATGGCATAGATTCAACAAGGCACTGATAACATTATTTAGAGATTCTGGTCCATATTGACATTTGTGCTGCAATTCTCCCATTCCACCACATACTAATAGTGTTCTATTGAATTGAGATCTGGTGACTGTGCAGATTGAGATGTTTGTGATGGCATGTTCTCTTGTTGGAAGTACCTATTAGAAAATGGGTATACTGGCCATAAAGAGTAGGCTATTAGGTAGGCTGTGGCATTTAAACAATGCTCAATTGGTATTAAGAGGCCTAATGTGGGCCTAGACCATATTCCCAATATGATTACACCACCAGCCGCCTGTGCTGCTGACACAAGGCAGGATGGATTCATGGTTTCTTCACACCACATTCTGACCTTACCATCTACATATTGCATCAGAAATTCAGAGTCGTCACACCAGGTGACATTTTTCCAGTCTTCAACCGTCTGGTTTTGATGAGCCTGTGCCCACGTTATACTCAGTTTCCTGTTCTTAACAGACAGGAATGAAACATGGCGTAATCTTCTGCTGCTGTAGCCCATCCATGTCAAAGTTTGATGTATTCTGCATACCACTGCTGTATCCTCCACAGTGACATTTGCAAGCACATTATGTACCATTAAGTGTTAAATACTGCAAAAATATACATCACATTGGTGTCTTTTTCAATATAGTCTTTTAATGATATATGTACTAGACGAGGCTTCTGTGAATACACATAGCTGCAGCATATCACCTTCCACCAGGATGAACCTAAGTAATATTTAAATGTGGCACAGTTATCAGCCCACAGTATAGAGGAATAAAGCCAATAGTATATTAATATGCTGTCGATGTGGGTGAACAGTCTTGTATATCAGAACAGATCTGTAACTATGAAACCAACACACCAATGCTTAATGAATGCTACCCTATTTCTGTGATAATTCCTCCCAAATAACAGTTTAATAAACATTTACTGATATTCAGCATTTTTACTGAAAAGCTTATACTATATTAAAACAAAGTAAAAGTAAAAAAAAGCATTTACAACACAGGGGTACTTAGGAATGTCAATAAAGTGGTTTGCAAATATATACTTCTGTGTATATTATTGTAGGAACAGGAACATATATTCTTTTCTTAACACTTTTTTTTCTTAATGTTGATAATTTTATCTTCTTTCTTGCTGTCAGTAAATTTCCTGATTCTTGGCAATCTCAACTTGTTCCATGTCTTTACCTGGATACACATCATCCGCATGTGCCTGCAGAATATTCTTTGCTCACCCAAACCTGCCCATCATCATGGAAGCCCAAAGTCAGTCAAAGATGAGATAATAGAACTGATGTAAATATAGATAAGTATTAAAATAAATACTTACATTTTTTTAATTACTTTTACTTTACAAGTCTAATTAAACCATACAGGTCAAGGTTGGACAAAACCCTCGATCGATTTAGCTGCACCGAACATTTGAGAGTAATCCCTATAATTCTCAACAGGTGTGCATGATCCCTGGTGCCGAAGATTGTTCCTTTGGCTTCTAAGTTTAATAGACAAGATTGAGTCCTATGTTTGGCTCCCTCTGCCGTACACCAGCTACTTCCTGTCTATGGAATACTAGCTTTGTTGCATATTTACTAAAAAAAGTGAGTTCTCAGTTATTGAATTATTGCTGCTTTTTACTGCAAATTCTCAAGTCCGACCTGCGAGTACATTAAGAATTGGCAGCGGTATAAGATGGAGATTTGTACGACCACTTTATGGTTACGTTCTTGCACTTCTGTTGGATTTTGAAACGATCGGCACAGTGGTTATAGTTCCCACTGCAGGACCTTTCACAAGAATAACCAAAGGTTACAGGCCTTCATCCACTATCAAAATATCTATGTCTATTCTTCTCAAATCCCATTCAAAATACATAAACAGCACCAGAAGATATTAGTTGCTGTGGTACGCATGGCAATAGCACATACTGAGCTCCTTATATTTGTCATATTCCAACAGAGAGCCGTTTGCCACATGTGAACAAGAGGAGACCCTCCCCCCCTCAGTAACTCTTCTGGTGGGCAAGGAAACACTTCTGATTCATGTGTGTGTTCTCTGATGTCTAAGTAGATGAGATTTATAGTCAAATTGTTTTCCACACTGATTACACTTATGGGGCTTCACCCCTGTGTGTTTTCTCTGATGCACAAGAAGACAAGTTGTCTGTGTCAGCTTGGGTTAGCAGTGCTTGTAGCACGGCCTTTGATGTGTTCCCATATATTATCTTCTACTATGGCGGCTAGACCACCTGAGAGCAGGCCCATCCGTTTATTATCTTGGAATGTCAGGACCTCAATGACAAGGTTAAGAGATCGTTGCTTATATCTCAACTAAAAAAATATGATGCAGATGTAATTTGTCTTACTGAAACTCAATTGCTTGGTGGTAAATTGTGCGCACTTAAAAAGCAGTGGTTTGGGTGGTCAGATTAAGCAATCCATGCCTTTAGCTCTAGGGGAATGTCACTGTTTATTTGGAAACAAGTTCATTTTATTCTGGATACAGTCCAATCAGACCCACTTGGCCAATTTGTATACATGAGGGGTATGTTTAACTCTGCCCTGCTGCCTCTCCTGGTGATATATTTTCCACCTCCTTACAATCATGATTGGATTTACAAACGTAGTGACTTTATGTCCTTAAGCCCTGAAACTCCATTACTCTGCCTTGATGACCGTTACTATTAGATGGCAGGAGTGGCTGTGGTCTGTCACTCGGAGGGAAAACAAAATATGTCCAATTATAGTGTAAGATGGGGTTGGAAGATGTATGGCATCTGAGGGATGACCAGTTCTCCTGTTTCACAGCCTCCTATCATGCATTCTCCAGCATTAATAAGGGTCTCTTGTCCACAAGGCTGGTGCCGGCCATTGTTGATGTGATTTATTTACCTCGGGGGATTTCTGACCACTCCCCACTGGCCCTTACTATCAATATCCACAGCTCCAAGGGACAAACATTTTGGAAATGTAATTCCTTCTGGCTAACTCTGCTGGGTCATGGATCTGATCTGGTGTCCCAGTGGGAGAAATATTTTGCTACTAATGTACATACAGTGGGTACCCCCATTCTTTCGGATGCTTTTAAAGCGTTCCTGAGGGGATCCCTAATCTCTAGTGTCAACTCCTCTACACGAGGGTCCAGACTGAAAGGTGAGGAATTGGAACGGGAGGACCAACACTTGGAGGAAGTAGGGATTACCTCTTGGATAATTAGAGGTGCTGGTCGAATTTCTAAATTATAGCAAAATACCTCCCTTTCCGTCTTCAGAGCTAATATCACAGAGCCAGTATTGTTTAAAGTAAAGATAAATAAAAAGGCCATCACTTGTAATGGGAACCGATCAGTGGAAAACACATTAGCAGGCGCATGCAGCCATCTATCTATAACAGTCCTCAATGTTTTTGTGTTCCAGACTCCTGAAAGAAGATCACAGCTATTAGTAGGATTGTAAAACATTGTGTGTTGGCTCCACATTATCAAATAAACATATAGCACAAAGTACATAAGAAAGAGGGAAATGTGTGAAAAGAACTGTTATGACTTAAGTGAATATTTCCTATTGCTTTGTTTGCATTGATTCATTTTTGGCTCTTGCTGCTGGGTATTTACCATAAACCAGCATTGCATGATAACATTGTCCTTTAGTAGCTGCTTTACTTTAACTTGTGT